>NW_023503376.1:4750715-5090715 GCF_014529535.1 Bradysia coprophila
TCTGCGATGAGAATGTAATGAAATTTACATGTTAGGTTTTTCGATGATTTACATGCTATGCGCGATCATTTACATGCTCGGTCGGAAATTTTTCGATGATTTTGTTTATGTTTTCACTTCTCACAAATCGCGATATAAATTGGAATTTACACAGGCAAACTATTTTTTGGTACACGTGCCATCGATACAATTAAAACACTAAAATCACAACTGAATTTATAATTTGAAACAACAAATCAAAAAATTTTCACTGAAACTGAGAATGACAACAATAAAGAGGTCAAATAAATATCGCCGAAATGGCAGGCACGACCGATGCCTACTAAATGAAAATGAAATTTTAGTGCAAAATGTTTAGAAGTGGAAAGCTTCCGAAATGCTTCTTTTATGTAAAATTGTTTCGTAGTTTTCATCTTAGACAATGTAAATACAACGCACAGGATGCCTAAACATTAAAGAACAGTACAGAAGAGCCTATGTGAATGAGTAATACATGTGTGCGAAATTAGGCGGTTCGCCTTCGGCTCACACGCCACAAACATCGCACACATATACTACTCATTTACATAGGCTCTTCTGTAATCTACTATAACATACTTTTTGCTGAATAAGAGCACATCAGTCAGAGCTCGTTCGTTTATTGTTATCGTCGTTATTGAGAATAGACCGAACAGACTAATTTCGTCTGTAAAAGGTATCTTGTACTCTCTCTGCTAATTTTCATCAACTGTTCTACGAAGGCCGTACTAACCTGTCACATCGGCTATTCATCTGTTATCGATAACAGCGACCAAAATAATGACAAGCTTTGGGCAATATGGTCCTTTATATAGTAAAATGCTCAAGAAAGTGAAGTACAAGATTTGAAATAAACCGATTAAAAATACTTTGATCGATGAAAGTAATAGATTAAGATTGGCTCACCTAGTATGTGTATATTACGTAGATGGAAGCACGGGGTTTCAGTGGGTTTCGAACATTTAGTTTTTTCATGTTGCAGATATTGCAGTGTCAAATTCTGTCCAAGATGTGACATATTTGCAAGGTATTGGCCTTTTTCACAAAGTATAATCAGCGTAACCTTCGTAAAAACAATCTTGAATCTGACAAGAGCATGTGTGCCAACGTGTAAAAAACAAATGTTCAAAACCCACTGCTGAACCGTGGCGATCCGCTTGTCAAACGGACAGTACATAAACAAATTCCATCACCTATAGAGCCGATAATAATACTGTTCAATGAACAGTGTTCATATGCTTGCCGTCTGCAACAGGTTAAAGAAAAGCAAAACCACTGAATACATATCATGGTGGTCTTCCATGAGTCATAGTCTTGAAAATTGGTTACTGAGGAAATGTTAGCAAAAGCGCAGACTTTTCAAGCTGTACTTGTCGCGTGAACATTTTGACGCGTGGAAATATTTTTGAAGAGTGAACATAGTTTTTGGGGAACAAGGCCGTGGGTACTCCACTAGTTACATAAGTAAATGTTCATCAAGCCTGACGTCAGACTTTCCTCTGAAAATAATGTTCTTCATGCAACATGTCTATTTAACTTCAGTGTCTAACATCATTTTCTACACACGTACAACTTGATTTTAATTATGCTGTTAGAACTAGAAATAGATTTTCTTATCGAACGTCTGAAAATTTGGTAACCTTCCTGTAAAACGCTTGAAACAATAGACGATTGTTGGCGACATTCACATCATTTCTATACAAATGAAAACGCAGAAACTCGCTGTTCATCTAATGCATCTAGAATATATTTTCCATGCAAGAACTTGATTTCTGCTAGCTTTGTACACAAGTCTGTTTGATGCGCTCAACCCTTCAGTAAATTATTTATTTATCACTTTCAGCACAAAGATGGATGTTACGGTTGGGAAAATGTTTTTGTTTCTTTATTAAAATATTATTATTGTTGTTGTTGTTGTAGGTTATTAGTGTTTGTAACATAAATTTATTGACCTTTTGATTAGCATAAAATACAATTGCTCAAAAGGCAGACATATTATAAGCTGCGATTCAGCAATTTGTATTATAGTTAAATGAGCAAACACAAAGAAAATAATGCACCGAACAAGTACCTCATCATCCATATCGATGAATATTTGCGTGTTATGAACACAGGACAATGTGTTCGTATTATACCAGCAATATTTTATACGTAAAGTGAATGCAGCTGATCGACCTTGATGGCTGGAGGTGTCGTTGTATTATATAGATATATGATCTAAGAGCAGTTCATATAATATTATAAGTATAATAATGTGTACATATATCTCTGTAAAACGGTTCGATATCAATAAGTGACTATTTAATTAAAATATTGCAAATTGGGATTGGTGTATCCGCGTTTTGGTTTGGTATTATATTTTAATGCAAAGCTAAAAGAAAGGTAGAACCGTCAATAATCTTAAATTTTATTTAAGCAAAATTGCATGTAATTCAAACATACCTGTTATGTATAGCCATTCAATTTGTAATATTTTTGATATTTCGTTCAGATAATGACTGCGTTGTTTGTACGAAAATATGATTAATAAAATGAATATTGAAAAGTTAGCCATAGAATTAGGTTGGGTGTGTAGGTGTTGCTGTAGCTACGAGATCAATTATGTCAAATATATTGCAGAAACAATTTTTGTTTTTTAAATCGCAATTTTTGTTTCAATTTTTTTTTGTGAGCAACTAATAATTCTAATGAGATTGCATTTTACGAAACAACCACACGGATAATCTTTCCTAAAATGCCGTTTTGTCTCTCAGTATAATTATGCTACACCAGACTGGTGTTGGCATCATATCGGAACTGGTTAAAAAGAACACAAAATATCATTCAGCAATAAATTTGTAAATTAATGATTGGAACGTGGAACATTTATCTATATATGCTGTTGGTGTTTTCCATAACTGCTGCAGTTGACCTAACCATCGTTTTTTTAGAGCAACAAAAAAAGATGATGGTAAAATTCACAGATTCTTGTTTTATCACTATCATCGTTCGGAACATTTTGCTATTGTTGTTACAAGGTTTCTCGTTTAACTCGTCCATTGAATTAAATCTTTTCAAACTCTATCAAATTTCAAAAGTCACATTTTTTATGACAAAAATCCGGATACTGTCCATACGTGTTGTCATTAAGAATTGAGTCAAGATTTCAATCAAGGAAATATAAATTGATTATGGCGGCAGAACTACTTATTTACGGTCACATTCTTTTATGATCCTTACCGATATTCGATTACCGATGTTTCCCTGAAATATATTAAAAATGTCGAAGGTGGGGAAGATTGGTCACGTGGTCCAGCCATTTTTATTCTGTAGCGAACATTATGTGGCTATTTGTGTAGCGAATATTTTCTAGCTTATATGTTTCCTAACAGTATCTGTTAATGACAATGACGAACTAAAACAAACGATGAAGTAAAGGATTTTATTGCCTATCCACCCGGAATATTGTTGTTACACGTACATTTCCCACCCGCGGAAAGCGGTCGTTACATATGGGAACTTTTTCATTACATCACAAGTGAAGGAATATTCATATGAAAATTCATTACATATCAGGAGATTTTCATTACATACCAGCAGATTTTCATTACTTATCAGTAAAAATGTATCACATGAAATATTCTTTAGCACTGAAATCGAAACAATACTCGCGATGTTATTTTAGTTTTGATATCACAAACTTTGTCACTTGAATTAAGTGCAAACCAATCTAAGCAAATTCATTAAAAACTTTCAAAAAAAAATGAAATAAAAAACACAAAAATAAAAGTGACGGCCATTTTGTCTTTAGCCATAATTTCAATTTTTTCAACTTCGACGAACACCAATGGCCAAACAATTTTATTTTTTGCATTTTTTACTTATTTTTCAAAAACAATCAACACTTTTACTTTTATTATCATGTATTCACTTCACTTCACAGCAAAATTTATTGAAACACCACCAAAATCGACAAATATTACGCAAAATATGAATCTAGCACTTCACAAAAACAAAACTCGCTTTGGAAACGGTTATTTTGACTCGTGTAGTTGCATACCTCGCCTTCGGCTCGGATAGGCAAACTCTACACTTGTCAAAATAACCGTTTCCAAAGCTTGTTGCTTATAACCACACTTGTGAGTTCGTATCACAAAATTGATCCCTCATGTAATGAACTACCTCCGCAGCATCCAATGTAATCTACTATTGTATCAATCTATTGAAAGCTCTTACATCAAAAGAAGTAGTAGACTCGATGTTTATTTTGAAAAATGTAGAAAGTTTTCAATGACAAATGTGACTCAACAAAAATTGAAATAAAAAGTGTCACGGTAGTTCAATCAGTTACAGCATCGCACTGAAAAAATGAAAATTGTGTACTCGATTCAAACCTGTTCCAATTTATCACATATCCACAAGTACACCGTGAACCATTTACATCTACTCATGCGTACTCTAACGGCACGTTGCCTAGGCGTAACCTTAAACATATCGAATGTCGACACGATCAAGGAGGAACAGATCCACCTTAATGGTTGTCCTTATGAAAATTTTGGGAACGATATTCTCGGTCAGAAACGCTGAAGCCACCATAAAACACCACAATGTTTTCGTTTTTGGCTGTTACTAGTTGTGGATTTCAGAGCAAGAATTCTGACCGATTTTCGTAATTTAGTTAGTAATGTGTTAGTTCTCGGACACTCTTAGGTACACTTAGGTACATTTAATTACCTATGCATCGTACGAGTCTCACCTGCCTTTCTCAAATGGTCTAGTTTTTAGCTGGATATAAACTCACGCGAATTATCCAAATCTACAACGTCTCAACTTCCATTTGGCTTCCACAATAATGAAACTTTAGAATTGATAACATGCAGAGCATTTATGCACTTCAATGGTCATCTGGAGCAAATATATCAAATTTAAAACTCTACATGTTGCATTTTATTAAATCTTCTCACCATGCCACCATATTAAACACACAGTACACAGACAGACAACAACAAAAATAAAGAAGAAAAAAGTAACTTGCACAGAGCTTCCATCTCTGTTATGTGATGGTCACATCATAAAAGTAAAAGTATTTCGTAATTCTATTTTACTCTTTTCTCGTTTAATATATTTATCTCGAAGTAATTAATCTCAGACCTAATAAATTCATTAAAAATGTTAATTTGATCAGAAATGTAACTTTTGCCCGGTGAAGTTTGTTTTCATTTTTAATGGAAATTTAATTAGCCTTTAGTCTCGCGTCAGATTTTTTGGTAGGGATTAGCATAATGATTGTGATGAGTGGAATCTTTCTTATTTTATTATTATTTTTTGTTCATTATTTAGCATTGTTGTGTCTCACCAAAGACGTGTGTTGCCTGTAGTTCAACGAATATAATATGAGGTAATACTACAATAAAAAGTGACTTTCGATCACGTGAATTAAACTCTGTTATGGTGGAGAGACAAATTTATGATTTGAAATTATCTAACATCAATGATGTGACTTGATTTATAAATTTGCGTTTTGTTGCTTTATTCTTATTCACGTCCTAATAAATTGAAAACGTTTTTAAACGCTTCATTATAACTTTTGCGCTTTTACTATTCGTAACTAGGTCCCACCTTTTGGGCGGGTCAAGTCCCTTGACTGACAATTTTTTTAAATATATTTTTGACCAATTTCATTGTTGAACTTCCAAAGCATCACTGATACAAATGCCTACATTTAATATATCGATTGCTGTAAACATTACAACGAAATTTGACAGAAAAAGTTTTTCAAATAAACCTTCGAAGACCGAATGATCTTTGAGTTCTCATTTTTCTTGTAAATTTGCAGCAAGATTTTCAATCAACCACAAATCGTAAATAAAATGCGACTCGTGTGAATTACGGCCCTCGCTTCGCTCTGGCCGCAAACTTCCCACTCGTATGAGCTATCTATTATTCTGTTTGATTGCCATTTTGTCATATTTAATCAGAGTAGATGCGAAGTTTTACAAATGTGGAACGATGAGAGGACTCTTTCACTTTGGTAAAAATAAAAATAAAAACCGATAGATGTACTTACCGAACTTACAGTTTTGTACAAAAAGGAAGTCCCTGGTATTTTACAAAACCGTCACTCGTGAATAAAATGTGGATGGTAATAAACGACCGATAAATTATTTTTTTTTTTCGTTTCTTCACTTTTGTCGATTCAGAAAACGACAAAACGTCTTTAAGTTACATTTTGTAAAAGGATGAATTCCCTTGGAACGAACAAAACGCCTTCTCGTTACATTTTGTAAAAGGATGAATTCGCTAGGAACGACCCGCCTTTGCTTTATATTTCCAAAATCGACAAAGAGTGAACGAAAGACAATTTTTTTTTACTTTTTACTGATTTACTGAAGAGGTGCCAGCGACATGTACCACATTTCTATCGGTATTTTATTATTTTTATCGGTAAAATTGAATTTTTCTATTGGTCGAATATAATATCCCATAAAATTATTACGACTCGTGAGAATTACGGCCCTCGCTTCGCTCTGGCCGCAAACTTCACACTCGTATGGGAGTTGTAACATATTTTGTTTGATTGTTGGAATAATGAATTTAAAAAAAATATTCAGAAATTTGTTGAGAATGACTTATATCTTATATTGCCTACAAAGAATGATGGTTACATTTAACGTTTTTCATAAAATTTCCTACACTTTTCAATCATAGTGTGCTCATGACATTTTTCTGCCGTAAGACCTTGAGTAAAAAAAACATCTTTCTTTGGTAGTAGGCGCATTTTTGTTAGTCAACTATCAAGTTGTTAGTCAACTATCAAATTTGATAGTCAACTATCAAATTTGATAGTCAACTATCAAGTTGATAGTCAACTATCAAATTGATAGTCAACTATCAAATTATTAGCAGTTCACTAACAAGAAATGTTTACTGGTTAGAGGCTGGGCATGTAGTGCCGAAATTTTTCTTTCATCAAAGTAATCTTTTTCGATTGAGGCTATAATCAGCAGTGTAAAATCCTGTTTTTCTGGGATAGCTTCCAGATCCTTCGTCCCACATAGCCCATCTTCGAACTTAGCCTCGGTATTTTACTTCCACAAATTTAAAAAAAAGAATCATCCAAATTGGTTGAAAATTACTCAAGTTATCGTGCCCTCAACGATTTTTTGTTACCCACATTTAACGTTTTTCATACCATTTCATACATTTCAATATCAGTGAACTTTTTTGTTACCCACATATTTCGGTATTTTCTGGTGTAAGACCCTGACTTTCAGTCAAGGGAATTATTGCTTATGGATGTGGAGCATGTGGTTCGTGTTTAAGTGGGAAGTTATCGTTGAAATTATATTTGAAGTGAAAAATCTCGCTCCGCTCGTATGGAATGCTGCTGAATTTAGGATTACACTATCAACAACCAAGGTGGCATGGTGAACTCACTCTGTTATGAAAATACGGAATACCACTTAAAATAGCCATTTTTTATTTTCGAACTTTTAGCGGACTTACGGCTTCAATTGTAACTAAAATTTCAACGCTGTTTTCTCTTCGAAATAACGAATTGTTAACTAACAACTAGGCGTGGGGGACATTCTCAAAATTATCGATAATATCGATCGAAAGAAATTGTCGATAATTGTTTGATCAAATCGTTATCCATTATCCATGATTATCGATAGTCAAAATCATTATCGCCCGTGCCTATTAACCGAGGGGGGACTCACTTCGGAGTCAGTAAATCAAATTAAATCACAATAAATCACAACAACATTTTAATGGCACTGCATATCATTTATAAGCGTTTTGCCCGAGAATTTACAAAATAAAATTCATATACTAGCCCAACTTGACGCAAATTGACCCAAGCTGATGCATATTTAATAGAAACGACATTTTTGACTTTGTTGATTTACCGTGATTTACTGTGATTTAATGTGATTTACTAGAGATTTACTGGAGTGAGTCCCCCCTCGCTATTAACCAACAATGAATTCTGTATGCTGACTTTTATATTTTCCCTCAGGCTAAAAGCTTCAAATCTGAAGCTTGAACTGGATCTCATTTTGGTTGCAACAGCTTTCATTTTTTCTTCCTCATCGTGATCGAATAACTGCTGGATTCAATTTAATTAGATTTTGAAAATACATAATTAGTATTTGTAGCACTAGCCTTAAGTTTACCATACGAGCGAAGCGAGATTTTAAACCTCAAAAAACGACATTTAGAGAAATCGCAGATCAATTTTCGAAATTTTTTCATAGAAAAGAAATTTACCTCGATAAACATTTCTACTTCTAAAGATGGACAGTCCAATATTGTCCTTGGGCCACTGTGGACTAATAGCAGGAAAATTTTCTGGAATTTTCGACAATTTCTAGACATTTCCTAGAACACAATTTTGAAGAAAATTCTAGAAAAATCTGGATATTAAAAAAGAAAAAAAGCAAAACGTTTTCTTGTAAGTATAGATCTTTGCTGATAGTATGTAGGAGACTAATGACCAGCGCGGATGAATGGTGTGCAAGAGACGAACGATATTCATTAATTTGCCCGCGTGGGCATTTATTCACTTTGAATTAACTTATTTGATCGAAAAAGCATCAAAAATATCTAGATATCGAGAACAGGTACGACAATATGATTGCAGTACAGAGATTACAGAAAATATTTTTATAGTAGACTACAGCAGAGCCTATGTAAATGAGTAATACATGTGTGCGATGTTTGCGGCGTGTGAGCCGAAGGCGAACCGCCTAATTTCGCACACATGTATTACTCATTCACATAGGCTCTTCTGTACTGTTCTTTAATGTGTAGGCATCCTGTGCGTTGTATTTACATTGTCTAAGATGAAAACTACGAAACAATTTTGCATAAAACAGCATTTCGGAACCTTTCCACTTCTAACCATTTGAACTAAAATTTCATTTTGATTTAGTAGGCATCGGTTGTGCACGCCATTTCGGCTATATTTAATTGACTTCTTTGTTGTTGTCATTCTCAGTTTCAGTGCAAAATTTTTGATTTTGTTGTTTTAAACTATAAATTCAGTGTGATTTTAGTGTTTTCCTAATGTTATCGATGGCAGGTGTACCAAAAAATAGTTCTGCCTGTGTAGATTCCAATTTATATCGTGGTTTGTGTGAAGTGAAAACATAAACAAAATCATCGAAAAATGACCGACCAGCGCATGTAAATGATCGCGCATAGCATGTAAATCATCGAAAAACCTAACATGTAAGTTTCATTTACATTCTCATCGCAGACAATGTAAATACAACGTACAGGATGCCTACACATTAAAAAATTTACCGCCTCTCAAAATGCTCCCCAGTTATAGGTACTTTTCGTTAAATGTTTACAGTTAGTGGTAAACAAACCCATATGGTATATTATAGGTATACCCACCTCCAAATCATCTTGTCTGAGCTAAATTCATGGTACCTGTTTTTAGTATTAAATGTTCTAGTCCGATTTGTTTAGAAGAAAAAACCATATTTCATGGTAAATTTACGTTGTTGGAGCTTTTTATTGTACAATCAATTCATTGAATTGCCGATGCATAATACGTTTATCATGTTAAGTAATACACGAAACAATCAATTAAACCAAAGATTTTTTACTGCTGATACTTAAATTACAGAAATGGATATTTGGTAAAAATGCATTAACAAAGTGAAAGATTTTAAGCTACAGAATGTAACCAGTACCTGTATGCTGAATCCATTAAGTTTTTTTTGTTGTTGTAGGCAAATTATCGGTCTGTTTAATGGGTCATCAATACAAGAATTGTGACCTTTCGTTCAAAAGTAACTTCAGTCAATGCCAACAGATACTGAAAAAAGGCTCATTAGCCCAAATAGTTTTTGTACAAAAAAATAGCTAAATTTATCAGCTAATCTAAATAAAATGCGAAATTGAACTTACCATTTTTATCATAATGTACGATATAAGTATACGCCAACCGTCGAAAGAAAAGTAGAATTTAATTTGCATTCACTTTATACTATCGAAATGGTTTTACTTTATATTACAAGAAAATGTAACGAATGTAGTAAAGACACACCAGCTCTAAGAATTATGTTATTGTTTTACATAAGAAACTTCATGACGCCATACACAGCATAACTTAATCTATCAGTGATTTTCTATTATATCTTATTATATGCACATTGGCGTATACCGACTGACGGTATATATATGAAGTGTAGTATACGTATAATGTATATATGAGCGAAAATATGGACAAATTTAATTTCATAGATTTTTAATAGAGACTATTGTGAATCAGGACATATTTTATAAGATTTGCAGCAAAACATTTATGTTGTATGTAACCGTAAGTGCTTTTTTGTGTTTATTTTATTGAAACAAAAAAAAACGCATGAAAAAAAGTGGATAATATTATGAGCGTAAAAGTGTTCATTTATACATATATGTATATTGAGATTATCATTACGAGCCATGCAAATTTCTCAGGTCAAAAAACTCTCCATTAATAAATGTAAATCGAAACGATTTTATAATCGCGGTTGTGATGCAAACCTTTAAGCTCTGAATCTTTATTCGATTGAATAATAGTAACCGTGATGATGATGGTGAATCTGTTCAAAATGTACTTTCCAAGCACTTTTTTTCGGTAATAGTTTGCGAAAGTGTTTCGATGTACAGGTGAATAATAGTACATTACCATGCTCCGCAGCTTTTGACTTTAATCTGAAATGTTGATGACAGAAACAAATCGATAAATATTAAATCTTGTGTCATTATTCTGCCTAGGGAGGTGCGGGAAAACTAAAAAAGTAAGAAAATAAGCAGTTCAAAGACGTTGAAACACCAGAGTAGGAAACAGAATAACTTTTACATCAACAACTACTTAAACCAATTATTATACACCTAGAGATATATGTGAGAGGCTTTCAAGAAAAAAAAATTGTTGCTTTGTTGCAACTGCTACAGATCGGTTAAACTGCTTTTCGAGACTTTCTAACTTTCTGATTAATCTCGTCAGTACCTTTTATTTGATGTATCGTACATTGAGTATTTATCTCCAAAGATATACGTAATAGACTAAAGAAAAGCAAAAAATACCCCAAGCACGCTACTTTGCACAGCTATCCACTGATCTGTGTTTCTGGTGAGTAACTTGAGAAAATCTCACTTCTGCTTAGCGTAAACATGTTGGTTGCGACACCCTGCCAGTTACGAACATTGAAGGAAAAAGTACAAATTTGGGCTTGAAAGAGAACCAGGGGCTAGTATTACTAAAGGGTGCATGTTGATCATCCCAAACTGATGAGTCTAAAAAGAAAACTGACCGGTTCACCTTTTGAAAAGCACTGACTCGGGTAAGATTGCAAGTGGAAGATAACTTCAAAGTTTAGGAATTTTCATGAAATAGACTGAAACTATCAGAGAGATGTAAGGCGCTAAATTATCATCTCTCTGGAAACAACCAATTATTAGACTGCAATACAGTACAAAGCTTGTAATACAGTAATGGCTCTTATTTAGTTCATGACTGCTGATATTTGTGGCTTTTACCGAGAAAAAAAAATCGAAAGATGGTGTCTCCATCAGGAGTTATTTCACTTTTACAAATTTTATAGTTTCGATCCGGAAAAGAGATTTTCCACTTCCAAAACATCCACAGTTAATTTTCCGTGCTCAATCATATGAATCATTGAACTGTAAATCTATGGTTGGTATGGTACATTAGTGTACTATTAAAATGCAAAATTGGCAAAATGCGTCCTTTTTCATAAACGGTCTATTATTTCTTGTTCTCTGTACTGTTCTCTTCGGTTTTCCCTACTCAGCAGACTAAACCATTTGTGGAACCGTTACCTCAATTTTTTTTTTCGTTGCACAATCTGTAAACATCATAGTCACTTGCAGCAACAATGAAAAAGTTGAACTTTAAATTGAAACTGCAGGACTTCAAATTTACAAAAAAAAAAAAACGAGCGAACTTAATAGCAACAAGAATATGAAAATAATAATTTTCCAACATCAATGTGCACACATATAGTACTCTACTTCTATTCATCCCCCCAAGCTAGTCATGTTTAAAATAACAAACAGATTACTCTAATACGTCAAACCCACTTCTCGGTTATTCAACTTTCTGGTGGGTGTAGTACTTTAAGTGACAGTATCGGTATGAATTTTCATCAATGTTGGAAATAAATTTTCAATTATAGGATCCCAGGCGAGTTAAAACGTTAAATAATTTTCTGTATACAAAATGAGTTTTGTTGAATTAAAACGGAACTAATAAACATTTTCGTTTCACAGCTCAATTTCAGTTGTTGTGTTGTGGATACATTGCAGTGAATTTGGTGATTCTTTACATCAAAATATCGTTTCTGCGTTACTTGACTTTAAATAGCGTTTGCGGAGCTATTTATTTTTAAACGATTTTGGTTGAAGTGTTGTCAGACGTATCAAAGTATTATTAACTTTAACATTGTTTTGTATAGATTTAGAATGAAGAAAGACAAAACAGACATCTAGGACATCTTTCAGTTGCGTTCAACAAAGATAATTTTTATTTCAAGCCCTACAGCATCAAGCCGAATAATTTTTATTTTTATTCATCGAGTTAACACACAGCCCTAATCGGTACTGCAAACTATATATAGCCTCCAGCATACCGATGTACCGCGGAAGTCGATGTCCAAACTTTGTATATTGCATCCGCATATTACCCTTTTGTTTCTAGCACGAAAATGGATATTAGATACTGGTTCATCGTGGCTTTCCCTTTGTCATTTTTTTTTTTCTTAAGTACGAATGAAGATGTCGGATAAATCGTACTGTTTGGTACGCAATACTTTAAACAAAAGAAGTACCAGATTTAAAGAATATACAGGAAATGCCAAAGAAATTTAGACATGAATTGCTTCAGCAACTTTCCAACTGGTTCACTCTCACACATAAACTTGCTACCGATGCTATCTGTGTGTTCGTTTAAGAACTGTATGTCTTGATTTCCACTTACGAAAAAATCACTCTCCGTTCACACTTTAAACGATAAGAAAGAGGCGTGGCTGAGCTAAACGTAGTGTTTTTTTGTAACTGGGAATCAAACCTAAGAGCATTGTGGTTCTCCTGAAATCTCTCGTGCTGACGCTGAGTGACAGGAAATATTTCGAGCTTTTGTGATAAAAGGTGATTTTGATTTTAGATTTATTAAGTGTCTTCACAGAGTCTCTTGAAGCAAGTCTAACTCCACCTCGCGTTGTGAGTAGGGAACAAACCTTCAGGGAAGCTTCGCGAAGAAGGTAATCTACGTAGAACTTTCTAAATTTTAAACTTGAGCTGCATGCTTCCCAAGAAAATGAATGTTGTACAAGTTATACCACTGCTCGCTTTCTCGATGGAGGTATTATGTAAAAATGACCGACCCCGTCATTACACTCTGTTTCAAGTAGGACAGTTCGTAACGACTTTATTGCTAGTCATTGATATTTCCACGAATTGAGAATGAGATCACCTTCGTTACCACCCCAACAAAATTTGTTATTTTTCGAAATTCGTCTGGAAAGATTTGTTTGTAGTACACGTAATTGCAAAGCCAGCACGTGACAATGAAATGATTATCAATAAGTTTCCATGGATTTGTTATATAATCGAACGGAAATGTTTTCCGTTATTGTTTCGACGGGGCTTTGTTATTTTTGTCTGTAAGTCTAACGTTACGTAAATTGAGTGTTCAGAAGTTTGTACTTAAATATTTAAACAATTGCTTTGCCCATAGTTTGTAACCAGTGTGCCAGAATGACACATGAGGCAAATGATTTTGCATAAAATTAGAAGAAGAACAAAAATTTGTTGTCTCGTGCGCACATTGTCACACTATATTCCAAATTTAAAAAAAAATATTTTGCGCAAATACAATTATTTGCGCAGTCTGCCATCAGAAAACAGACGACGACGTAGTCTGTACCTGTGCGTGTAACTATCGTTACATTTTTTTTCGTTAATATTTGAACACATGTTGACTGACAGCCAAACTTTTATTTTTGCAATAACAAAAGCGATAAGAGGTTTGTATCTTTCAGGCAACACGCATTTTTGAATTGACAACAAAAAAATGGAATTGCTGTCCTCATTTTATTACGCTACATTATTTACTACAAAGAAAACAAGATTTAAATTTAACTTTGGTTATTCAAACAACAGCAAAATAAATCCAAATATTTGAATTCGATGCACTTTTCAAGAGTTTCTGTTCAGCGCAGAAATATTATCATTATGACACTAATCAATCAATAACTAACCCATATATTACCAGTGGTAATTTACCACCTTGAAGTATTTATTATTATTTGTCAATATCGATAAGAAAAATGTTATAATCCTTCTGCATAGCAGAATCTACTTTTGCAACACGAATTAAACGAAAAAAATTCAGACAGTTAACAAACAAACGTTTAGAGTTTCAGTACCTAGAAAGAAAAAGCAAATAAGAAGCTGCGAGTTTTCAAGTGTATTTTTCTAGTAAACAACTTTTCAAGGCGAACACTTTCAAAAAATAAAAGCCAGTAGAAAATTTAAAATAAAATTTTTGACTCAAATTTGTGGAACGGAAGCTAGTGTTTGATCGCTTAACAGTCTTTATTTGAAGTAAATGTCGGAAAATTAGATGCCACTTGTGCTAGCTGTTTGCGTCAATAGGAAGAAATTTTTTTTCGGCGCCGAAAGCAATTGCTTGCTACAATCAAACAAGTAAAAAAAATAGTTTTTTCCGCACTTTTGTGTTTTGGGTTTGTACCTCACACGGTGAGCCTGAAAATGTCCATACCTGATATGTCGTGCACAAGAATTTATTTTTATTTTTATTGACATTAGTGGGCATGGGCAGCCCCGTGATTAAGAATCGCCCGTGATGAAGAATCACATAATATTAAAATCGTGTACGGCAAAATTTTGAGATAGACGAATTTTTCTTTTTTTGGGACCTGGGTCAATTTGTTTTGCTGAATTAGCATAGAGTCTCACCTATCCAATGATCCCAAACATGCTGTGTTTCAACATGGCCACGTAACTTTCTTAAGGACTTAAGCCAGCCCTTAAGCTAATACGTGACAGTTCGTTTGATAAAAGGTATATTTTCTGCACTGTCAAAATAAGTGGGGAGAAAATACCATTTTCTACACCGAAATGTCATCAAAACAAAGTGTCACCAATTGTTATTTTCAAGCTTCGGTGGCGAAAATTGACATATTTTGTATTTTCTTCTCCAGTTTTCATCACTTTGCATGAAAATTTGCACACGTACCTTAGATAACCTGTCGTGGACGGTTAATGTTAGACAATTTCTCGAGCTGTATTTCAAATAAAGCGAGGACAAGACACATTTTTTCATCGTTTTTTGATTGGAGAAAATAAAGGCGATCACAGCGCACAATGAAAATACATTTTATAATTAGGCGGGACACACACTTCACAATATCTCACCAGATAGGCAGCCAAAACGGACACAGATTTTCCCTCTTTTCCGTCCCAGTTATATTCGGATTGTGAATTTTTGAATGAATGGAACGATTTCATTTCAATAGATCACTAAAATGACCGCTAGCGTGACGATCGACGGTTCGGTTTTGTGTGCAAACTAATGACAACCAACTTTGCTAAGGGAATTCCCCGTATCTAGTTCATTTACATTCATTTCAAAGAATTGGACGCACTCACTTATTCATTACTATGTGAAATTGTGAAGTTGGTTTCAATTAGTTTGCACACTTTTCCCCACCATTCCTCACGTTTCCGTCATCAGTTTCACCAAACGAAGAGATCTATCTGTTGAACATACTGTAAGGTTTATTGATTTGTGTTAACCTGTTACAGACTGTAAGCATATGACCAGTATTATTATCGGGTCTATTACTTCCATCGATCAAAGTATTTTTAACCAGTTGATTTCAAATCTTGTACTTCAATTTTTTTAACATACTATATAAAGGACCATATTACTCACATCTTGTCATTATTTCGGACGTCCTTATCGATGACAGATGAATAGCCGCATGTGAAAGGTTGATACCGTTGGTACAGCAAAGTAATCATAAATCAAGAATTTTTATCGAAAGCAAAAGTACAATGTTATCCTTGATGTGATCATTCGAATGTGCGAAGGGCCTCAAAAACGAATACAAAAAAAATCTATAAATTTAAAGTGACTTCTACGTATAAAGGTTCGCTGTTTTCCATGAAACTCTTTTGTCGTTGGATGAGGGAAATTCGTATGTTAACCGTCCAAGAACATTATAAACATGTATAATAGCACGTTCAGCGATAAATCTGCATTACCATGAATTCTGTTGAATAGTCGAAACATCCGAATAAAATGCGATAACAATAAAACTAATCCGTTTACGACACTGATCCAATTCGCAGTGACTGAAGGCACATCCATAATAACATCAAAATTGTAATTGATAACCATCTGTAACGGGTACACCGACACGCTATTCCTATAAAAACGTTAAAATCCGTATAAATTGAACAAAATGCGTGAATTTGCATTCGCGACTACAAGATATCGATACACACATTTAATGGCTCTCTCATGTGTTCAAAAGATTTATCGGTCGTTGTTGGATTTTTTTGTGTGGTTATGCAATGTTGCATACAGAAAAGTAATCTATTTCCACATTTTTCAATCCATTGACAAATACATTCGACTTTCTAATGCAACATTATGTTTATAAATCAAATAGAATTTGACACAAGCTCATACAAGTGTGCATTTTATAAAAACAAGGTCGTTCAATTTGACTTGGTTTTCAAAATGTTTGTTGCACAGAGAGAATTTTTGCTTTTTATTATTTATTTTGTCGAGCTTGAGGTATATAACTATAGATACTATGCTCTGTTATAGGTAACATGTTAACTTTATTGTAAAATTATACTATTAAGGTTGATTATTGATTTCATATAAATAAAATGTGTAACACATGGAACCGAACAGAACATATTAGCGATACTAGATAGAAAAAACTAATTTTCGATAAATAATTAATTCGGCAACATTGTAGTTTATAATATGCTTCACAACATACGTTATATATACACATTGGTATGTTTTAAGAGCGTTGCGCAATAATGAACGTATTTTAAAAGTTTTATATTTGCGTGAAAGCACATCAAAGGAATGTTAATTAATTGCATGCATTTGTTAATTATTAGATTTATTGGATGGATCCTGATAGATTTGCAATGGTCCTTATGTAATATTGGTGTGTATCGACTGTACACAGTATTATTAACAGATGACAATGTAATTTTGTGTGGCAATGCATGAACTACATATAATATTGGGTTAAATAATGTTGGAAAATACGGTAGATGTTGGTCGATAGACAATTTGAATTGAATTTATTTTGGTTCATTCAATGGTCCGGTCGTCGATCTGGTTGATTTTTTTATTATTGGAGAAAGGTTTCTTCACATTCATAATGGCACTGCAGGAGAATAACTGTTTTGAACAGAAGTGAATATATGAAGATAGTTTCAATATAGGCCAATAGCACAACAATCATTTAGGCAGGTGTTAAGAACAAAGATTTTCCTGTTAGAGTAGCAATTCATTTCATAGAAAAATATTGGAGTCTGCCTGAATTTACGACTTCTATTAAGACAATTTCCATGTATTCGATAAGAAATCATTAAGGCAACTGTCATCTAATTATGGTAGATCCTCATACATGATACACGAAGGTGGCCTCCTGATAAAAATTGTATATGGGGCCGATGCGATCCGCGTTGGTTTATGGGTAGCTCGAGGACGAAATATGTGAAAAAACGCTGTGATTTTCCATACATTTTTTCCATTACTTTCTATGGAAAATTTTTTTTAGCGACAATATCAAACTTGTTTGGTCCAGACAACTCAGATTAGATGCAAGAGCAACAAAAATGCGTTGTTTTCATTTTTTGGAATTTTTATATCGTCTGGGCACACCTAACAATATTGATATAGACAAAAATCGACAGATAATTTCCAAGTAATACAAAGTCAGGCGAAGTCACTCTTTAAATTAAGTGTTAGGTGTCGTTGTAAAGGTAATGACAGTGGCTTTCTAACGAGCCCACACACAATAAGTTTCAAGTTGGTGTCTTGACGTAACAGTCATTTGAAAATTGTCTGAGTTCACGACCCTGACATTTTTGCACCAAAATCGATTTCTATATAGCTTCAAAACATTGTTTTCGAAAAAATTTCTTTTTGCGATGAAAGCTAATGCCATAAGCTCTCGTTAGATCTGAATATATCCGATGCACATCCCATAAATGTTTTGGAAGAACCCAAAGACTGGGTGAACAGATTGGGAAACTTTGACTGACTTGGGAGATGCGAATGCACTTACAAATCATTAAATCGGTCTCTTTGGATTATTCTGAAGTGAAATAATCCAACTCACCTTAAGAAGTGACCTCAGCATCTGTTAGTTACGTTCAATTTTTCTTTAACCCTCATTTTCGTGGTTTTTCACATATTTCGTCCTTGAGCGACCCATAAATCAACTCGGATCACATCGGCCCCATATACATTTTTTATCAGTGGGTCAATGGGTCATATAGGTTCGTTTTCCCCGGGGTCCGCCAACTTTCTCGAAACTTTTATTTTCCCATACGATTCTAGACCCCCCTAGCGAACAATTTCATTTCATTTCATTTATTTTCACAATAATAAAACATAACAAGTGACCTGCGTAGCTCCAGTTTGTAAACTACTTTATTGGACCAGTCTCAGGTGTCAAGCCACGAGAACATATTGGGTAGATGGTAAGATCTATTCTGTGGAGATGATCGTTAAGCTTGCAGTGGTTCGTTATAATGCAAACGAAAATTAATTTGTACCAAATATTATGCGATGACCAAAAGAAGTAATAGATTTACAAATTTCGTTTGCAAATGGTTCAAATAGATCTTGTTCTCAATGATACAATGCTTGACATCATAATATGTCAGCATTCATTTGTAAATTATTGACATATGTGGGGAAGCATCGGAGGCTTGCCGAGCAAAAGCAAAAATGAGAACGACTGGAACGATAAATTTCACGGTTCATGAACAATTTGGGGAAAATTTAACTCAGACTTATCACTTATTACCAGTGGTCCTTTGGTTTACTGATTTTGCTGATTGTTTTCTTTGCAGAATGTACAGCGAAAGAATTGTTTGTTGCCAATGAATTGTTTAGACGTGTTTAGACCGGAGGTTGATTGGGATAGTTTGTATAGCACGTGAAACTATTGTAAAAAATTTCGGTCTCCAAATATAAATAAAAAATTTTCGATTTTCAATTTTTCCTTCGCCAATTCAACTTATTGTTATGGGCAGCACATCCGGAGGATCACCAGGACCTTCAGGTACCGGCGACATGAAAGGCTTGCTGGAAAAAACACGGGAAAAATTTTTGCAATTCAACCCAACAGATAAACGTTGGCCATGTCCATTTTGTCTGCATAAAGCGAAAACATTGTTTCAGTGTTTAATTCACGTTAAAAAAGAACACCGGAATATAACAAGTTTGGACCGAAATGGAATTTTCGACAAAATAGGCAGCGATGTCTCACAATCTTCACAAAACAATTCTTCGCTGGATGATTTAACAGAATTTTTAAGACTGAATCAAGAAGAAGAGAAGAAAAATGAAAATGTCCCAGAAAATCAAAGTCAAAATCAAAAAGTTTCCTTCTGCGAACGATCACTTTCTAGTGATGAAGATGAATATTTCAGTTGTCCGTATTGCACAGAAGATCGGAGTTTTCCAACGTTAAGAGGTTTAAATGTTCATATTGGAAAGAAGCATAAGGGTAAGAAGAAAATTACGCTAGACCAACTCGAATATGAAGACATCAACATCAATGAATATGATCTCGACGATTTTGGTTTACTACTAGCATTACTGAGAAAAACTACACCAACATTAAGACGATGTCCAAAAGGAGCTCGACCGTATTTAGCTAGTACATTGACCAATGTTATTAACAATTGTGTCAGATCAAACAATGAACAGTCGTGGAATGCTTTATTGCTTTTCCCTTACACAACGTTGAGATTACCTGAAGAAACTGAAAATGTTACCAACCTTACGACCTTTGTGCGGCAAAATATTCAACTGTGGAACGAAAATAAGATTAATGTTTCACCCCGAACAGAATCCAAAACAAAAGCATTCAATACAATCAATGACAACAATGACAAATTTTTTTCGAAAAAAGTTGAGGCAAAATTATCAGATGGTGATGTCAGTGGTGCATTACGGTTAATCGTTTCCGATGATATAATTGCACCAAACAATCAAGAAACTTTGGATGCTCTCAAACAAAACACCCGATGCATCCAGAGCCGACCAATTTTCCAGAACATACAATCGACGTAGCCCAAATGATCCCAGTTGAAGAAGAAGTTTCCAGAGCAATAATGTCCTTCAGGAAAGGTTCTGCCGGGGGTTTGGATAGTTTGAGACCCCAAATTTTGAAAGATCTATTGCATGTCCAAAATGGTGACGCAGGTCAAAAATTATTGGAAGCCATAACAGCTTTATCAACTGTAATTTTGAGCGGAGAAGTTCCATCTACCATTTGTCCATATTTATATGGAGCATCATTGACTGCCTTGATGAAAAAAAACAGGAGGAATACGACCGATTGCAGTTGGAAACATATGGAGACGAATTTCGGCTAAAATTGCATGTCGAAAAGTGTCTTCAGTTCTATCAAACTTATTCCTTCCAAAGCAGTTAGGAGTTGGCATACAAAATGGTGCAGAAGCTGGCGCTCATGCGGCAAGAATTTACTACACATCACGGCATAACGGCGTCCGAGTGTTCTTGAAAATAGATGTTAAAAATGCCTTTAACGAAATCCGTAGAGATGCCTTGCTTTGGAAAGTGAGATCCAATGTGCCAGAAATATATAAATTCGTCGAACAATGCTATAGACATCCGACCAACGTTTACTACAGAGACAACGTCATTTTATCACAACGAGGAGTCCATCAAGGAGATCCACTTGGACCAGCTTTGTTTTGTCTTGTCATTCAAGATATAATTTCGTCCCTGCAAGACCTGGATTTAAATTTATGGTACTTAGATGATGGAACAATTGCTGGCTCACCCAATAATGTTTTGAAAGCCTTCAAAACAATCATACACATGTCAAAAGAAATTGGATTGGAATTGAATTATGCAAAATGTGAATTTTCAATTTTAGAATCAGAAACGGAAGAATCAAAGATTGAAATAGAACATCAATTCAAGTCAATTGCAGAGGGCATTCAAACAATGAAACCTGAAAATGAATTCTTATTGGGAAGTCCATTAACTGATGCCGCTTCAACATTATGTCTGAACAAAAAAATTCTGGACTTACAGAAGTTGACAAAGAGACTCAAGAACATAAGCATGCACAGCGCCTATTATTTGTTAAGAATGTCCATTACGACTCCACGTTTAATTTTCTTTCTACGAGGATCACCCATGTGGCGTAATGAATCGGGCTTATTACAGTACGACGAAGTCTTAAAAAATGCTATTGAAAGTATCTTCAATATTGAACTAAAGTGATAAAGCTTGGATCGAATCCTCATTACCGATAAAGAAAGGTGGAATTGGAATACGTCATGCGTCCGACATTGCTCTACCATGTTTTCTATCGTCATTGTATAATGTTTCCGCTCTGTTGGATCAACTGTTACCTGAAATTACCGACTAGTTGATATGACAAAAGTGGAATCAGAAGATCATTGGTGTGGAAAATTTGGAGAACTTCCAGAGGAATCGCTACGTATTTATCAAGGCGTGTGGGAATCTTACGAAATTAATCAGAAAATCGAAAATCTTAGACAACAGTTGAACGTTGCAGTGGACAAAGCTCGATTTTTGGCCAATTCGTCGAAAGAATCCGGCGCTTGGTTACACAGTTTACCGTCACCGCAATTAGGAACTCATTTGAATAATGATGAGTTTCGCATATCAATCGGTTTACGTCTTGGCGTTGCAATTGTTCAACCCCATAAATGTGTGTGTGGTACGAAAGTTAACAAGTACGGCAGACATGGATTATCATGCAGCAAAGCATCCGGCACACTTCCACGACATGGATCAGGAAATGATTTAATTCAACGAGCATTCCGATCAGCTGAAATTCCTTGCAAACGTGAACCTACTGGTTGCTCCCGACCAGATGGTAAGAAACCCGACGGGTTGACTCTCGTACCTTGGGAGAAGGGTAAATCACTCCTATGGGATTATACTTGTGTAGACACTTTTGCGAACTCGTATGTGAACAGAACGGCACGTGAATTAGGTTGGGCAGCGAAAAAAGCAGAAGCTGATAAATTTGATCATTAACACCGATTTGATGAGCCAATTCATATTCGTTCCGATTGCAACGGAAACCTCTGGCGTGATTGGCAAATGCGGTTTAGATTTAATTAAAAAATTGGCAGCAGAATTACGGAAAAAACACATGAAAAACGAGCGACGAACTACCTAATTCAAAGATTAGGGTTGGTTATTCAACGTGGCAATGTTGCGTCCATTTTAGGAACATTACCACATTCAAAGGATTTAAATGAAATACATTATTTGTAAACTAATTTTGTTAAAGAACGTATAAATAAAGGCCTAACTAAAATGAATGATATCGCTAGAGTTGACGCTTTCAGCTTCGTTACGCAAAAATTAAATTTTACACACCAATTTTAGTTCAAACAAGCTGGCTTAGTTTTTCTCATCATCTGCCAAATAATTTTTACCAAAAAAAAATTTGACTGGAAACAACCAAAATTTTACCAAAAAAATCTGCGTCGCAAAGTGGCAAATGTTCAGGAACAGACCAGCAAGAAAATTTATCTGCCACATGCGACGCAGATTTTTTTGGTAAAATTTTGGTTGTTTCCAGTCTAAATTTTTTTTGGTAAAAATTATTTGGCAGATGATGAGAAAAACTAAGCCAGCTTGTTTGAACTAAAATTGGGTGTAAAATTTAATGTTTGCGTAACGAAGCTGAAAGCGTCAACTCTAGCGATATCAATGAAATTGTACTTCAAAGACTGCGTCACACTTTTCTCGAAGAGATTTTTGTTGGGATTATGTTTAACATAAACATTGCAATGTAGTACGAATTCATTAACCAAAGCTTACTGTCTCATATTTACGTCGGCAAAAGATGACATGGATGTCGCATCCGTAGAAGGAGTTTTCTGTAGATCATTCATGGCATGAACTACGTTTCCTCTTATGTTCTTCTTACGTAATTTGTGATTATACGTAGGGCAGACCTTTTTTATAAATGAAACGGAAATAGAAATCCGGACTAAAGATGAATCGTCTATGTGCATGTCCATCGTCCATAAACGTTTATGGATAGATAGAGCAGATGCTAAATATCATATCTCCAAACATGCTCATCGTTCATTTATGGATGACTTCTCTGAACATTTCTATGCAGACTAATCGGACAAAAGCTTTAAAACATAATCTGAAAATCTTCAGTCTACTCATTTTCACCGTAGACAAATTAATGGAATCTGTACAATGTTATGATAAAGGTGTTCACATTACGCCCGTGCTTTATAAAATAAGCTGCAGCATTATACATAATATGCTCCTCGGCAGCATCTCAATATCAATTTTTGATTTCAAAGAATCGCACTGATTCAATGAATTCGGGTTTATATTTCTTACATAAGCTGATTGGTGTTAAATCAAATAGATATGTACACCGAGCATAACATTCTGAAAAGAGTCGATGGAGCGGATAAAAATGTATGCCGGCGACACGCAACAAGAATCTCGTTTTGAACGAATTTGACTTTAGAATTTATGAAATTTAAAATTCAATTTAGTCTTCCGAGTCGTTGCATTTATGTTGAAAATATTTTAATACTCCGAGCATGTCAACAGTATATTAGAGTTTGTTACTTCGTTTGCTCCAAATATTTTCAATAAATTGTTCATTAGCTCGAGCATAAGTATTTTATATCCAGTATTCGATCGATATAGGCCTTCTTTGTCTCTGTAGAGAACATTTCTGTCCTTAAGCGTACTTAATCGATTGAGAAGTTTTAGGATTTAGGTCTTGGAGCTTTTCGAGAGGCTTTTATCAGACATTTTTTGATATTTTCGTGAGACTAAATTGGGTTTGTGAGACTTTTTCGATTCTGTTTTTAGAATTTGTGAGATTTTTCGTTTTTCTTTAGAGTTTACCATTAGACTCTTTTTTTGATAATTTTAAGAGTAAGAAAACTCAGAAAAATCTCATAAAAACCTAGAAAAAAACATAGCTAACGCCGACCCGTACGAAACACCTATTCGTATCAAGAGCCTTCAATGTGAAACTCTTCATTTCTCTTACTTCATTTTCTTCTCTGCTGAAAAACTATTCTCCCTTTAAAATCACTTACATTATCCACTCTTTGCCTTGTTATCATATACAACTAAATTGCCGGAGGCAATATAGACAGCCCCGTACGAAGACAAATTTCATAAATTCCTATTTAAACAGCTATATACCGCTATATTTACCTATATTTCACTATAAATAAACATTTCACAGATAAATATATGCTATTATATAGCTCTATATGCCTGTATATAGCTCTATATGCCTGTATATAGCTCAATATAGCTGTATATAGGTATATATAGATGACCGTATATGGAATCCCTGAAACCCCACACACATAACAAATTATTTCCATGTTAACAGAAACTCTCTAAGTATCATTTTTCCCACTTATATCGTTTTACTAAAATCCAATATGGCCGCCGGCAGCCATTTTGTTAGGAGACCGGAAATAGTACCGACGCTTTACATTCGTTAATACCTTTCAAACAAAAAAAAATTCATGAAATTCGGTCAAAATTTACTCGAGATATTGACAAAATACTCCACGTTCACTGTACGGCCGAGTAGCCAGATAAGAGCTCACTCCAAGAGACCTAGCTCACGCTCCGGAAAACATAATTTCATAAAAAATCTCAATCCTATCTAATAAAGCTAAAACAGACGAAATATGTTCAAATGTGGCCGACCTACAAGCAAAAACTGCTTGCCGCCCTGTGCCTGTTTCACACCAAGAGGTCTAACTCACGAGTCGGTCATCCGATTTCCATAAACTTTTTTTTTGTCGATCGGTATTGTAAATACCTTTTATTTGACGTATCACTTACAAGTTTAACGTTTAAATGTCCGGAGATATCTTCGAAAAACCGTAAAGCACTTATTGGGCCACAGCTCGGGAGGGGTCGATCCAAAATCACTCATCTTCGAACTTAGCCTGTCTTTTGACATTACCAAACGGGAAAAAAAAGAATTTTCAAAATCGGATGCGTTTTACTCAAGTTATCGTGCAGACGGACAGACGGACAGACGGACATTTTTTTTTCGCGGATTTGGCATCTCTAGACAACCACAATAGGTTTATCCTTACTCAGGGAGTCCAATTCGACGTGTTACAAACGTATGCGTAAACCTATAAGACCCCAGTACTTCGTACGGGTCTAAAAAATCTCACTGAGACTTCGAAACATTGTCAGAATGTGCTGACTGGCTTCGTGCTACTTAATCCTAACTCTGGGACAGTTGCTCGCTACACATCCGGTTTTGTATCATCGTTCTACATTTATCCTCCTCACTGTTACATTTGGCCATCATTGAAGTTTTTCTTGCTTATTTTCCTACATTCGAAAATAATTCCAAGGCAAGTTACATACAGTGCATACATACGTTAAGGTCAACTATGTGCGCACATAACGCGTATGACTGTACTAAATTGTTTAGAATGTGTTTTGATTGTATATTAGAGTATGTTTGTGGATCAGCTGGTAAAATTCAGCTGTTTCTGATTCTGAACAAGCTTTACGTTTAATAATTGTAGTTACAGTCCCGGAATTATAAGAAGTTACGTTTACAATCCAATTCTCCTTAAACAATCCACATGCATTACCAGCGTTACTACAATAAATGTAGTACATTTACGTATGTATATGTATTATAACGTGTAAATAGCATGTGGAATGAATAACGTCGATTGGATTGTAATTGTTGAAGATGTAACTTATTATAATTCTTCCACTGTACACCCACAGCTGAACACTTTTTTTTTAAGCGGGACAAGTACATACAAATGTGTAACGTAGCAGTATAGACTTACAACTAAAATGCATTACTATTCAGCTGAGCAGGCCATCTTGTACATAGTGTAGCTCAATAGACAAAAATACGGGTCAACAGTAGGATAGTACTGTTCAACTACCACGAAAAATGTGCTGCTATACTGTACAAATTCTGGACAAGTACATTTGTTAGCATAGCAGTACAAAGTACATCTTACCTGCACTTAGTATTTATCTGAAATTAGACATCTATGAGTTTTTTATTTGAAACATTACCTTACACTGAAGTTTTTTCCGGTCACCCACCTAAGTATACTTAGTATACTAACCGCGATTAATGCTTAACCCGGAATTGGACTGCTAACTGCTATGACTGCTTGTAGACTTATGATTCTTATTTTGAATGTTACTCTGAGTTTTAAGTTAGACTTCCTTTGAGATATTTTTATCAGACTTCGCTGGAATTTCTATGAGACATTTCTGAAATATTTGTTTGATTTTTTCAAGATCTTTTCTGAGTTTTCTGTTGGATTTTTTTGAGATTTATTTAGTATTTGTTAGATTTTAGCGAGAACTTTTCTGAGTTTTCCCTTAGACTTTTTTATATTTCTGAGAGTTTTGCAAGTCCCTTTCTGAGTTTCCTGTTAGACTTTTTTTTTGAGATTTTTTTGAAATTTTTTTATCAGACTTCGCTGAAATTTTGATGAGACATTTCTGAAATATTTGTTAGATTTTTGCTAGAACTTAGACTACTCTGCCAAAGACTCCGAAGCCATCCGAAAAGTTTCGAGCAAATACCGCTAACCTGATCCGTAAATGTCAACGGATTGTCCATCGTCAGGCTGAGATTTTGCACTTTCTTGGAGTGCGTTGGTCGCACACGTATAACCAATGACATAATAGTGGGATAGACAGGAATTACGTAGACGAAATCGTGAAGCAAAAGTAAACTTTGTGTAATATACATTTGAGACACACATACTTACACATTCCACTTAATTTTGACAATTTGGTGAAACTGTTGCAGACTTTTCGAAATTAACTTGAACCACTTTAAACAAAAATTCTTTTATTAGCTGCAACTATCAATTTCGCACAAACTGGTCACTACCTCATTACACAATTTTCCAACACATTTTTTAATTTTTAAAAAGAAATGTCCCAAACATTTAATACTGACGATGCTGACACTTTTATTATGCGTGACTACTGAACGTGAAATAAATTCAGCCAACTGATTGAATTCTCCGATCGTCAAGATTTCTACTAAAAAATTATTCGATCGAAAAGGAGAAAATCACAAAACTAGTTCAATTTTGGGGACAGTGAGAGATTGTTTACATGAACTATAAATTTCAGTTCGATAAATATTTAATTTTAGAAGAAAGAAATGCTTTAAACCAATTTCGAAGAAAGAGTGAAAATGCAAATTTCCTTCGCGCCCACATTTCAAAATATGTACGAAAATACGTAAGTACCATAAATTTAAGGTACTCACACACACTACTGAATATTTCGTATTTGCTTTTGCTTCAGCGCTTGAACAAAATATTTACATAGAAGGCCTGTCTATCCCACTATTATGTCATTGCGTATAACGACTAGTTTACTGCGACAAAAACCGCAAAACCATTTATTCATGATACGAAAACAGTCGAAATCACGCGCCGAAAGTAATCGGAAACCATAGTTTTTTAGTTCTCTCTGAGCAGACCTGGTAAACAGGTCTAGGGATATAAATGATGTTTTACTCGCATGCGACCTGTTTTGAATTGATGTATATGAAGGCGGAGCTAACTCTCTCACTTTCGTTTGCTCTTTTTGTTTTTTCTGTCAAAAGTGTGTTCATCATATGGAGAGAACACACTCAATCACAGTATGTGTGTGTATTTTTGCATACTCTACTTCTTCTCGACGAAATATACATACACACACGTATACTGTAATTTCGTGGTTTCTCTCCTTATGATGAAAATAACTATTTCGATAATAAGACTGTCAAATTTGTGGGTCTACAAATGATGTGGAATCTCTAGGTGTAATTAGGAAATGCTTGAATTCTGTAAATGTCGCGGACAAGATTACGAAAGCCTAAAATGACGACGCTCTCAGCTGTTAGGGTGTGCACCAAGGAAGAAAATACAAATTTATATACTGACTGAGGCATTTATTTTACATATATAATATTCATTATTCAATATATAATAATATAGTTTTTTATGTATTTTTAATATACTTTTTTAATTTTGAGTTGGTTTTTTTTAGTTTTATAATAACACATGTACATTTTTTGTCTTTTCAATATTTTTTTTTATTCTTTTTTTCATTTTTAATTGTTATTTATTTTAGGGTTTTTTTTTCATAATAATCCATAATATATTTTAATCACACAAACGAGTTTAATTAAATATATTATAATTGGTTTTTTTCATAGGTTTTGAGTAGGTTTTTTTTTTTTAATAGAAAAGATTACAGTTATAGTTTTGTTGTGTATTTTTTTGGTTGCATTTAACATTGCATTCAATGAAATTGTGGTTGTCGGTCTTGTAGAAAGAAATCAAAAATGTGCTTAACTTTAAGTTGGTTTTATTTTCTTCTTCATCATTTTTGTTTAAATTGTAAAAATTAGTTTATTGATTGTTTAAAGTAATTTTTCTCTCTTTTTTTTTGTTCAAAATTGTTTTTAACTCACATTTTCAATAAATTTCATTTCAAAATTTTAACTTTTTTGCTTTAAAATTTTACTTCACATCGGTTTCTTTCGAAGAAATAACGTGAATTCATTCTTCTTTCCCTATATTTTTCATCTTTTTTTATTCTCTATTTCGGAGAACGTCAATCATTTTCTTCTTGTCTTGGCTCTTTCTACTCCTTTTTCGGTGTTACTTTTTTTTCGTTTATCATATTCATGATAACGGGTCTCTTTTTTATCCATATATGATGTTCACAATGGAAGAAATTCGTTAAAAATAAATAAATTTTCAATCTTAAAGATCGCAAAATATTTTTTTTTTATTTAACTTTGCATGCTTGATTGAGTATATATAAAACACATCAAAAAATTTTAGTTTTAAAATAGCTGTGCATGCAAAGGTGAGTTCTTTTTTTGGTTGTTTTTTTAATTTAATTTTATAACCAACAAACGACAAAACAAATCTTCTTTAAAACAACAAAAGAAATAGAATGTCAGAGAGTGTTTCATGGTTTTATTTTTACTTCTTTTTTTAATGGAAATGCATTTCTACTGTTTTACAAACTTCATTTTCTTGTCCTTTTTTCTATTTATTTTTATTTCTTAACTTTTTTTCATCTGTGTTGTGAAATATTTATGTACATTTATTAATTTAAAAATAATTTTCAATAATTTTTTAATATTTATTTACAATTTTTGGGTTGTTTTTTTCATTATTTTTCTTACTTTTTTTCTTTTAAATATTTATATAATCTACCTATGTTACAAGAAAGTAAAAAATATAAAAAATATAGTTTTTCGTGCATTTTTTTTTGTATTTTATGTTGGAATTATAGGATTTTGTCTTTCTTTTACGGATGATCTGTTTTGTAATTTGTTGGATTTACTTATCATTTCATTTTAAGTGGAGCTCATTTTGTTCCGGTATTCTAAAGAAAAAGAAATCCATTCAACAGAATCAACATTTTCATGTTCATTTCTAATGTCCAATGAAATGTCATTGCTGTGAGTTCATGATGGATGGTTTTATTTGTTCATCCATCTGACACGATTTTATGAAATTTCTTTTTCTTAAAGAAATTTATCTACAAATCTCAATTAAAAATGAGCTCAAACTGATTTTATGCAGACATAATCTACCACATTTAACTTTACGTATTAACTATGGTAATTGTCCACTTTCTCTTTTTGCCTGTGAGACTTTAGTTTCATAAAATTTAAATTGGAAGAATGGAAACGGAAAGTCTACTTTTCTTTACCTTCAATCTGGAGGCGAATAATTTGCCATTTCCATGTCTTCATCTTCTTAAAACCGGCATAATTGACAATCACAATTTTTTTCTTCGTTAAATTAAAATTAAAAATTTATTTTCAAAACTTAAAAAAAAAATTCTGAGTAAATTTATGCGGTGTGCAACATTACCGGAGGGCGATTAGAGAATATTGCAATTTATATTTTCAGTCATTTTGGTTGAATCATAACTTTTGTTCTGTGATTTTTTTATGACCATTAAAAATTCATATTTTGTTCCCTTCCACAACAAATCTATTTTTTTCCTGGTTTTCATAATTTCATAATGTTTTTACAACAGAAAAACGCGCAACCGAATACTATAATAATCTTCCTCATTTTATATTCCGCTGTGAATATGAAAATTCTGCATTTTTATTGTTTTTCATTTTTATTATTTTTCCCTTTTGTTCGTTTCTAATCTAACATCAACGAAACATTCCGTAATTATCGCCATTCCAACGACCATAAAATCGGATACTCATTTGGTCTTTAAAATGAAAAATTATTTTCCTCGTTTTTCACTCTCCTGCTCTCGCTGTGTTTTGTACGAGAATCTGGGAGCAATAGGAAATTCAAAGGGCTGGAAAATATATTGTGGAAAAACGAGAACTTTTTCATAATATGACCTGAACGAGAATGTCTGATGGCTGTTACAGAACAAATAAATGCTACCTGATGCTTTCACCGTGTGAAAGTCATTTGCGGCTTTTCGCTTAATTGTTGTTGTACAGGCCAGTTCCAATTTTCTTTATCTGTAGCTAAGCTTTCTCAGGACATTGTTTATGATAAATTGGTTTTTGAAAAAGAATAAAGAAAACTGAATGAAGTAGGAACTACAAACTGAGGGTGATTGTAGGACGAACGTATTTCAATTTATTGAATAACCTATGGGACAGCCTAATATTCGTTTTGGTGCACACGTTATGAAAGCATGCCTTTCCTAGAATTAAATCGACGGAAAGAAAATTGTCTTTTATTAATTCAACATCGAGATATAGTCGAAAATAATTGGTTCCAGTTCAACATTAGCTTCATTTAATATTGATCGTATCCTACTTATGGAATTAAATATTGAAAGAAACCCAGTGAGTGAAATGTTGCACGATTTAACGTCATCACCAATTTAAAGCAACAAATGAAGCATCTTGATAACGTATATTGCATCATTCATTAAATTTAAATGAATCCGACACAAATTTCAAATCTTTGCTGACCTTTAAAACTAACTATAACCGAACGGAGAACAGTGAAGGGAATATAAATCCATCAAAAACAGCAGTTTGTGTGGAGAAAAACTAATTAACCAAGACGGTTCTGTAGACGTATATGGCATGCAATGCTTCCGAAAAGGAAAGATATAACATTTTGTAAGCTGATAAGCCTCACTGAACAGCTTATCGCCGAATGAATAACTAATGGAATTCGATTGCTTCAAAGCCTAGTAAATGTTCGTTAAGAGAAAGAGAGTGAGAGAGAGAAATATCAAACACTTAAATTTTCTTTTGAGCTATAGAAATGGATGGGAACATTTCATTGCTTTCGTACAGTGAAAACCGTTTCTCAATCAATTCCATTCACTAATGTTACGATATTTCGTTCAACTGGTTATGAACGTTTCTATTTGGAGGAAGGAAATACGTTCGTTTGTGGTTTTCCCATTCAGAAAGTATAGACTTTGATGCTGTGGCTTCAATAGAACTATACAGGAACTGAACTATTGAAATTTAAAACCAATCAACCAATCAAAATGTCCTATTTAAATCATCAAAATTATCAAGGTTTCACAGGTTTTCTTCAAAATAGGCTCTGGTTCTGATACCATTCGTATAAAAGTTAACTAACTAATGCAGCTAGAAAATGGAATTTGCAATGGATTAATCTCTATTCAATTATTACGTTTGAACAACATATTCATTTTCGTCCATCAAAAAAAAACAAAAACAAAAAATTCGTGGAAAAGAATAGATTTCATTTTTGGGCTTAATTTGCAGTTTATCAATTAAATTGCTTTTATGCTCAAGCCAAATATTCCACACCATTTCCAATATACATTTTGCATTAACAATTAACGATCACAAGTTGATCGCCCATTGGAATGCTTTCATTTTTGGTATATCGTGTCAGATGCGGAATATTTAGTGGTTATGCCATGTTATTTTGCGCATAACATGTTAAGGTGTTCTAATAAATTGAAATAAAAACTTTTTTTTTTCTTCAAATAGTTTGGTGCCATGCATGGTGCAAATGTTCGGTGCAAAAATTGGTGAATCACAACACATAAATTAGGTGCGTTTGAATCATTTTTTTTTCATTCATTTATAAATTTAAACTTTTTTTTCTTTTAAGTTTTTATTTTTGGGTCTTCAATGTATAGCATCGATCATTTCTATTCTGTTCTGAAAATGAGGGATGATGAAATTATTATTTTTTTTTAAATGTAAAACGAAATGGGTAAGGGACACCGATTCTTTATAAAATGGTCTCCTGCTGGACCATTTCCAATTTGCTTAGATCGAAAATTTTTAAGTAATTTGTGAGCATGCGGCCGACTTGAGAGTTAAGTTCTTATTGATAGGCTCTCACCAAAGTCCTAATTTGAAGAACGTGTAAACAAAAGCGGTTGATCATCTGTTATCGACAGGAATGACTTGAATAAAGGATGATCTTTGGATAACATGGTCTTATATAGTGAAATGTATAGATTCAAACGAATGAAGTAATAGATTTTTGGTCAGAAACTACACGTTGAGCGAACAGATTTATTCGTTCTGTGGTGCCGTTTCTAGAATGTTATCCATCATTTTACTTCACTTTTGAAATTGAAATTGAAATTCAAGAGGCGCACTCACAATTTACAATTTACAAACAACAAAAAAAAGTCAACATCGATTCGGTTATGATTTTAATGGATATAAAAATGATGTGCCTAATTTTCTAGACCCATAGGTACATGTGACTAATTATTCCTATTACTAGCAATATTTCTTTTTATAATTTAAATTTAATTTATTAAATTTCTTCCATTCATAAATATTGTTTGAACGAAATTTCAATAACTGAAACACAACGCGGAATTTTTCCATAGAAATAATAATGTTTTGTAATTGAATGAAATGAATGAAAATTTATTCGTGTTTTTTTGTTTTACAGTAAATGTTCTTTTTTTTATGTAGAAATCAGGCACTTTTTTCAATAATTTCAGAAGAATAACTTCCTATTTTCATACTCATTCCAAAATATATTTTAGGCAAAATGTAAGTTTTTGTTTTGTTTCTCTTGTATGCAGATAGGCCCTAATGTGTTTTTTTTTTTGTTAAAATTCATAATTTATTTGACGAAATTTTATCATTTTTTACTTTTGCTTATAATGTCAAGAATTTAAACGAAAAAATGAAAAAAAATCTGAATGAGCCTTTCACAAACAAAATAAAATTTCAATTAAGTTAATTACAACCGAGTTAAATCGAAAATGTTTTTTTTTTCTTTTCTTCTAAAGCTTCATTTAGAATCGAAACGTGAAGTACATTGTCTGCAATTTAGACCAACCTTGTATATTTTTGCCATTCTGTTGCCTTCTAGTTACAGAATGTTGTAAAATATTACATCTTCTTCTTTACCGTCTTAGCTCTCCATTTAGGATTTCAAAATCAGGTGTTAGCCCTTGTGACATCAATAGAATTTTTCAACATTCGAACCATAATTCGTCAATTCTGTTTCAATCGAAGATGCTGTATTCGAAATTATCTGAGAGTAGTGTCCCAAGGGGCAGATAAACATTAATAAACAAGTCTTTGTTGAGGAAGCCCTATAATTCCAAAAAAATTTAAAATCCAGAAAATTTTAAGAAAATCTTTGAAAATCAAAGAAAATCTTTGCAAATCAAAGAAAATCCTTGAAAATCTAAGTATTCCAGACCTTTGTGTCAGAAAAATGGCTCAATCATGTATGATAACTGAAAGCTCGAAAAACGTAAAGCGAGCTGGTTGAGACAAGGGACAAAGGACCTGACTAAAGAAAATTTCCTTTAAAGTGGTTATTTTTACTTGAAAATCCGTTGAAATTAACAAAACAAAATCCTTTAAATACTTGAAAATCAAATGAAAATCCTTTGAGAATTTTCTTTTAGAAAATCTTTTTGTACTCAAACTAAACGATTATCCGTTCCTCGAAGTGTCACAAAGCTATTATGTGATCCGCGGAAGGTTTGCAGCGTTTTTTTTCGTGTAGGATATGGAAATTGATAAATGAAATTTCTAGAATTTCCCAGAAATTTCGAAATCCCCACGAATTTTAGTCCTCGAAAGAAGCTCTGAGTCACCATGTTAATATTTTACATTCCTTACAGCGCGTGTGGAAATTTTGTTTTCTTGCCGGTATCCGAGTCAAATTTCCCTGTATCTAAAATCGTAAATTTGATTTTTCGTCACATATTTTTCCCGATTTTTTTGATTTCCCGGTATCTAAAGAATTTTTCTGAAAACTTCCTGGTATCCAAGATACCACGGATAGCGTGAATTTCCATACGCGCCTTACATTGAGTCCTGCTAAACATTGAAGTGAACATTTTCGATTTAAGTCGGCTGAATGAAAATGTGGAAGTCGCTTTAATAATTAAAATGAAGGAAAAACATACAGAAAAATTCCGGAAGAATATTTTTTTCTCTTTAAATTCACATTCTAATAAATAATATGACAATATATCACAAATTGCTGTGCAGTAAAGATGTCTTTTTTTCTTCTTCTTCTTCTTCGGGTATAAGTGTATTTTTGTATTGTGTAACAAAGCACAAAAATTAGAGGCTTACAGTGGTACCGAAAGAAAATATGTATTCCAAACCGATAACAAAATTGTATATCTAAAATGGGAAGATGTAATTTATATTCCACAACGAATCGGAAAATCTTCTTCTACTTCCTCCTCCTCCTTTTCCTCATTTTTTTTTTTACACATTCCAAGAAAATGTTAGTTAGATGTGCCCATATTTATGCGGTAGGTAGAGGCTATATGTGCTATACAATAACACACATTCAGTTCATAAGAAATCAAATATTGTATCGTAAAATGCTCTATATACATTCACTGCTGTAGCTTTTCGATATTACAATAAAAATAATGTTTAATTCATCGTATATTGATAATACAAAACAGACTTTCGCCCGTCTTCAGTTTTCTGAATAAAATATTGTGCGGTTGATATTGTTGAGTTGATAAAAGTCTTTGGTAGACGAAGGATACGAGAGAGGAGAAATAAACAACAACCACACCGAAGAGTTGTGAGTTGTGAACCTCCCATAAAAATCAATGTGGTGCAAAATATGTTTTATTAATATTGAAATATTGAAATGTATGAATCGGTTTCTCTGGGGTTTTTTTTGGTCGTGCTTTAAGAAATCATCGACTGAACACCACACTGTAATGATCGGGGGTACTGGGGTGAGAAGAGTGAATAGCTTTCACATTATAATAAACACTCATTTCAATTTCATAACATTCGTCCATTCCTCCCAATAAAACGAAATCTCTTCCTCATTTCGCGCTTTTACATCCGCCCATACGAGAGACGATTTAATGCAACATTCATACATGTTGACTTCTCTTTTTTTTTTTTTTTAACAAACGAACGACCGGCTATTTATTGTGCTGGTCGCGTGGGTTTGTTTAGAAAAAAACAAATTTTGCGACAGAAATTTTTGTTGCCAAAATGAAAATTATTGTTCTGAAAAATGAATTTGCAATTCAGTGATTCCAGTCGACTTTCATGGGAAAAAAAAACTTTTCACAAAAAATTCTAAAGTTGCTACAAATCAAAACCAACGCGAAAGTTCCGCTTTTCTTTGTGTCAATATTTGTAATGTCAGCTCTTTTATAAGCGTAGGCTTTAGCCTAATGTAAAATTCGCAAATTTATGGAACTGTTCATAGAACTGGAAAATTACTTGGATGTGATTGGAATGGCCTATGTATTTTGTTGTGGAGACTGTTAGAGATCTTTCCGATTATTTTTCGTGGAACATAATAGCGAATGTTAGCGCCATAACGAGGAATTTAAGAAATACTTCGCTTCAAAGTGGAACATTTAACTTTGCAATTCCAAAAATTTTGGAAAATGTTTTGCGACCCTTCAAATCAACTCGTACCTAGCACGAGAATATTATACTCACTATAGGTTTGAAAATGAAACGATTGTAAGCTTATTTCTATCGTAACTTATTATTCTGAGTTCACATCAGGGACTATTGTTGGAAAAACATTTTCCTTTATTTTCTCAAGTTTTCCAATGTTTTCCAAAAACTGTTCGATTTTTTCCCAAATTTGATTTCGGGAAATCTTTGAGGAAAAATTGAAAATTTTTGGAAAATTTTCGGAAAATAAGAGAAACAAATTTTTCTTTTTGTAAAGTAGTCACTCAAATTCTATCGAAAAGCTTTAGCAAGTTCTTCCGACAACAGTAACAAAACGCAACAGTTAATTGGTAGAATAACAACAAGCTGTAGAAAGGACAAGCACATAAATGAACGAAACGAAAAACTTGAATTTTGTGTTAAATTGTGTTAAATGTGCAATGTTAAACATTTCTGTGTTCAAAATTTTGCGTTCAAATTGTTAGTTTTTGTTTAAATTTAATTTTTTTTTATCTTTAAATTTATGTTGGTTTTTAATGCATATCAAATATACATCACAAAAATTCTGAGATATTAATACTAAGGTGCTGTAAATAAGTGCAATTCGGTGCAATTGTTAAGTGCAAAATTGGTGCGTTGTAATACAATTATAATTTTTTTTTAATTTTTAATTTTTTCTTTTGTTTTAAATGTTCATCAACATCTTCATTTTTTTACTTGTTTGTTTTGCATAATAGTGCATTGCTTTTAAAACTTTTTTTTTTTTAATTTTTGTTTCACTTTTTTCAGTTTTTTAATTTTTAATAATTCAACTTCTCTTCTTAATCTTTTTACCAGAGACGAAAATATTTTTTTTTCTTTTCCAACTATAATTTCAAAATAACAGTAGCAAACTCGGTAATTTCTTTGTGCACAACAGAAATCCATTTCTTCAAAATGAAAATGTTTAAATTCTCAATCAAAAAATTTGCCACGATCATTTTGAATTTTTTTTTGTTTTAAATTAATTTTAAAAATTATTTTAAGCAATAACAGTGGAAGGAATCAGATGGTCGTATATAGTAGTGGGGGATTTGGTCGTAATTATATTTTGGTTTTTTAGAGAGGGGATTTAGTCAGTTTTGGATGGGGTTTTTGTGTTTTTTTTCTTCTTTCTTCACAATGGACATTTAAGGACGTGCAACAAGTTGAAATAACATTAAGAAAGCTTATCAAATTTACCCTATAGAATGCATCAACCGAAAATAAAATATGACTTGAATAACTTATTCATTACACACGCCTACGAATTTCTTCGTTCTTTTTTTTATGTCACATTATCATCATCGCTCCGACAATTCATTTTCCTTACTTTAACATATCGATTAAACTGTTTGACTGAACCATAAATATCGATGAAGAACATTAGAGACTAAGTCTGTCTCACGAAATATTATATATTTGGAGCATCAACAGGTTATAATAAGCCCATCACGACAAAAAAAAAGAAATTATACGCCAGACGTGTAATGCCATCTACGTATACATGTACGTGTAGACACGTTCGCTACTAACACATGAGTCATCACAATTTTCATCCTTTATTTCTGTTTTTCATTCGACATAATCATGACCTGGTTCAAACCGAATACAACAATAGGTCCTTGAATGTCACGCAATGGTAATTTTGTTTTTAAGTAAGTTTACGTTGACTTTAAATACAGAAATAAAATAAAATAAAAAAAAGCCTCTTGCTCTTGCTAAATATAAACATTTTTTTTTTTCGTTCTCGGTGCAAAGCGTATTTTCTGGTATTTTTAAAACGACCGTTTTCGTGCTCGTTTGCATAATAAAATATGCCGACAAAACGGATGCGGGGAAAATCAATGACGAAAAATGGGAAAGGGGTGCAAATGTTGTAGACATTTTCTATTGAAGCGAAAATGAGAACCTCTCAATCGACTAACAAGCTCACAAATTAGTAACTCGTTAACTATACGAAAAGTTTTTTTTTTCTTTTGACAACCAATAAAAAAATGATTTCTTCTTCACCTATAAGTTGGAAGAAGTTTTACTTCTAAATGTAAGTACTACAAAAAGGCGATAATTAGTTTGAGCAAAATCATTCAACTTTCTAGACGACTCTCGATACTCCCACAGAAAGACCCAGAGGTCCAGAGAGGCGAATATTTGTAAATTTCATTGATAAAGGATTTTCGGAAAGAAAATCCTCACCGGATTTCCTTCAGTGATTTCCTATGTTTTTGTAGGATTTCCTTCTAAGTCTTCAGAATATTTTTCTGAGGATTTTCTTTGATTTTGAGGTTTTTCTAATATTTAGTTTTCAAAAATGTTCAAAGGATTTTTTTATTGCTGGAGAGAGTATTTTCTATTTTATCCTCCCATCGCGATCCACATTCACTGTTTGTGATAAATGACGAACTTAATGATACGACTATTTATCTGTTATCGATAACGACGACAAAAATATTGACAAGCTCTGGGCAATATCTGGGTTTAGACAGTAAAAAGCACGTTAAAAAAGTTGAAGTACAAGATTTGAAATAAAATAAAAAAACAGTTTGATCGATGAAAGGAATAGACCAGATAATAATACTCATCATATGCTTGCCGTCTGTGACAGGTTAATTTCGAGTTGAGCTTGAACTCACATCAAATTATCGAGTCTTACTTTTATTACCCTTACCATTCTGTAAACGGCAAGCGTACTTGATATAATCATTTAAATCTATTACTTCTTTTGTTTGAATTATCTTCGAATGTTTGATACAAATTCTTTTACTTCATTTGTTTCAGCACAGATTTTACCATAAAAGAGAACATGAACGAGAAGTGTTCATTACTGTCACAGTTATCGATAACTGATGGAAAGTCGTTTCTTACCGAAGTTTTTAACAACCATTTTTTTAAATGAAAGAAAAGGCAAACGCCTCACCCTCAAAACGCTCACATTTTATCCGCAAATAACCAGCAACATTGCCAAATGTCGAAAGTTTATAACCAAGACTTAACTCAGACATAAATAGGATTGAAATCAAATCTTAGCCAAACTCTGAACAATATTGTGAATTTGATTGGGTACATTCGTACAATGTCGAACACTGACGGTTATACCTAAAATAGCTTGCAACTTATTACAGTTCGGTTAGATATTCGGTCTCTGTGACATATTTGAATGATTCAGTGGCCATAAAATATTCACGACTTTTAGTCATTCAATGGCCCCTCCATACATAAAATGTTACCGGTGCGGCATACAGTATAAGTTATCAGATTCCATGTCTAGATGGATAAAATATTTTAATTGTCCGTACTACCACCACATACACAACGAAAATTAAATTGCCATCGTTGAATATTATCAATAATTTATCATTGTCAAAAATGCGTCAATTTGTTCGGATAATAATTTTCTAAAAATATCCTGGGGGACGAAAATAAAAAGACAAAAATGTAAAAGTAAACTATTTGATTCGATGTAATTAATCACCAAACTGGGCAAATGACTAACTCGATATATCTCGATTGGATTGACATTTACCCAGGTACTCGATGTCGATACAATAGATACTTAAATGCGGTGAATTAAAAAACCATCCTCAAAAGCTCATAAAACTCAAGTATATAAAATTCACAAAAAAGACAAACGTATAATCGGAAATAATCGTGAATTGATCGATATGTAATTACATTAATGACTTTTCCATGTCCATAAAACTGAACAACTTTTGTGGTTCGTTTTTGTGTTGCCATTCAACAATCAGTCGTACGTTACAGGTAACGTCCAATAAACCATTTCTCTCTGACTCCCTCTCACTCAAATTGGTAGGGCGAAGAGTCGATTAAAAATTAATTTTCCGATAATTTCCTTCGAACAGAGGGACGCCGCGACAAAATGGAAATATTTTCGCTTGCAATCCGCCAAGAAGAAGTGGAAGTATGGAAGAGGAATCCCTATGCTCCGTTTAATTGACATCGATACCCAATTATTTAGAATATATAACGGGGCGAAAGGTTACCAAGTAAAATAGGATCTCTCAAATCGACCATTTCACAGTTTATGGTTGAAATATATTTTATGTTTGTCATGAATAAAAAATGACATTGCAGGATATAATATACTTTAAACGAACACAACGTGATAGTGGATACGAATAGATGATTACATCGGTTATAATAGATTATTGAATAACCAATTCCTCAAAATTAAATTGAATGTCGAACGGAGTATAATTGAAAATTTATTTTTACATTTATTTAGTTGAGCAATCGGTTATCTATATCGGTTACCATACATTTTAATGTTATATGTCGTCACGATCTAAAGCCGTCGATAAAACACGGTGCGTCGCAATCAGCCACAAACGGCAAAAAAAAAGTAAATTTACTTCTTGTAGCAAACCAATTATGATCTGTGTTGAACCACACAGAACGTCTCCGGAAAATCAAGTCCGACAAAATCAAGAGAAACCGACATTAACCTAACCACCATTCTGGTTTTGTGCTCAATTATGGTCTCCAAGGTATATGATTGAATGGGGGTACAACACAAGCAAATTGAGTAAAACAATTTTCAGAAAATAACTTTTTCTGATTGTTGCAACAGACAAACGACATTTAAGTTTCAACTGGTTTTTCGTTTGTCGTTTGAAACGATATTTCCCCAGACGGATATAATGTACAGTACCGTATGAAATAGGTGAAATGGAAATGTAAATTGATTTTGTACTTTTCGGTAACATCGTAATATTGGATCTGTAGCTCTTTATTGCAATTGAGTCGTCTCTGGAGAGTTGAGCATTTGTGTGTAAAGTGTAAACGAAACTTTGTATTTCCGTTCTATTATTTAAAAAGATAAAAAAAAACGAAACTCGGGTGTTCATGAGGGTTTTGTAATGTACTGGCTGTAGTGTCTTTCATCAAGGATGCAAAACAAATTGCAACAGAGAAGTTTAAGTCAATAATTTTCGTAGATTAAACTGTTGAATATTAGGAATAACCTGCTTAGCTTTGCCAGTTTCCTGATAATATTAAAGAATTTTCGTAGCACACACGGTAGCAGGTAAAACACTGTCTCGCTTTATGCATCGGAGAGCTTTTGTAAGCTTTGTGCTTTTTTGGATTCTATGAAAAGTGGAATACAAAAGAAGCTTAAAGCTCTCGAAAGCTCTTTTAGACACAAATAAGATTCGTTTTGTTGAAATGGTTCATAATCTGATGTAATTTGCTGTAATTATCATCTACGCGAGGCTTCGCAATTTAAAAGTTTTTATAATTCCTTGGACACAGTTATTCTGACTGAAAGAACTATACAAACTTCCTATTCATCCAAATAAATATTTCGAAACAAGGATGTAATCTACTGCATCTTGCCGACCTCAGGAAGAATGGTAGCCTATGTCAAATTGGTCATTCTGATGGAAATAGGTAAACTTTTTGATTGTCGAAATTAGTGGATTGTCTCTCGGAAAAATCGAAAATTGGAAATTCTAACAAAACGTTCTTTTTATGACGAAATAATGTGTTCCTTAATTGACATGAATTTGCTTTCGGTTGTTGTCGGTTATGATCCCTTTTCTATTTCGTTTTCTTCAAAAACATTCCTTTCTAATCAAACATCACATCAAAAACTCCGTATATAAATATTCCTATAAAAACTAGTTCAAAGATGCCTTATATACACATCACATACACACATTGTTCTACATTTAAATTTATTCAGATGTGTAACGATGCCAAAAAATCTGCGCCATTATAATTTCACATCGAAAAATCTTTGTGTTTATATGCTCCTAAAAGAAGGATGTTGTTAACATATCGTAGTTGAAAATATTACTTATTTGAAGTGAACATTTTTTGGTTTCGGTTTTGTGGGATGGGACACGAATAGATATTATAGCAATGTATTCGCAGATATTTGTTTTATGAAACATTGAATGAATGTTCCGAGCACACAAAAAGAAAACCTTTTTTTTTAACTGGATTTGGTTTGGATTTTTTTTTCCGCTTCGGAAAAACTTATGTGTGGCAAATGGAAAAAAAAGAAATAAGTTTTTTCTTGGTTCGGTTCGAAGGAAGATGTTTCTGTTTCGTTTTTCTCTTCCCACACACATTAAATAAATTCCGAATGGAAAAAAACAACGGTTCTATGGTAACTATTACATCCACTTATATAATGTGGATATACCAAAATGGATGTTTTCCATATTTTTCTTGCAAATATTTTCTCACAAAAATTATATATGCAGAGTAGAATGTCACAGAGCAACAAATCGTGAAATATTTTTGCTGACAATAATACACAAAATAACCGAGAAATTTGAAATTATAATGGGACCGAAAATGTCGAGTACACATTTCTGGGCCAACGCTGTAATCCCAACTTGAATTCAAAAGCCGAATACAATTTTCTTAAAAGGGTTAAGGGAATGGACATCAACAATTTTTCTTTCTTTTTTTTCGTTCAATAACACGGTTGCCTTGTTCATTTGTGGTAAATTTAATAATCACGAGTTCAAACTATGAATCTGTTACTTCGTTTGATAAAAGTATTTCCGATAGATGTGAAAAGTTGTGTAGTTGGGATCAAAAGTCAGTCTATTCCATCTGTCAAAGGGACGTTTTAAACGTCAAACGAAAATTTTTTAGCCAAATAATTACAAAATCGTTTATTTTTCTATAAGTCTCTTTCACTGATAGAATTGAAGAAAAATAGGCGACATCTGAACTATTTGGCAGGAAAATTTTGATTTGACGTTTAAAACGTCACTTTGACAGATGTAATAGACCAACTTTTGATCCCAACTATCACGATAATCTCTTACTTCAAAGGTTCAAACATACATTTTGCTCTATATAACGACCGAATGAGTCAGAGCTCATTGCTTACTTTTATGATCACTTCCGATGACAGATGATTCGGTATAAGTTGGTAGTTATAGTGTTTTGCTTTGCAATCTAAAACCAAAAATTTGACTTTTTTGAAATGGAATGACATCTCTTAAACAAAATGCCGTTGGCTCCGAGAACCTCGAGAACATACAAGGAAAATATTTAATATTTTTCGTCGATGTCAGAGTTAAATCTCCCGGCATAATGTGAAGAGATATGTTCGATACATCAAAAACCGAAAACTTCTTCTTTGGCTAGAAAGGCTACCATGTAATACAGATGGTTTGAGTTCATTGTCGATAACCGCCCGCTTAAAATAATGATTATTTTAAAAACAGAAAATTGTATTCCGTTCTGATTTGGAACACATTTCGAATTCAGCCTCCATTAGGATTAAATCGTTTCCGATGGCATCGTTGAAACGAATAATTTATTTACAAAATCATTTTTTGTTTTGTAAATTTAATTATTTCTTTTTTGTTCATTTAAATTTTGTTTTTAAATCGAAGGGTATTATGCTGAATCCATTAATTATACATAAGGTAAACGTTAATTAGTGAAATATATTTTATTTCTGCAAATATCTCTCTTAATTATGTCCTACAGTTTATTTATGCAAACATATATATCTTATAGGTGCTGGTTAAAGTTTAAATACACCCTACAGTTCTAGTAATTAATTTATTTATTTTTGCTCTGAAAAACTCGTCTATTTATTCAAAAAAATTTAAATTTAGTTAATATCCATCGATTATTACGTTTAAAATACGACTAACTTCTAAATATATTTTCCTTTAAATTTACTTGCAGTTTTTTGTGATATTTGATTTCGATCGGAGTTCTAGCGCTAAATAACATTCACCGAACCGTTTCCAAAAGCTGAACGGAAAGCAAACTACTACTTCAAATGATAAAGTGTCAATGAAAGAATTTCGTTCAAAAATAACTAATTGACTCTGATGTAGTTATTTATGTAATAGAGTTCAAAGGTGGCAACACCCGAGTGCCGCGTTTAACAATACGTGAAGGCCGAGTGTGACAATACCCGAAGATATAGTGTGTGACAATATCCGAAGATATAGTGTGACAATACCCAAAAGTTGAGTGTCACATTACCTGAAGATAGAGTGTGACAATACCCGAAGATAGATTGTGACAATACCTGAAGATAGAGTGTGACAATACCCAAAAGTAGAGTGTCACATTACCTGAAGATAGATTGTGACAATATCTGAAGATTGAGTGTGACAATACCCAAAGGTAGAGTATGACAATACCTGAAGATAAAGTGTGACAATATCCAAATATAGTGTGTGACAATACCCGAAGATAGTGTGTGACAATACCCGAGGATATAGTGTGACAATACCCAAAAGTAGAGTGTCACATTACCTGAAGATAGAGTGTGACAATACCCGAAGATATAGTGTGACAATACCCAAAGGTAGAATGTGACAATACCTGAAGATAGAGTGTGACAATACCCGAAGATAGATTGTGACAATACCTGAAGATAGAGTGTGACAATATCCAAAGGTAGAGTATGACAATACCTGAAGATATGGTATGACAATACTTGAAGGTAGAGTGTGACAATATCCGAAGATAGTGTGTGACAATACCCGAAGATATAGTGTGACAATACCCGAAGATAGTGTGTGACAATACCCGAAGATAGAGTGTAACAATATCCAAAGGTAGAGTATGACAATACCTGAAGATAGAGTGTGATAATACCCGAAGATAGATTGTGACAATACCTGAAGATAGAGTGTGACAATACCCGAAGATAGTGTGTGACAATACCCGAAGATAGAGTGTAACAATATCCAAAGGTAGAGTATGACAATACCTGAAGATAGAGTGTGACAATACCCGAAGATAGATTGTGACAATACCTGAAGATAGAGTGTGACAATACCCGAAGATAGTGTGTGACAATACCTGAAGATAGAGTGTAACAATATTCAAAGGTAGAGTATGACAATACCTGAAGATATAGTATGACAATACTTGAAGGTAGAGTGTGACAATACCCGAAGATAATGTGTGACAATACCCGAAAATATAGTGTGACAATACCCGAAGATAGTGTGTGACAATACCCGAAGATAGATTGTGACAATACCTGAAGATAGTGTGTGACAATACCTGAAGATAGTGTGTGACAATACCTGAAGATAGTGTGTGACAATACCCGAAGATAGAGTGTGACAATACCCAAAGGTAGAGTATGACAATACCTGAAGATAGTGTGTGACAATACCTGAAGATAGTGTGTGACAATACCCGAAGATAGATTGTGACAATATCCAAAGATAGAGTGTGACAATACCTGAAGATACAACTATTAGTTGAACTAGGTGTTCGGGATAATAGTTATTTGTTAATCACCATTTTTAGTCATCATTTTGCGAGCACATTATGTCAGGTAGGACAGTAAAGCATTAAAGAAATTAAGCTCGCCCTTGCGCCATTGTTCAATGATTGAAAGTTTTATTTTGATCTTCATGAAAAAATTGAATTAGAAGACCGATAATAGGCTACAAAGAATTTAAAAATCGACGAAATCCGAAGTTTTACATAAAGGCCGACATGATGCCAGTCACTTATTTTTTCCACTGTCTTTATTACAATCCAGTTACGTGTTGCTAATTATACAATCAATTTGCATGTCTACCACAATCTAATGCTTCACATACTTTGTAAAACAATTTGCTAAAACTTTCGCTGTACCATTCAACCGCAAATTGATTTTACTCATCAATATAAGACCTTTTGCACTGATGGAAATCCCTAACCGATTTCAATTTTCAAATGAAGTAGAAATGAAATTAAGCTTCATGTAATAATACTCCGTGTCTCTCCATCCACCGGTCGTGTCTCAAATGGGACAAATTGATTTTTGATTAGTCAATGAATAAAGCGTTGCTTATGGGATACATTACATCAGGGTCATCTGGAATTCCGTTCCATTCATTTATCTGAATTAGAAAGAGCACCTGACGAATTCTTCCTCCGCATGTTTTTTTTCTTCTGCTTCTCTTCCACTTTGCTGACAGACCTGTGACAAAACACTACACCCACACCTCCATCAATTGATTCAATATAAAAATATTTATGGCTCGTTTTCCGACAATACCAAAACCATTTTCCTTTACTCAGTTGGTACATAAATATGTGTATACAACACACAGCCCGGTATCGATAGTAAACGTAACGGGGGAGAGAAAAAAAAATCTATTCAATGGAATAAACACATATCCGCCTGTGCACAAAGAAAGGATATTGCACAAGAAACATTTCATTTAGATAAAAGTAAGCATGAATTTGGCATCCGGTTCCCTTTTCTTTTCGGGGTGACATTTTCAAAGGTTCTGCGGGAGAGGAAAGAATGAAAAAAGCTGTTTACACAAAAGTTTATTGATATTTATGTTTTTGAGCCAATTGACATTTTAACCAGTTTAACTGTGCTCCTGGTTGTAAAGTATCGACATTCGTATACCTATTTATAGTTCTGGTCCTACCCGAACTAGTAACACAGAAACGAGACATTATTTTCTTTTTGCGACGACAAAGATTGTTTTCACTCCGAATTTAATCAATTCGAAAAGATAAAGGATTTTCTACATAACGTTGACAATTTTCCGGTAGAAAATTGCACAATATTCGAACACGGAGAGAGAGAGAGATGAGGGAATAATATGAAATAAATAAATTTGTCATCGAGGGTCATGATACAATAATATGGAAATGGAAAATGATGTAGGTACACACTTTACGGAATTGGATAATAATACAGAAAGCAATCACAATATTCTGGGTGACGAATTTCGAAAAAAAAAGTTATCCTTCACCTTTAAACGACCATGATGAATACACAATAGACTTGAGGGTGGTGAGCTCGTTTGTTGGATTGGCATCGTATCGACCAGGGATCACGAAAAATCGTAGTTAACGAAATTGTTCGATTAAATTGTTGGATGCTCAAAATAACAATAAATATTCTCTGGTTACCGAAACTTCCGCACCACAGTCATTATACGTGTAAAGGTTCAACAAAAAAATCTTCCCATCTAGCTAAGTGTTATTAAATACATTGGACATGATTGATTGACAAAAACATGATTGACGTTGGATTTCATAAATGCCATAAGAAAGGGACTTTTGCGGCAAAAATTTTGCCAAAATATTTTCCCATACTTTCCTCATTTCTCCAAATTTTACCAATTTTTTTGTGTGAAAATTAAGGAAAATATTGGAAAAATGTAGGAAAATTCAATAAAAACAAGCGGAAAAGTTACCCAAAAATAGTCTCTGCCATAACGAGAAATTAATTATTTGAGGTGCTTTCTCAAAGTGTTTCGAAAATCGAAAAAACTTTGAGGGGAAAGATTGTGAACCATGGTTGAACGGCAAACGTTTTCAAACAGATTGAAGTCCATTTTTCGAAATCTTTTCGGTGCAGACGCGCCGACTTTACTTTTTCCCGTCGGGGGCAAGCTTTATATGGGAATTTAGAAAATTCGCTTAAACAAACTGTTATTTATCACTATTTTCATATGAATGTAACAATGGCGAACGTGTATATTTGTAACAGACATACCGACTTCTACTTTCTCGTTGGGTGCAGTGCAGTGCACAATGTAAATTACAAGGAAATGGTTGTATATGTTGAGCTGATTGAGGGGCTTTCAATCTAACGTTACGTATTTAAAGGTTCAGTGGAATACAATGTAGATAAGAAGCGAAAGGATTTCGCGAGCGGAGCGAGCGAAATTTTTTGATTCTTTGTCTTTCACAAACAGTAAAATAGCTCATTTTGTTAAATAACAAATTCATTTCATGCTAGCTCAACATTCTCATTTACAATAAGAGCTAGAATTGCATCAGTGGCCAGACAGCAAAAGATAAGATATTCAAGCTGTGCGGGTCGTATTAAGTTCAAATTTGTTCGTTTGTGTGGTTACAATACATTGAGCCATGCAAGCATGAGCACCACCTCAAGATGTTTCACCACCCACATGCTATACGATTGCACTCAAATTTGTTTACAAATAGTCTTTAAATACTGTTGCAGACGGTTGTTTCTCCTTTAAATTCGACTAAGTTCGAAGTAAGTAGATCCTTTAGAGAGAACCACTGACATAAATTGAAGTCACGATCTAACCGGAAATTGGTTTATTGATGAATTTATGTACTGGTCGTTAATGTCTGCATAGCTTGAAAAACAGCTTTCATGACTTCCAGTACTTTAACCTCTAGTAGTTTTCTAGTCTAATTACGAAGGAGTATGCAGGCGCCGCTGGCAACATTTTCGGATTTCGGAATCATTTCGTCGGGGGCACTTGCCCCGGCTACCCGTGGAAGTCGGCGCGCCTGTTTCGGTGACCAATAACTTGACAACAAGCGACATTCAAGCGTGACAAATTGAAACCGAAAAGGTCGACGAATCAAAATCAAAATTTATTCGTAAATAGCCAGAAGGATAACAAAAAAATTCCTTCAATGAATTTTATCAACCAAAAATTCGTTATTTCTTGTCAATATGAATTATTCATTTGCCCGACATTAGTATATTCAATCTGGGTATTTTGTTGTCACATCAAAATACAACCCAATCCTATTATACCCTCTGGATGTTCAGGCGAAATCATTTTTTTTTTGATTCACATCAAATTATTGCCGTCATATTGAATTTTGAGTGATACCTTCCGATATTGCTCATGTCATTTATTTGACATAATGTAACGCATCCTTTATACAACATGACTTTTTACCGCTAACTTTTAATAATTTAACCCGGAGGAGAGAAAAGTGAATGTGAAAGTAAAATCTGAAAACTCAGTTGGGGATTCGTTGTGTGTTCGATATTGGAAAAATATGAAATTTAATAGAACATGAGAATCCTTTCAAAAAAAATGGGAAAGAAACGGGGCGATGCGGGGGCAATTTTACAATTTTTTTTTTTTCGTCTCTTCACCTTGGTGGTACCGATAGGGTGTAATATGTGACGAGGAAAATGTTTTGATTTTCCAGTGTACCAGGTTTGATAGCGAGCTTCAATGGCAACCGCTGAGAAAGGAAAATGCTGTCGATCTTGTTTTTTGGTGAAATTTATTTTAATTTAAAAAATATGAACCTCGAATCGACCTGTCTCGTTGACGCTATAAACATTTACGATGTTTAGTTAGAAAAAGAAAGTAAAACCCCCAGGTGTATTGCTTTCGTTCAAAAGGTTTCGAAAATTATATGGCAGAGAGGTTTGGGTTTTCTTTTCCAATTTTTTCATGCTTTTGCGAGAAAAATGCAAACTTTTGTTAGCGAAAAAAAATCCTAAATTTTGTTTACCAATTCGACCAATACAAAAAAAATGAATCGAGTAACTGGAATGGCAACGAACGTTCCAAAAATTGTTACAATATTCAACGACGTGCACAATATTATAATGAACGAGCATAACATAAACCAATCCCCGAAACAATTCCCTCTTCCAATTAAATTTTGTTTCCGATATCTGGCTGTTTGATGTTACAAAATTTATAATTAAAAGTTATGGGCTTTCTTATACGGTACGTACAATAAAAGAAAATTGTTATCTTTTGTGGCTTGCTGGTACACAATCGTTATAAAAACATTTCTTTTTCTCCAATCAAAATATTAACTTACAGAAATTGAGTCGATGAGGTGTGACATCCAAGACAAATTTATCTTTTGTACGTTTCTTGGTTTCTTGTTTTCACAATGGTATTTATATCACGTATCACACATATTTCCAATTCTGCAACTTCTTTTATGGAAGGCATGATCGATGGATGCAGTAAATATTTAGATGTTTGTGGATCGAAAATCGTCATTTTTATAAATCAAGCAGATATTTCGATGCCCGCAGCATTACAAAACTCGGGATCAAACAAAGTGAAAAGTCACGTTTTCGTTTATTGATTGACTCGGCTTCGCCTCGGTCCAACAAAGCTCACACGAAAATTGGACTTTTCAATTTTTCATCCCTTTGTAAATAGTCTCACTCATTGACTCACTGTCACAATTTTCTTACTGACGTAAAAGTCGGTTCTGCTTCTTAACCGAGCAGTCCCGGCCCATTCCACGAAGTTCCCTCGGGGCGTTGCAACCCCGCGGAATTTGATGCAAGTCGATCGGAGCTGGGAGTTCATGATCCCATCCGAAGTGGTCATACCAACCACGTACCCTACCCGAGGGTTTGTATCGGTACCACGGGAGCTGGAAGCCCCCCGAGAACCAGAGAAACTCTCGGTATCGGGCCCAGCGATGGTTGAGGAGCCTATCCTTGGCTGAAACGTGGTGGCTGTCGGTTCAATTGCGCTTTATGCGCTGGGGTACTGCTCCCGGGGAAAGTGCAGTAAGGGTTGAGATGGGCTCTGGCCTCACCTTTGGTAATGTTGGTGCATGAACACCGGCATAAAAAGGTAGTTCTACCCGCTGATTGAGCGGTAATCTCGATCAAATCCTTTTTGGAAAGGAAGAACTGTTAAGCTTATGGCAGGTAAGCTCTCTAATCTAAAGATATGTTTTTCTGTCACAATTTTCTATCAGTTTGTGTACATTCGGCATTTGGTAAACGTTCTACTCCATAATTATGCGGATGCACTTTAAAAGACCGTCAGTCAACCGTAGAAATAATATTCCTTTCGAGATTACTTTTTCTTTCAATGCTAACACAAGAGCTTATTTATGTCTTTCTTTGCTTGATAAATTATTCGCATTGACTAATTCGCTAAAGTTTTAAGCAATGAAAGAAGTTAGTTCATCATAACGCCAACGCTAAATCTGTAATTCACATTGACGTTATTATTCATACGATTCCATTCGTATAAAATAACATTTTTCCGAATAAATATTTGTACGAATCTGTGTGCACGATACGGAAAACTTTTCCTTGTCGTGTGTGTGTGTGTGTGTCAAAGATTTTCTTTTTCTTTTTTCTTTTCAAAAGCAAATATCTTCAACCATCGAAAATAGTAGATAGAGACGTTGGATGGTATAACTTTCAAAGGAAAACATTTTAGCTTTACACGAAGATATTTGATTTAGGAAGACACCGTTCATTTGACTTTCGCATCAAAGTTCTATATCAAACGAAAAAATTGTTGTATCATGTACCATACAGTAGACTCGACTGTATATCTATTGAGTTGTCGGGAATTGACTTTTATATCCAATATAATGTAAAAACGATAAGAGAGGTTATCAGATTAACCTTCGGTATTTAAACAAACATCAAATGAATATTTCCTTTTCATCCCATCAAAAATGTCCAGACTGTCGATACGTCTGGGTAGCATAGATGGATATACCATTACACGCCTTGTAATTCAATACTACTGTCGATTCTTGGTATTGGCAAAATGTTGTCCAATATTTACTCTCTCCGACGGTACATATGTAATATATATCTAACCACCAGAGGTTCCATTATTTGGACACGACGAAATAACATTTATTTGAAAGCGTAGACAGGGAAAATTCACTTCAAACAAAGTGTTGTAAAGAGAAGTGGTGTGTTAGTGGTGCATCATGAACACAGACAAAGAGATTTATGTTTGAGGAAATCAAGTTGTATTTTACTGTAGCAACATTGCAACTGTACAATGTACGTACATTGTGTACTCTGGAGCACCGATTGCTTAAAACTAATATTGTCGTGTATTACATACGGAATGACAAGATGACCTACGGGTACATCTTTTATTTGATTTTAATCTTATACGTGTTGCATGGCATGAGTTCCTGTTGGACACTAGTCGATAACTTTGGGGATATTTTAGGAAGTAAATAATTTGCTCAAAATCTATTGACATTGACATGACATTCATGACCTGCGATGAGTCGCGCTACAGGATTTTCTGACCAGAAGACGTTTTCGTACAGTCTTCGAATTGTGGACCGAAAAATTCATTGGATGCATAGCGAAAACTTGCATTAAACTAAATTATTTCAATGAAATTTCATTTTTGATGCATAAAACGTGAGATGATGAAATTGAGTGTTTTGCGGGGCGAAACGCATAACCACTAACTGACCATGGTTGCAACTCTGGGGGTAAATACAGTGATCAACTCAATAGTGTAAGGAAATGACTACAATCAATAGCCATTTACTTCTTTACATTAGTCAGAGCTTGTAATCTTGAAAACGGTTTTCTGAGTTTTCGCGATCTATCGCGAATTTTCACGACCTTTCGCGAATTTTGACGATTTTTGTGAATATCAAAAATCACGAAAATCATGAAAATTCGCGAAAATTCATGGAAAACATTTTCACGATGACTGACTTTGATATATGTTGAATCATCTTTTGTCCCGCGAGGTGACTCCCACCAGCCAGTGTTTTCATTAAGTTCCACAGAAGTAGAAGTACTGCATGTAGCGGTAATTTTACCAAAAATCATTTAGATAAAATAGATTGTACCTCCATTCAACAGACACTGCAGCAAAATGAATGGTTACATTCTCTCTTGTCTCTGAGTTCTTTTTGCCGCAAGTCACTTGAGTAAATTAAATTTTTAGTTTCTTTCAAACAGTTTAGCTGCAAAAGTAGTGTGCTATCACAGTGATATAACCACTTGCATGAAAACCATTATCAAAGTCATATTTTCGTTTAATGCAAAATATGGTTTTTCAAGTGTGTGTGTGTGTGTGGGTGTTTCCATTTTCTTTTTTATGTTAACAATTTAAAATCCCTTTCGGACATAACTTTTTTTTTATAATTTTTTTCTTTTTTCATTTTTTGTTTAAATTAGTTTTACATTTATATATGTTTAATGAGAAGTCTTTTGGCTCTCTTATTAGAGTATACTTGTAAGTTGTAATTCAACAACAATAATAATTGTAAAATTTAATAGGTTGAGACAGTTTTTAAAATTGATTTTTTTTTGTTTGTTCTTCTAGTGAAATAGACTTAGAAAAAACACTAAAAGATGCTTGGGATGATGTGTGAAATTTTAGTTTTTTTTTTACACAAAAAAAAACTTTTAATTTAGCTGTTGACTTATTTCCTGATCGAAAGAAAAATCCAGAATTATTTTCCGTATTTCATAAAAAATAAAAATAAAACCGAAACTGTTGGTGCTGCCAACAATTTTTTATTTTTAATCAAAAAAAAAAATTAAAATCCCAAGCACAGTACATGGTTTGAAAATGAACAATAAACTGGTGGTCTGTTGATTAAACTTCTTGCGTAAATTTTAATAAATGGTACAGCTGAAAACAATCGAACTTATTAGTGTTAAAAATGCCTTCACAAACAGCTACTAATTGAGTTTACACGAAAAAAAATAAACTCCCGTTTCCCACTTGATCCGAACGAATGGAAAATAAAATCCAACAACAGCGCCATAAACACGATGCTAACACCAATCCTAATTGCTTATATTGTGATGTATTAACAACAGGAAATTTTGTGGAAAAATGTGTACACACTCCGATCGGCGTGCAAATTGCAAATGACGTGTATTCACCACTTCTGTTGTTAAATTATTATTTTTTTTTACACAAAGCTTCACAAGCATGCCATCATCATTAAAAGGTCAAAGTGTAACTTTTCGCTCAGGCACTCATATACCAGATTTAGATTGAACAAAAAAAAAGGAATTATAATTCGAATGTGGGCAGAATTTAATTAAAACAGGCGAGCGCAAAAAAAATGTTTTTGTGGTGATCGTCTTGTCTACATCACCTTGGACAATTGAACAAAGTTTCAGGTCTGTTATTAAAATTATGATGGAAGTTACTTCTTGTTCAATTATCAAACATCAACCAATTTTACACTCGAATGCACTTTTCCAGATTGTTTCTTTTCGCAGCGGTGTACTTTAGGAGACTAATAAACAAACTGTTTGAGAAGAAAGCAGAAATTTTAGAATTTTTTTTTAGAGAAAATCACGAAAATTCAGGAAAATTGTGAAAAGTCTGGAAAATTAGGGAAAATCGTGAAAATTAGGGAAAATAATGAAAATTAGTGAAAATTGGGAAAAGCTGGAAAATTGAGAAAATAAGGTAAAGTTTTCCTCAAAATAGTACATGGAAGAAAGCGTTTCAATCTTCTCTTCTAAATCTCTTATTCGACTAAGGACTCAATCAAATAAAGTTCTAGTTCAGCTGCAGTGAGGTCATTGGGTTGGGTTTTTCTTACTACAGAGAGCAATCAAGTTCCTTCAGGATTCAGGTTCTTGTAAAAGTTTACGTAAGACCTGGAAATTATAGGTAATTTCTTCATTAAAAATGTATGGGAGTCGACCTATATACTATTTTCACCAAAATCTTTACATCAACTTATAATATTGTAAGTGAAAATGGCAATCTTTGTTAGTACTACGGATCATTGGATGTGCTCGAATTCAATTTGTGTGACAATTAATCAAGTCATTCATTATTCCATTATAAAATAACGTTAGGCGTCTATGGTAATTCGACTTCGTAAGCTCTACAAGGACACTAAGTAGCAGTGGTTAACTTGTGCGAAACTTTTTCTTAATTTTCCAAAAATTGACTTGTTTCGGTTTGTTGTGTTGGTAACAAAATCTACTCCGATGAATACTTTATTAACTGGAGTAGGTATACCCAACCCACTCTACTGGCCAGAAAAATGCTTTGCTTCCACACATTTAGAAAATAGAAATTTTTGGAAGTGAACAGAGAGGAAAACCTAATTAAATTTGAACGTTTCGACGCAAAAAAAAATTTTGTTTTCATTTTTCCTTTACATCGTTATCATTCTTCATTCAACTGTTAAACATTTGAGAGATTTTTTTTTTCCTTTTTGCTTAATTTTTGGCTGTGTGTGCAGATATGTAAGCAAATTATGTTTGAATACGTCTAGCATAAGTATCTGCTCTTAAGGGATGATTTCTTTTTTATTGTTTGCAACGTTTTGCTTGAACATGCTGTCGAACAGAAAAAATATTTTTTAAAGAAAAAAAAAGTTTATTTTTTAAAAAAGATAAATCAGAAAACAAACATTAAACGAGAGAAATTTGTTGAGATTAAATTTTATGACATTTAAAAAAGAAAGAAAGAATATTAACAAGAATAACATTGCAAGAAGCTTTACATGTAAAAAAAAATGAAAATAAAAAAGTTATTTTAGGCATTTCAATGCTATTACGCAAAGTAAACAATTTTGGAAGCGATTTAGACATTAAATGAACTTGAAGTGCTGTTGAGTAGACTTTATCGAATCAATGATTCGAGTGGAAGGCAATATTTTCCAAACCAAACACAAGGTCAACATTCGAGATGAAAATTGTTCATCATGTGTAACCGCATTACGAATATAAATCGCGTGAATAATTAAAGAAATGGCAAGTGAAGCTTTCAGTAACATGTGTGTACATTTCCATCCGCTTCTCAAACAGTACTTCGTTCCTCCCCTTTCTCTAACCATTTAAGTAATTATTACAATATTTTGACGCAGACACATAATCTACTATTTACCTGTGGATTCGACAGTGTGGAAGGTAAAATTGAAAACTGAAAACAAACATTGAACGACTTGTTGATGATGTAGAATTTAACTGGGAGACGCGCGAGAGAGTTTCTTGTTTCTTCAACATTTCAATAAATAAAGTTTTCCGAGTGGAGTTATCGATGGAAGTTAAACAATAAAATGCTACTCTGTTTATGTTTTCGAATTTGTTGGGAAATTTTGCTGTTTATCCTTTCAATGAAATGAATTTTTCAAATTAAATTTTTGCCTTTTCTCTTGACATGTTTCGCTTTCTCTCTCGTTCCATCCGTTTGTCGAAAAATATCATCCAGCACGAAATTTGAAAAATTTGTTTTGAGTTGCTCGAAACTTGAGAAACGTTTCCATTTTAATAGGGTAATGGAGAAACCAGTGCTAACGTACTATTTCTACACAAATTTAGTTTCCCACTTGAAACAAAGACTTCAGTTCTTCAAACATAGATTTGGTCAAAAAAGAACAATTTAATACTCGGATGTACCGAAATTCTTGATGAGATTACAAATAGCGACAACCCTTAGATTTGTCGTCACTCAAGATATGCACTAACCGTCACAAAAAGACATTTCCCAAATAAAAAAAAGTTCGTTTCTCGTACAAATGTGGTAGAGTCATCAACCTCTCGAAAAGTGGAAAAACTCTCGATTAGACATAAAATTCTTGAGAAGTTATCAGTTATGGAACTCTCTAGCAGTCGTAAGACTTTCGTCGAGTCGTAAAACTCTCAAGAAGTGATAAAACTCTCGAGTAGTCATAAAACTCCGGAATTGTCGTTGAACTGTCAGTGAGTCGTAAAACTGTCATAGAGTCACAAAACTGTCTTGGAGTCGTAAAACTCTAGAGGTGTAAAGTGGCAAAAATCGAGGTGGCGGATATTTGTGAATTCGATAGACTGAGTATTTCTTTACTGTTGATTTTTAAGTATTTTCATCTATCTTCCAAGTGTTAAGGATTTTCTTGGATTTCTAAATATATTTTTTTAGTTATCTGAGGAATTTCTTCGATTTTGAGTATTTTCCGATGGTATTTTGTAGTTTTAAAAAAATTTCCAAGTATTTTTTTCGGCTGACAGTGGTTATGGTAGTTTATCCGACCTTCTGTACAACTCTCAAGGAAGGGTCAATGACTCGAACAGTTATAAATCTCTTGAGTAGACATTTCGCTCTATCTCTCTCTAGGACTGTTATTTCTCGAGGAAATACTTGCTATGAAAACCATTTTCATACAGACACTCCCGCCGTTACAACCTAATAAGTGCTAGATTGGAGTTTAAAAAAATGTTCAACTTTTCGGCAACGACTGTTTTCAAAGCGTCTTCATTGTTGATTTTCAAACCATTGTCTTTTTCGCTTAAAAGAAACTGTTTTTCAGTTTCTTTTTAATCAAAACGATAAAAATAAACGAAAAATAAAAAATTTTCATTCTAATTTGATATTAAGAATTAAATGTTAAATTTTTAATATTTAATTTACCTACATTTTCATATAGCTGCCTTTTCCATGAGAATTGTTATTGACACCATTTTTTAAACAGTTCTTAAGTCATTTTTAAATTTAAAATTTTTTCCATGTTTTTTCTTCTTCTTCTTTTTTTTAAATCATTTTCCTTTTTTGTTTGATTGTTTGACTCTAAATTCTATGCTTAAATAGTTAGTTTTCCTTCTTCATTGTTTTCTTCTTCTTTTAGTCAATTAAATATAATGTCTTCAAGACTCTGAAACATACTTGATCGCTTTCTCCGTTTTCTTTTTTTAAACTTTTTTGTTTCTCTGATTATCACCACTATACAATATATCGGTAGTTAGACATCTCTTGTCAATTAATAATTTCTTCTTCTTCTTCTTCTTCTTCTTTTTTTTAAATGATTATTACAATTATACATTTAAGTTGCTTTCATTTTCCTATATGAAAATATATTCCCATTCCAATTATAACTTCAATCGAATTTTCCTTTCTTTCCTTTTCGTTTTAAAACAGTTTTTCTTCTTTCATATTCAGTTTATCCAATTAAATCAGTTCAGTCGTCTTACCTTGAATACTCCATTTTCTAAAAGATGTGTGTATGTTGTGTATGTTCAAAGATTCTCGTTAGGTTTTGTTGCCGTTGTTTTGTTCAGTGTAATTATGCACTTCTTGTTTCTGACTTGCTGACTGGAATGCGATCTCCTTTTGTGTTGTTTTGTGTTGAGTAAAAATTATAATATCCTCAGCTTGTCATCATTCCATATTTCTGTTTCTTTTCTTAAAAAATTAATTAACGACCTCTCGCCCACCGTAGCAAAGCATCCGCTAACACATCCAGATGTGCTTTCGTCTGGAAAGAATAATTTTATTTGGTTTATTATACATTGCACAGTTTGATGTCAGTAGTTTGTTTGTTTCTCTCAAAGAATTTTAAATTTATTTTTTATATTTCAAGTTTTTAGAAAAAGTACATTCCATGCATCACTACACTGTTGCTTACAGCTGAAAGCATCCCTTTGTCTAATACTGTTTTTTCGCTGTCGTTATTGGATAATCTTTCTTCTGGTTTTAAATTGGATTCTTCAATCACGTTGAAGTAATTTTAAAAATGAAAATTGACTGTAGCGAAAACATGAGCTAAACTCTGGCATATAAGAGTGGAAAAAAAATTGGAAACTAAGGGAATTGCAAGAGTAACGAAATTTTATTGATAACAAACTGCTGTGCACATAACAGTTGTCGAATTCGTTCCCATCGACTGTTCGTTTTGAAACAAAAGTTTCAGTCAGTCGACTCTTATGTAACGAAAGAAAATGTGCTTAGGCAGGGAGCCCGCATCCATACCAGTCCCTCAAAGAGTCACTGTTTGAAATTAAAATGCCGTATTGTTACACGACAACAGCAAGGAGAGTAGAGTTTGTCTAGTGCATATCTCAATCAGCTCGGCTTGAATCGTTGAGAAACCAAATGGACCTTCAATAAAACAATCTGGTTTTGATTTCAGCTTTAGTTTCTCTGCGATATAAGTTGAATAAGACATAAATTAGGACTGTAACCTCGTTAGACTAGCTTGGTAGTGTAATAGTGTAACACAATGAATGTAAAGTGCCAGGTATGGACAATTCTTCAAAATCGGTCGATTTATCTTGAACGCATTCATTGTTTATGTCAAAATAATATCAAAATGAGTGCGTTTGAGTCCGTATTCAAAATCGTTATGTCCTTCGTAGTGACATTAGAGCATACCTGGTACTTTACATTCATTGGTGTAACGATGCTGCATAGGTTTTGCAAAGTGTGATCTTCTGAGTGAGTGATGTCAATTCGGGCTCCCGTTCTATAAACATTTATCCGAAATGTTTTTTGGAGGAGAAATGTGGTATTGAATTTTAAAAAATTGTACGTACACAACAAGCTGTGTTGTGTTGAGGAGCATAGTCGACTCTCACAGAGCACTGGTTCAATAGTACTGGTTAATAGTACAGTTATGTAATAGACTATAGCAATGATTGTGGTTTATTATAGACTAGTTTTGGCTACTATTTTCTAATAAAACGAAACGTTAGTGAAGAGTAACAGTAGATTAAGTCCTTGTTTGGAACTTTCTATTTTGCAAAGTGTGTTGCTTGAAGCTGAAGACGAAGGCGAGGGAGTAAAAGAATTTCTTATATAAACACCAAGGAACACCTTAAACAAAGGAAGAGACAGATCGCGTCATTTTTACTGTTTCTAAAGAGTTAAGAACAGATAGCAGTTCTGATCTCTGGACAAACTTTGTTCTCAATTTTTTTAATATTAAATTCTGAACTAAACTACTCGCGTCATAACACAATACCGTAGGCCTGACCACCCACTATTTTCACTGGACATAGCACAGTTTGTGTATCCTGCCTGCACATTGTATCAATTACACTTCAGTTAATTAAATATGAGGAGTAAATCAACAAAAGCAATATGCCATTTACGTGAATTTTGGATTTAATTTTATGATAACAACCTCAGTTTATGCATTTCGGCTTAAACAATTATAATATTTTAATCATGCAACATGCGCTCGTGTTGAATCCTGTATGGAATGCGGTAGGTAGACGAGTTACAATAAAGTAAATACATGGGAAATTGTTCAGTCGATAAAAGTGGAACTGGTATGTGGGATTTTAACATCGTCGCATTTAGGAGAGCTGAAAGATTTTGTGGCATTTGTTCAACCGTTCTGGTTTTAGAGTTTTCATTCTATCTAATGAACGGAGCTAACTGTTTCGCTTAATTGCGTCGATAGTTCTTACGGGTCCGTATTTATCATCACTCTGTGTGAGTGTTAGGAACATGTTGAGGACGAGTGCTGTTCCGGAGGAGCAAACTACGCGAGCAAATACTGAGACAGGTTCTATTTGATATTGGTGACCAATAAAAGCCAATAAAAGGAAATAGTTCGAAAATCGAAGGAAAGACACGGTGGCGGGACATTTCCACACCGTCAATATCGTCAGGAACGATATTATCGTTTTTTTTTGGACGATACTATCGTCTAAAAAACGATACTATCGTCTAAAAAACGATACTATCGTCTAAAAAACGATAATATCGTTTTTAGACGATAGTATCGTCCAAAAAAACGATAATATCGTTTTTTGGACGATAGTATCGTCTCAAAATCATATTATCGTTTTTTAGACGATACTATCGTCCAAAAAAACGATATTATCGCCCAAAAATTTGTCATTCAGGGATATTATCGCCCTGAAATCGTCTAAATTGAAAAATTCTAAAATATTGTCTGGACGATAGTATCGTTTTCTTGTCGATATTATCGTTCAAAAAACGATATTATCGTTTTCTGGACGATATTACCGTTCTAGAAAATCAAATTTAAAAAAATAAATTAATTAAAAACGATATTATCGTTCTGAACGATACTATCGTCCAGAACGATATTATCGTCCCAAAAATTATCGCCCAGGACGATAATATCATCCAAAATAACGATAAATTTGTTCAGAAAAAGAAAATAACGATAATATCGTCCAGCGGATATTTTCATCCAGGACGATATTATCGTCAAAAAAACGATATTATCGTTTTTTGAACGATAATATCGTTTTTTAGACGATAGTATCATCAAAAAAACGATAGTATCGTCCAAAAAAACGATATTATCGTTTTTTTAAACGATAATATCGTCAAGAAAACGATAGTATCGTCAAGAAAACGATAATATCGTCCTGAAAATATTTTAAAATTTTTAATTTTAGACGATATTATCGTCCTGGATGAAATTTTTTTGGACGATAATATCGTTTTTTAGACGATACTATCGTCTAAAAAACGATAATATCGTTCCTGACGATATTGACCGTGTAGTTATGTCGCCTCATCAAAGACACCAATGATGGGACAAAGTTTTCTCGAGCAGTTTCCCCTTCTCTGTTCGTTAGAAAGATACAAGAATTCTTTCGAGCTTAAACTTCAATGCAGGAACAATTTTGCGCTCTATTGCGTGCATATTACTTGAACAGTAGCAATGCAGCGAAGATGTATGGATTAATTTTGAAAACGTATCACGTCACGTAATTCCATTAAGCCTTCCCACACTCAACTCCGACACAAAAAAAAAGGTAACTGCAAATACGGATAAACTATACCTAACATTTATTGGCGCTGCTACACTCGTTTTTCTATGTATAGCACGTTTTCCTAACCGAGAGATTATGATTTAGTGAATTTTTCGAAAATAGCTTCTTTCGCTTTTAATTAGAAATAATCGCAGGTGTGTGGTGAAGATGGAAATTTATAGAAGCGCGCGATGGTGGTGTTGATACAAGTGTACGCGAAAGTTTTATTGAATTTTTATTAAATGGTTTTCGGTTTGCTTTCGTTTCATTTCCATAAAAGCTTCTCGAAAGTTGTCGGCTTATATGAATATGAATTATATACGCTTCGTTTGTTCGAAATTACACGAGATGAAAAAATAAATAAAAATAAATTGCACAAAGTTTGAAAACAGTTGCTTAATGTGCAGCTATTTTACAGGTATATTCTCAGTGTCTCCGGTAATTGCTTCCACATTTTCTTAGCAGAATTTGCAATGAACATCAGGATTATGTTCGCCTATGTGCTCGTGTTCACTCATCCCATTTTCAGCAAAAATAACAAAAGACAACATAAGTTGTTCTTAAGCACTTGCAGGTACACAATGAAACTATCTTAACTTTAAATAGAGTATTAAGTGTTTCACTTCAAGTGCATTCAATGCATACACTCCAAAACCAAAATCGTAAACAAAACAGAAGACGATTTGCTACTTTAACGGAAAATTCAATTACCACAAAGGTGTGAACCACAGGACACGTTTCGACCCAATAAACTAGGTTAAATAAAGTGTTTACTCGCTGCACTAATTGAACGGTATTTTCAGGTTGAAAACAGAGAAGAAAGTCTTTGGAATATTGTGGTTTGTGTAGCACACGTTGTGTTTATAAGAGGTAGTCAATAGAAATCGAACAAACTGATTGAAGATCGTGAAATGCATATCGTTGGAAGCACAATAGGTATTTCTTTCCATTAATCTACAATCGCATATTGATGGAATGTGAAGTACTAGATTAAACTTTTGCTAATAACAAGACTGACAACGCGGGTTGACGACAATAGGATGTAGTTTCTTAACACGAAGCAGCATAATATTTTACATGCTACATGCGTCGAAAACCGTACTTTTCATGCCCTCGACGCCCTCAGCATGTAAAATCCATTACATAACTCGGGATAAAAATGAAAAGTCTCGTTTTCGTGTGTTTATTGACCTCGGCTTCGCCTCGGATCAACAAAATTCACACGAAAACTCTACTTTTCATCTTTTTGTCCCTAGTCATGTAAAATACTATTTCATCCCCAAATTACAAACACGTTTACTGCGGCGGCTGTAATTTGGTAATTTCTGACTTTTGGTCCGCTCACACCAACGAAATAGGACAAAGTCTACTCGTAGGACAAAGTTCATTTAGTGGCTACATTCCTTTTCTAATTCAGACTCGCATTTTATTGGAATTATACAACTCTGAACGAGATGTATTTCACTTGAGATCATTTTGAAATGAAACTTCTCTACCGAAGAATCTGTTGCTCCGAAGGATCTGTTAGGCTCCGAAGGATCTGTTAGGCTCCGAAGAATCTGTTAGGCACCAAAGAATATGTTAGGCGCCGAAGAATCTGTTAGGCGCCGAAGAATCTGTTAGGATTGTTTTATGGTTTCTGGTTGTGCAAAATAAAACGAATTCGAATGAACTCATCAAAATAAAAATTTCGACTCACGTACATACTGTGCTTTACGTGATAAAGCAATGTAAATGCATATTTCATATTAGCAAGGTGCTATTGAAGTTTATGTTGCCGCTCACGTAAACTTATTAATTTATATGCTTGTGTACGGTAAGTGAATTTTCACTGTCACAAACAGTGACGGTAAGTGCGCTTTACCGTGTATAAGCATGTAAAGTTTCTTTGATTGTTGATGTACTCAATTTTCATTTTTTTTGATGTTTCCAATTAGTACGACTGTTGTGAAAGACCAATGCTAATATTATCCAGCATGTGATTTCATTTATTTTGTCGAAAAGTCGCACATAAATCTACTAATTTGACAGATAACACCCCGAGGATACACAATTCCATTTATATTTTCGCAAAACATAAAAAACCATAATCCCAATATGAGTCCATTAATTTTTATGGAGATGGGAAAAGTTTTTCATTTAATCGTTTTTCACAGTGTTTTCTCTCTGCGTAAAAGGATACAATTATTTGTTATTTGGAACAAAAAGGGAGTCCATATCATCAACTGGAACTTTTAGTTTATTATTTGTTTGGTAGATTGGTTCGGTATTTTCGGTATACTGATTTTCCTCTTTTTTTTCGGGGGAAAAAGTTTTACGTTCTCGAAACGAGAAGAATCATTTCAAGTATTCGTATCATAGTTTCAGCATAAAAGTGGTAAAAATACACGAAAATAATGAAATATGTTATGCGTCACATTAACAGTTATGATGATACTAAACGGCAATTAGGTACTTATATATATGTGATGACGTGGTAATTCCTTCTATCAAACAACAAAACATTTTACATGGTTAAGGACAGAAAAGTGCATTTACCTGTATATGCTCAGAGTGTATTGGTGTGACTTTTCCTTCTCTAGGCACGGGAAAGTAATTTTCGCAGGGCATGCACCGACACACTCTCAGCTATTACAGTAAAGTATCGTTCGTGATATAGTAGTAGTATACATTCACTTACGGGCGACATCTTGAAAAAATGCATGACGTTTATGCATGACGTTTATACATGGAGGGATTTTTTTGAAAGTGGACCAGGCTCCATCGGAGCTATTTTTTTGCGACGGTTTGTTCATATGCCCAGATAGCCCTTGGTCCCAATAGTCCAAAACCGCAGTCGTTTAATTTTCATGTTTGCGTCTTGGCTGGTGGTGAAGGTACAAAAGCCAAAAATGGGTGTTTTTTATACGTGATTTACTGCCGCTGCAGACGATGGACACACATGTGTGGCGGCTCGTTGGATAGGTACTGTCCAGGAGACCCGGGGCAAAGACAGATATCTAATGTGTACTCAAGCACTATTCAAAAATAACAAAAAGTATGTATCAGTCAAAGGCCGGAAATTTTGATGAGCTTTATTAGGTGATATTTTGTACCTGGTGACTGTTGTTGTACAGATCAGTGGTTGCCCTGATAGAGGCTTAACCCAGCTCTACAATTATACCTCAATTGCCATAGAAGTGAAAGGTTTCAGGATACTTTTTTCGGTATAAAGCAAATGTCTTCCTTCACTCGAAAGCAAAATATTGATTTTAGAAAAATACACGAATTATGCTGTTTTTGATGTCTGCATCCAATGATCTAACCATAAACATTCTCCAGGTGCGAGATATCACCTTTTGAAGTTCATCAAAATTTACGGCTTTTGACTGACACAATATTTTTGTTATTTTCGAACAATGGCACAGAACATGTAAGATATCTATGCTTGCCCCGGTTCTCCTGGCCAGTACCTATCCAACAAGCCGCCACACATGTGTGTCCATTGTCTGTAGCGGCAGTAAATCACGTATAAAAACACCCTTTTTTCGACTTTTGCACCTTCACCACCAGCCAAGACGCAAATATGAAAATTAAACGACAGCGGTTTTGGACTATTGGGGCCAAGGGCTATCTGGGCATATGAACAAACCGCCTAACGAAATAGCTCCGACGGAGCCTGGTCCACTTTCAAAAAAATCCCTCATGACGTTTATGCATGACGTCATGAATTTTTTCAAAATGGCGCCCGTAAGTGAATGTATACTACTATATTCCAACACATACTCAATGTTTACTTACGCTTGGACTTCTTTCGAGCGTCCGTACGCATGTTGTGTGTATTAGGGTATCATGAAATATACTATTTCGTACGATCAGACGACTGCTTTCGAAACAGTTAATACGAAAAATTCTATACAAAATTCGGATTCTACCTCTCCTACCACATTTAAACGTTGTACGCTGCAAAATGTACAATATGCGTACAGTGTACACAAGGACCGATGTTACGAAAATAAATAAAGTTTTAGTCAAACATTGGTTGTAAGCTTATCGAATGTTTGATCAAGTTTAGTTTCACTTTAATGTCCCGTTTGTTTTTGTACTAGAGCGCATGCAATAAACTAAGTGGACAAGTCAAATAAACTGTGTCCCACTTCTTTGTCGTGATTTGAGAGTTAGATAGGTAATAAATGTATGCAAAGTTTCGTTATTTGCTTGTCCGTACTTTAGTAGTTTTGTGGAAAGTTTGTACTTAAATGAGTTCTCGTTATCATAAATTGGATGTACATTTGCAATTACGTTTATAGGGTGGATGTGTGGATCAATAAGTAAGTGAGTTATGAAATGACGAAAAAAGTTTGCATGCGACAACTGTGCATTTTATCAGTATTGATGCACTACAATAGAAGAAAGAAAAAGAGAAATTCCAACAAGAACAAGGTTTTGTGGAGCAAATTGGAATTCCCGATGTGACCACAACGTTTTTCATGTGTGCACAACCGTTTTTTTTCACGAAACGGACAAGTGAATTTGGTGCACCATTCTTCAAAACAAAGAAAAGGTGCCAGGCCGGGGAGAAAATTTTTCTTTTCCCACGTCGGGAAATAAAGAGGGCAGAAAATTTCTATTTTCTCCTCTGAACTGTCATCAGACGAAGCATCAATAGAACGTCATTTGATTATTAACTCGTTTGATTTTATAAAAAAGTACTCTCATATGTCTCATGCTTGTCAAGACAAAACAACAAAATAGGAAAATATCAGTGCCTCACATTCGGTTGTTCTTTATTATTACCACCGAGCAGGTATATTATCTATAGAATCTATTACTTCTTTTGATCGAAGAATTGTTTATAGATTGATACAAAATCTTGTACTTCATAAATTTTAACACACATTTTGCTTTACTATATGATACCATATGAGCCGAAGAATTATCGCTTTTTTAGTCGTCGCAGACAATGCTACAAGCACCTTAAAGAATTCTGGAGGCAATAGAAATATTTCGACGTTAAAATAATATCCTCAGAAGGTATTACGTAGAATATCTAAAAACCGTTTTGCGTCGAATGTGTGTTGGTAGTATATGTGGTCATTTTCCATGGCAATAAAACGTGAAAAACGAAACGACGGTAAAAAATTGGCGAAGCCAAGAATATTGTACACACATGTACCACAGAATGTATATTTTCATCTGCCCACTCTCGAGGTGGATTACGTCGCTCTCTCTTTGTTTTTGTTTTTTTAATTTAAAATTAAACCGTTTCATTTAACACTTTTCCATTTAATTATTTTTTTTCCGTTTTCCCTTTTCAGATGGGCTTTTTGTTTCCAAATTTTTAATCCGATGTAAAAATGTCATAAAACGAGAGTAAAGGCACCGCTAAATGAGCTTATAACATTGTGCGTACAGACGGGGAATTGTAAATGGGTTGGGATAATCCTAATTTTTGCTGCCGGTTATGGTTTCATAATGCTTGTCATGATATTTGAAGAATAAATTATTCACCAGGGATGTGTCAACGAAATGTCAAAGTATAGGAAATGATACCAGTTTCGGTCGGTTTTTCTTCTTCTTTTTTATTATTACGAAACCAGGTTTTTTTTTGGTGTTGTTTGGCTGAATATTTTGACCCTATCTCAAATTGATGGATACATATGTCGAAAATTGTTTAACCGAACACGCACTGGGAATTGGCCATGCATGGAATTTTTTTTTTTAATAATTCGAATTATGGTTTAACGAGGGGGCGGATAAACGTCACTCTTTAGTGTAGTTCAGAGTTTTACAAATTGTGATTGATTTGGTTCAATGTACGGAACACTAGATTTGGGCTTATAATAAACTACCCACCACATACATTCGTATATCAATAGCGTAAGCAATTTTAATCGTATGGTACAGAAATATAACGAAATTAAAGAAAAAAATCGAACACTTACGGTTTTATAAAACATACACGCCTGTCGTTCTTCGTCTTCCCCTTCGGGACAGTCTATAAATCCATCACAAAGTACATGATCATCTATACACCGATATCGACCCTGTCTATCGGGCGACGGACATGCAAATCTCTCCATACCGTCCATCGCTGGAGGACATTCTGAAAAGAAAAATTGATTTGGATTAACATTCGTCTATCAATCGTAAAAAGTGTCGTTCAAAAAATATTGTCACGCTGGTTACGTTTCTCCTGTTGTCACACAAAAATTTTATTAAAAACACCAAGACTTAGACCTAATATCCTACTTTAAGTATAACTCGCCATTTCGAAGTAACTTAAAAGAATTTGTTTTGCCAATTGTTAAATCAAAGAACCATTTAAACCATACTGCGGCTGCTTCCCCAGTCTCCACAATACCACCACACTTCCAAGAAATCTTAGATAGGCATTTTGTGTAAACAATGCATGAATAGTTTGCGTTTCTCAAGCTGTACGAACTTTTCAAGTGCTTTCGAATATGAAGCTTTACGGTTAGACACCTTTCACATGCATCGACCACGAAGTGCACCGCAAAATGTTTACGTATGTGGCTGAGGCCATATGAAACACAAGCAAACTGAAGGCAATTTTTACATGAGTTTGTAATTGTAAACCGGTCCAGATATAAGTGCGAATTTTAGTCTTTATTGATAACCAAAAATATAGAATGACAATCGATAAAATATAACATGAACATCTGTTATCGACGACGATGACAACAAGGCGTAATAAGCTCTGTCTTGTGTCCTCTTTATACATGAATGTTTATGTTAAAATAAATGAAGTAATAGATTTTGCATCGATCCTTTGACATTACATAGATCAAGAGAAATAACAAACCTCATTCACTGCATTCGCATTGAACAGACAATGAGAGTTAAAATACTCCACATTTCTATGGCACAAGTGATGGAACTTGCATCGTTTGCAACTGTCACCCATTTCTCACCCATTTTCGATACCAACAAACGACACATCAGATAAAGAAGGAACTTAATTCATAATTGAAACGTGAAAACCAAATCATCACAAAACATCCCAGATTTCTCAATAACATTTTTCGCCCTTTTCTTGCTGATATTACATCAACTTTCCAATAAATTAAAAGGGAGAAAACTACCGACTTATTTCCCGCAGAATTATTGCAACGTAAAAACTCTGCTCAGACATAATATAGATATCCATTCTCACACACACACCGTTCCCATAATAAAATGACAATTTCCATATAATGCCATTTCAATCACCCCATTCCAGGAACGAACATCACAAGCATTATAGTGATTGTGACACAAAAATCAATGTACTTTACAAACTTGCTGAACTGAGCCATAGCCCTTTTCCATCATGAAACGATAATATCAATGTATCACTTCCATTCAATTAAATTTTCCAGAAAATATCATTTTCTCAATTTGCCTCAATAAACATACATTCATAACGTACATAAAATGTACTTATATGTCGCATACATAAATGTGCAAGCAGCAGCACATATTAGAAATCGTACACATGGTTACATAGATCAATGGAGTATAAATCTGGGTTGAATGTTTTCCACCTCATATTGTATAAAATGTTGTTGTTTCCACTTGTTTCCACCAGTCGTTGTTCGTTGAACTTTTGTTTGGGAATGGGACGTATTACCGTGAATATGCATTAATATAATAGTTTGCGGTGAGCCATTGCCATTCCCACAGCGGAATTTCCATAACGGTCGGAAAAATTATTCCGTGTAAACATTTTGCTCAATTTTCCGTGAACATTTTGAAACATTTTATTGTTGAATTAATAAAAATGATTTTTGAGACGAGTGGAAATTCACAGAAGCATCAGAAGTTTCCATGACGGTTTGTGAGTGTCTCATGCAGGGAAAATAGGTTTCGGTAGCCAAACTTTTTTTTTAACTTTTTAACTGTTTTAATTGACTGTCAGCAATGACCAATTGAAATTGACACGACGACAAGCCGTGCAATTATCGACCAATTTCCATTTTTTTTGAATTTTGTGAACTTAATCACGAATGAAATTTATAAAATTGAAATTTAAGTGACTTCACCCATTTGAAATGGTGGGATTTTGTCAGTACAAAGTACAAAGTACTGAAGATAAATAGATGAAGTATGTGTAATAATCGAATCTATTTCTTCTTTTCTCAAAAGTGTTTCTAAAATCTTTTACTTCATTTGTTCTTATGTGCATTTTGCTAAATAAGAAAATACCAGCTAGCGCTCGTTGGTCATTATTATCTTCATTGCCTGCCCCATGCGAAAATTGACTATTACACGGCTGTTTACCCACTGCGAAAGTGATCCATTACACTAGGGATATTTGGGGTTTATTTCAAGTTGACAGTTCTTTCAAGTAAAATTTGCCTTGCTTTCATTTTATCTTTTTTTATCTTTTTTGTTGAATGAATCGATCGATCGAAAAAGAATGTAAGAAATATCGCTAAAATAACATTTTTTTGATAAAAATATTGATCGATGAACACAGTTATTTCAGAAAAACTTGTTACGCAAGTAATCTGGTTACAACATACTTTTAGAACAACACAGAATTGTCGGCCATATTTATTGTAACAATAATTTTGATGTTCCGAAGTAACACTTTATGGCCACACATTTCGTTGTATTTTCCACTTGTAACACTAATTGCTTTTGCTTATAGTACAAACACTACGCTTTGTTGCACATTTTTTTGAAAACATTAAAAAGGACGAACAAAATAATTGCACAAACAATGCGTCTTCATCGATACTAACTGCGAAAAACTATTCAATGTCAACATGTCACCAACGCAATTGTTAACTACTGTTGCGACAATACTAATGTAACATGAGTGCTGTTTTCGGGATCAATTTTTTAGGAGACGTGTAGCGTGTGAGCCGATTTCGTCAGTACACTACTACTTGTTTGTAAACGTTTTATCGGAAGAACAGATTTATTTTTGTTTTGTTGGTGTTGGTTTATTGAGATACTGAATTTATGTAAAATTTCTGCAGAACAGCCGTGTAATAGTCAATTTTCGCATGAGCAGGCAATAAACCAGAATACGTTGGATGCTGCGACGTAATTCATTGCTATCGGACACAATTTTGTAGAACTCGCGAACTCACTCGTGTTTTCGAGCAACAAGCTTCGGTAACTGTTTTCTCGACAAGTGTAGTTGCATACCTCGCCTTCGGCTCGGATATGCAAACTCTACACTTGCCTCGAAAACAGTTACCGAAGCTTGTTGCTCAAAAACTTACTCGTGAGTTTGCTCGTATCACAAAATTGTGTCCTTGTGTAATGAATTACTTTCGCAGCATCCAACGTAATCTACTATTGTTGTCGATAGCAGATGACTCTGGCTTTAAGGCGATCTACCGGAACTTTTTTTTATAGTTGACTCAAGTGTCATTACTTTCGTTACGTCGCTAGTCATTGATGATAATTATAATTTGGGGCGTTTCCTACGCAAAAGTTAAACGAAATCTTCAATGCTGAAAACCTATTTCCACAACTGGTTCAATTGACCTCTAATTCCAGATAGGAGTTCGCTCATGAGACATTTCACGATTCTGAAAATTACCCACGAGCACACGGCTCAGTCTAGATCTCGCTCACTAGGCAGAAAGCTTAAACGATTCAACCTACAAGTTGTCACATATTCGGTCGATTGCATTAATAGTTATTTGTTCAACGAGTTGTGAAATAGTATTTCTTACTAGGGAGGTAATATGGCCATTCCCTCCCTAGCGAAAACCCTTTACCTCGCTCGTAAAGTAAAATAGCATACTGCACACAGGAAGTAATTTGATATCTCGTATCACGATGAGTAAAAGTACCTCGGGTTCTTTTACTCACCTGGATACGAAATATCATATTACGTCCCTGGTATAGTAATCTACTATTACTTGACTAGGGATAAAAAGATGAAATGTGGAGTTTTCGTGTGGATTTTGTTGATCTGAGACGTAGGTTAATAAACACACGAAAACGAGATTTAATTTTTATCGTATCTCAGTAATTCAAATTACCCATAATTACGTCAAAGCATTCCAAATGAGAGTTTTCAGAGCTGTTCAATTGTTAAAACCAATCATACAGGTACTGGGGATCTGAATATTACATAGACAGTATACACATTCTCAAACCAAACTCTTCCATTATGGGTGCCCTTAAATATTCATCTACAACACGATTATTTGCAACCTGTTCGCTATCGTGCTACATTATCTTTTCATTTTATTTAATCAAGTCTAACTTCTGCTGATGTTGCGAATATGTAAGTTACTCTCTGTGTATATATTTCTGCTTGACATGCACGAGCTTTCTCGGCTGACATTTCCATGTTTTGTCCTAATTAAACAAATAAAAACAATAAAATCCTTTTTCCATATCCGCTTACTTACATCCCTTTACATCACTGTATAGCAATGGAAGGTATGATAACATACAATTGGCAGAGAGTGTTATACATTTACGGAACATATATTTAATACCCTCAAATGGGATTTTATGTTATACGATAGTGTTAGCACTCTCAAATTACGGATATAATATAGAGAAACTCTTGGCATCGGTGGTGGCGGAGTGGAATCCAATTCGAATGATAACAATTGAATCTTTTTTTCGCTTTGATACGTCGATAAAGGTATATTTTATACACAATATCGGCATGAGCAACATTTTAAATTACCTTTTTCTGTTGATGATTGACCTTTTCGGTTGTTGTATGTTTTTGCTAAATATTTTGATGTATTTATTTACTTAAAGGACTTGTTTTTCCAGGCCGTATTATATAAGGCACAAACGTAATAAAACATCGAGATCGAATATGGGAGCAAAAAAAAAAATATTCCCTTTCGTTCGGTTCGTTTAAATTATTTCACTCAGATAAATTGAACAATATTTTGTCATTTATTTTCAAAAGACGAGGGAAAAAAACGATTTCTAAACGAAAAACGCACAATAATTGAATTTATACGGGGAACAAAAAAGGGAAAAAAGAAAGTATAAAGAAATGAAGAACGAAAGAACGAAAAAAAAAGCTAAAGCGAAATTCAATGCCAATATTATTTCGGAACACAACAATGTATATATTTTCAGATCATTTTAAAAGGAAAAGTATTATATGTGGGACGACGGAAGCTGGAGCACATTGTGTTTTATAATTCAATAAAACCTTCTATCTTACTTTGATCAGAATTGAATGTTCTGTTCCCAGGCGCGATACTAACAATTTCCACAAGTACTCAGCCTCTGTGTACCACGTATACCACTTTATTCTATTTAAATTCAGCTAATTTTACTCTTTCTCAAATTGGATTTTGTGTCCCGAAAAAAAAAAACGTTCAAGCTTTGACATCTGACGCTTTTTCAATTAAAAGAAAGTGAACCTCTTCTTTATCTAGAGCATTTCTTTCCTTCTTTGTGAGGGACAATTATAGCAACTGGCATACATAATGTCAATCTAACTTTTCAATGGGATTTGCAATTCGGCACCACACTAATCCACCTGGGCGACGATTCTCGTAAATTTAAGAATGAGTTACTTGACAGTTGTCACCTTAAAAGTTACGAATCGTATGAACTGCTCTTAGAATTAAGGTGACAAGTTACGAATTCTCATACGTACGTAAATTTAAGAATTCGTAACTTCAACTTGACAGTTTCTATCGGATTTCACACAACTGTCACGTTACGAATATTTGGAGTGAGAATCGAGGCCCTGAGAAACGTGATTTCACATGTTTCATGAATTAAAAATTGTATTACTGGGATTATCGGTTTCGTCCTCGTTTGCGAGCAATAAAATTCACACGAAACCTTGGATTTTTAACTTTTCATCACTAATTATACGCCTATGGATGAAAAGTAAATTGACTTTCTAGCTTCGCCTCGGATCAGCCAAATACACGCGAAAACTCTACTTTTCATCGTTTTATCACTTGTTATTCTCTAGTGCTCTCCCGAACAAAAATTGTGGACTCTTTCATACGAACCACGCAGCATAAAATACTAATTCCACCGACCCTAGCGCGACAAATGAAGGAATAGACAGCTTGACACGGTGTTAGGGAATCTCGCGCCGCGTCGTTCACAATAACTCACAAAGTGACATCTTCCTTATACAAAATCTGTCAAAATGTGAATTATTGTGAATGACGCGGTGCGAGATTCCTAGCAACCCTTGACACTAGTTCAATGGGTAGTCTCCGTTTACAAGTCCACTAATATTCCAGTATCGTCTATATCCAGAACTTTAAGTTTTCTGTTAGCTAGTTAGCCCAATAGTTATGGTTGTTAAGAGGTCGTGACGCAAGTCCTCTGGAACGGAGTACGCTCAGAGATAGAATGAAAAATCAATGGATGCGACAGCAAACAAAAGTCGTTGAGGTCATGGAAAGAATAGCATCTTTAAAGTGGGGCTGGGCGGGAAATATTGCAAGAAGGTCGGACCAGGCCCGGACTGGCCATACGGTGAATTCGGGGGATTCCCGATGGGCCTTTTGGATTTTTGTATGAGAATTTTTAATATGTGGGCCTTTTTAAATTGAGTTGCATGGAGCCCCCGATGGGCTTTTTCGAGCCAGTCCGGTACTGGGTCGGACGAACGTTGGACCAAAAAGATCATGAACTGGAGACCACCTAAAACACGACCTAGTTGTAGACCACCAGAGAGATGTAATAATGGTATAAAGATAATTGCAGGCACAAATTGGCAAAAAATGGCAACGGATCGTTCGGAATGGAATAGAATTGAAAAAGAAGAAGACACTTGTTCAATCTCTAACGTCTTTTGATCTAAGTATTTTTGAAATCTTTTACTTCAATTGTTTCTACTTGTTTTATACACATAAGACTGAAAACATTCGATCCAACACACGATTTTTCAACTTTGACACGAAAAAGAGCATTGAAAATAGAGTAGTTTATTGATCATTCAGTGATATTAGGTATTTAAAGGTCCTAACGATCAATGAACGTCAACACAAGGTATGGTCGAATGTCAAACTTTGTATGGAGCGAAGGACATAGCGATTTCATATAAACAAACTCACCTCTCATGAGCTCATGAGAGGTGAGTTTGTTTATATGAAATCGTCATGTCCTCCGGTTTGTATGAACAGACCATACCTGGTTTATACTTTCATTGCTAACGATTTCATAATACGAGAAGTGTAAACATCAACACCAAATTTGTATAGTTGTGTCACCATACAGCTTTCTTGAAATGTCAACTACAATTCTCGTTTCCACTTTGGCATAAAAGTTCCCAATTTCGGAGAATTATTTGATGAATCTAATCTAATTTGGAAATTTGGATAAGAGTCAGAGCTTCAGCTAGTGATAATGTAATACGCTTACAAACCAACAAAATCCCTTTCCTTGGGTCACTTAAAATCAAATTTATGATTTTGCACCTCTCCGCGTTCCATCCAATGTTGAACACATTACGCCGAACCTAACCCAACCGAAAAATCCATAACTTCATCATTGTAGCTGTCCTCCAGTTTTCACCGAATTGGATTTTCTTTTCGTCTAATAAAAACAAAATGTTATAATTCACTGAGGTGTGACAAAACGATTTACGAAACATTTCCGATGAAAAGGTATGGCTCAAAAACTCATCCAATTAAATAATACGTTTTAATTGTACCTCACAGGCATATAAAAAGATATTATAAGCTTTCCATCACATATATCATAAAATGCTCGTTTCCATGTAATTTTCGAGTCATTTAATAGCTATCAACGTCCTGTCATTTATTACATTCAAGTGTTCGACCTTTAGGATGGTTATATTTTTACGGGAAAAGCGAGGAAAAAAATTTGTAAAAACCTGCATAAATCACTCATGAACGTAATGTACATTTAGTGAAAATAGTAGTGAGTAAACACAGGTGAATCACGTGAAAGTTTTTTTTTTTTTAAACACGCAACAATCATCATTCTTATGATAATTATTTTTTATTCCAACAATTACACAAACTGCAAATTAAATAAACTTTGGTATATGCTTGCTGGATTTTGAGTTCTTGTTCTATACTTGTAAAGAAATTTCGCCGTAGGAAATTTTCCTACAAGTTGCAGCTAATTGACGAGAGCTCATTTATAGAGAAAACAGGAATATTTTTATCGGAGTCTGAGGTTAATGTGGGCGGATGGGGTAATTGTGCATTTTGTTCAATTTCTGGTACGAACGTACAGGAATGGGAACAAATTCAAGGTGAACCTTTTTGGGCCGGGCTTTTCCGTTTTATTTTTCTAGTGTGATTGGGCGGAGAAAAAGCCGTGTCTCTAGTCTGACCTTTGAGTCGAATTCTTAACTAGCTGTTATTCGTCACTTTTACGCACTAATTACTTTTAATATTTTTTTTTTTCATTAATTAAACATAAATTTTGATTTAACATGGAAATCAGTTTACGAACCACTTTGATCGCACCACTTTTTTAGTAATTATAACATCGAGTGCAAAGTACTTTGCACCTCTGGATTTATACAGCGATTTGTGTAACAGAGTAACCTAAAGTTTGCAAATTTTGCGTATTATGATGCTGAGTTGCAGATTTTTTTTTATATATTTAGTTTATTCAATCAAGTTAAGTACACAATTAGTTTTTACATAAATATTTGAGGTTAAACTAAATTTACAGTCATCCAGACTTTTTCAAATTTATGTTCGAGATTTCTACATTTTGATTCGTGTTTGGACTCGATAATCAGAGAGTAAAATTTTTTCTGTAAAATGAAATTTCAGTAGGCATATCACCTTATAGATTGAAAAAAGTATATAAAAACAATCAATATTCTTTGGGGTGATTACTTAACCTAGAGATACAACTAATCTGTTGTTAACAAATCAAAGTAGAAAGAAACCAATAAATTCTTAATTTTCAATAATTATTATTGTCAATGGGAAATAAAATTTCAAGATGCGCGTGTGTCTAAAGACAACAGCTTAGAGTCAAGGCCTCTTATCAGCGAGTGAGGGGGTTTGTAAAGGGAAGAAATAAAAGCGATAAATCTAAAATAAGAATTGATCACTTGAAAATAAAAATGATTGCAGGAAAATAAGATTGTGATCACAACCAGTTTTTCAAATATAACACTACGAAATAAGATTCTATCAACCTAAAATAAGAAGTGATCACTAGTCTCTTATATATCTTACTCGCTGCTCATGATCAAAACACTGTGGTAAACTCAAAAGGAGATACATCCGAAGCAGCTAAAGCTGCTTAACCATCCTCCTAGGTTTTCTTTATGGGACAGATAAATGGCTTTAGAAAACTGTTATTCACACTACAGATATTCCTGTATTACTCACTCAGTGCAAAAACTGCAGTCTGTATAATCTGTTGGAATCAAAGATTGACTTTGAACATTTATTCAAAATTAATCCTCCTATATAATGATTATAATAATCTAATTTTTGTATAGGACCTTTAATGATTCTACATAATAACAAAATTCATCCCGACGACGATCATCTCGTTAGGTGAATTATTTGTATTAGAATAAGCAATAATTATCATCAGATGTTGTGTGTCACTCGCGTATCTTTCGTTGGATAACCTCTCCATAATTTACACCTCTAACGAAAATGGACAAAGAATTACGAAGATCATAGCTCTTTCTTCGGAAGAAGTTTTACACTAATAGCCGAAGCCTATTTAAATTTTCAATGTATAACGGGAAACGTTTATTTAGTAATCATTTATTAAGATCCGTTCGAAAGTAGCAAAAGATTTTTAAAGGCGTAAATTAAATAAATTCGGTGAAACCGTTTCACTGTAACAATTTGTAAAAGGATGAATTCACTTTTCCCAAAGAAAAAAACAATCACAATCGTCACGTGTCCCACGACATCGATGTTCGGCAAATTAGCGAAAAAAATGATATTTTTTACATATCAAAGTTTGCAACGTTCGATGTTCGTTCGTTGTTACTGCAACTTAAATTTATTGATTCAATGACAAAATATAACAATCAGTTTCCCTTTGCACGTGAAGTTACGAACATGAACTTTTAAAAATTTTAGCGCTCACAAAAAAGCGTACCATTTTTGAAACCTTTGGATCTAGTACGTTTAGCAATACCATTTTGACGTATATCAATCAGAAACATTGTTGATGTTTACAAGCTACAAAATGGTTCTTTGATGCAATTGGAATTTTGTAAAGTTTGAAACGAAACTCGAATATTTTAATATAAATGTTTAGTGTTTGATGACCAAATGTTGTACAATCGATAGGCCTTATCTTTTCGCAGGTAATTTAATTCATAAACATGCACTGATTCAAATGTTTATTTTCGAAAAATTGTTTTAGGAAAATGATCCAGCATCAACTGCTTACATTAGATAAGATTATTGCCGGTCCGAACTTTAGAAAACAGTTTCCTTTTTATCGAATCGATGCGTTATGATGTGTCTGCGTAAACACGAAATTTAAGCGACACAAAGATCTCAACTCCAAAATGACATTTTGATGCCGCCCCTCCAGGCTCTTGGAACATCGTGTGACTCAAAATCTTAAATCGGTTTGCAGACCTCATGCATAAAAATTTTGTTCTAGGACACCCCTCAACTTTCATTTTTGAACATTTGTTCCGAAGAGACCAAAGCTCTACGACGCCATCTTGTGGGCGTACCAACATCAAAGTTGGTCCACTTTTTTGGCACTTTCTTTCACTTTTCTCGGAAACTAAACCATGGAATTTATTGATATGCACCTTAATCGATAGGTATTTTCAGTGGCTATCTACGATTTCAGTTTCATCTAATCCTATGGACACGTTTTCGAGAAAATTGAGAAAAACCACCCAAAAAACCACTTTTTGGTAATTTGCGGTGGCTCACATGCATGTGGCCGCTCTCAAATGTTTTTATTCGGAAGCGCCGACCTCGAAAACCCTTTAGACACAAATTTCACGCCAATCCATTAATTTTACGCGAAATGGCAGCCAGTTTTCGTTTCAAAAATTCCGACTTTGAAGCCACCTAGCGGCCAAGCGACGCATAAAAAAATTTTGTGACCCACATTTCCTGAATCAGCATCAAAAGCTCTACCGAAATCAACCGTAAAATCATTAGGTCCGAGGTACGGCCTCAGTCCTAACCTAGGTCCGAACTCGACTTTTTCCCATCTCGCCACCCTAAGAAACGCTCCTATCTACTTTTTAGATTTTTAGAAAGTACGATGCCCTGCGGGCATCGTGTAATAGATGCCGGGACAGTTATGAATTAAGGCGCAGCGCTGCGCGCTGCGCTTGCAACAAGTAGTACCTACCACCCGCTAAATCAAATGTGATCACTAAAAGTAAAGAATTTGATCACTAAAAGTCCGAACGAATACACATAAAAAGCGTTTTAACACGCCGAGCGATCCGGCCCATTGCCCCGGAGCGAAGCGGAGGGCCGCAATGCGAGCCGGGCGCCGGAACGGTGTTGGTAACTTAGGAGTTAATTTTTTTTCTCTCGCATCGTCTAATAATTAGTCTGTGTAATTCATTGCACATAAAAAGCGTTTTAACACGCCGAGCGATCCGGCCCATTGCCCCGTAGCGAAGCGGAGGGCCGCAATGCGAGCCGGGCGCCGGAACGGTGTTGGTAACTTAGGTGTTAATTTTTTTTTCTCTTGCATCGTCTAATAATCAAACAGAATAATAGATAGCATATCCTTATTTCTTGCAATCAAATTTTTTATTTTGCACGATCATTTCTTTATTTTTTGTAATCAAATTCGTATAATTGTAGATCATTTCTTATTTCGAGACGATCATATGTTAGTGGTAAAATTGCATATATTTAGTGATCAAATTCTTATTTTTTGGTGATCAAATTCTATTTTTATTGCAATAAAAAAATTGTGATCATTTCTCTTTTTCTAGTGATCATTTCCTATTTTCTTGTGATCATTTCTTATTAAATAGCTATCACTTTAATTACATGCCGTTTGTAAATACAGTTAGCGATTCTTTCGTTTGAAAAATTACCAAATTTATTGATAACAGTGTTATCATGTAAATAGGTCTTGCTAAGCACATTTTTAGCCAATTTGTATAAGTACACGTTGAGTCTTGGTACTTTCGCAATTCTGTGCAGTTCCTCAGTAGATATAAATTTATAATTCGTTCTTGACCTTCTGAAGTTTATTGCCATACGAAGGCATTTATTCTCAAAAACCTTCAGAGTGCTTCCGATTTTTGCACATTCACTTTAATTTTCCAGGTTTGGTAATATCTATGCAATTTATCGAGGTGGCTTTGTACATTTGATCTTGCTCTACTATGCGACAATCGAGTTGAGAAAATGCTCGTATCGTCTGCAAAGACTGTTAGAGTTGTGTTCATATGCGTCGGGAGGTCTATCATAAATATAATAAAGAGCAAAGGACCTAATATAGATCCTTGTGGAACCCCATCATTCACAGATACTGAGTCAGACAGCTAGTCTCCCAACTTAACTCTAAAGCTCCGTTCTTTGAGATAGGAAAACACAATTCTGATGAGATAATTTGGGAAATTCATCTTCATCAATTTATATATGAGTCCCTCAATCCACATCGTGTCGAAAGCCTTCTCTATGTCCAGGAATGCTGCTATTGTCACTTTGAGATCGTTAAAACCAATGATTGCTTCTTCGAATAACCTTATGAGAGCATGTACGGTGGAGTGCTTGCTCCTAAAGCCGAATTGGCTGTTGGGTAATAGATCATTTTCATCACAGTATTCTAGCATTCTAACATAGAGAACTTTTTCTAGGATTTTACTCAGGCCATTTAAGAGACTGATGGGTCTAAAATTCTTTGCCTCATTTGCCGGTTTACCCGGCTTCGGAATCGGTACAACGTGGACTGTCTTCCATGAACTGGGGTAGTATCCCAAACTCAGAATACAATTAAACAACTTAGCCAGAAGTACATGTGCTGAAACAGGAAGTTTCTTCAGGACAACGTTCGGAATAGCATCAGGTTCACTAGACTTTTTGTTTTTAATACCTTTAAGAATACGACTGATTTCATCAGCGTCTGTCAATCGAGGTTCAAATAAATTTTGTGCGGCCAACTGAGAGAACGAATTCACCTCAGACAACACGACTACATCAAAATCAGGATCACCCATTTCTCTATTCTGTCGGTGAACGTCGCCATATACTTTAGCAATGGCGTTAGCTTTATCGAATGGATTACTAATTAGAGAGCCATCACTTGCCTTCAGTTCGAGTTGCATAAATCGCGCTTAGCGGTTGCCTATAAATTAGTTATCCAGTACTGGTGGAGGAAGAAGTCCGCAAAAAGCGTTCCATACTGTGAACACATTACTAAATTTGGATAAGAGACAAACTATTACCAGAAGCCTCTTCGTTTTTGTGCGTCAGCTAAAACGTGCATTGAAAGTCAATGTGAATTCATATAAAAATCTTTCCACCACGAACTAACTTATAGAAATGTTGTTTCATGTCTTGCCCTAATTTTAAAGAATTATTTCCATCTTGGAATGTCGTCTAAATAAATTCAATATTCCAAATTGGATTGGAATTTGCCAAACTATTTAAATGTCAAGTGGTAACTGGTCCAGACCTGAACAAATATACTACCACTCCTGTGGCTTTAATTCACAAATAAAACGAATTACACGGACATAACAAACCCTTTTACGGTGTCAACAACCTCCTACCAGTTATTTGCTGTTCGGTTCATAAATATTCGATTACCTTAATTATGATGTTACCCAAAATCGTCCATGTTCAACCCAAACATTACCCTTTTATCCGTCGTTTCGGTGAATACGCACTACGCATACACATATTGGCTGGATGCCTGAGATGTGTAAGAAATAGTCAAATTATTAATGTTTTTGATTCAACTGAAAGATGCTGTTTTTGGGCACATATCGAATATAGAATATTTACACCCCCACCCCACACCCACGCCTAGAGCCAATAATAATTTCATCTTTTACATTGTCGATTTTGCAACGCTCACACACCTGCGTAATCTTTAATAAATGAAAAGCAAATACGACAGGGGCCTTATTACAAAAAAAAGCACCGGCGGATTAGCATTCATAGTAAAACGAATCTAAATTTTCTTTGATACCAAATTCATGTTGATGTGCAGTCACTAACAGAAATTGTAACGCAAACAAAAGGTTTGATTATATAGAACAAAATCCTCTCTTCAATTTATTTTGTGGGCGTATTAGAAAGCAAAATCTTGTACCATGTTGCTCAATGGGAAATTGAATTTATTCGCATAATTTACAACAATTAACTAACATCAACACCATGACGTGTGACCACCGGATATTTAATACATAGACCCGGATGGATGATATTGTGATTAATAACATCAAAATTATACGCATTTGTGTAAAGAAAATGCCCAACAAGGCAGGTTAAATGAGAGTGATTCAATTCGCTTTTGTTTTCGTTAATTTCATTAAGGACTTTTGTACTTTACAACGACGACGCAATGGACAATAAGATTGGGGAACCTTAAGAACAGGAATCTTAGTTTTAGGGTTGAGCAATCTTATTATTAGATTATTGAACCTTTTTTCAGAGGTCAGAGGATCAAGAAAATCAATTATGTCTCACAAAGTCATAAATGCATAGCATCAAATTAAATCAAAACGTTTGAATGCATCGAGACTTAAACGTTTTCTCGATATTTTTTTCAATCATTAAATCTACTCAGGCATGAGCGCCGACGGAGAAACCTCGGCGGCGGCTAGCCGAAAAAAATTTCTCGGCGGCGGCGAAAAAATCGGCTTAAAACGGCTCGGCTGGAGGTTCCTTTTAACTTTTTTTCAAAATAAAAACGTTTAGATAAATTCATGGAAAATGAAGTAGTAAGCATGAAAATGAAATTGTACGGAAAGCGAAAATGTAGGTAGATTAGGTTGTTCAAAGTGCAAGTTCAAGGAACCGGTCTTGTTACAAGCAAGTCTCTAAGTCTAAGGTTCACTAACACGTCAAGTTTTATTGCCTCAAAACTTGAACTAAATGGAAAATAATGCTCCAGTACACTCATTTAACTCATTAAGAAAATGGTTTTCGAGAAGAAATCGAAAGCTCACGAAAATCAAGTAAAAATTGAAAAGAAAAAAAATCGAGAAAATTCGCAAAGATCGATAAAGTTTTCTCAAATTTGTGAATTAACGGATTGTGCGCCTTCGGCTCGTTCCGCAAAGGTCATACTTGCCAAAACAACAAACTTAGAAGCGAGGACGTAATATACCATTCTGGAAAATTCATGAAAATTCAAGAAAATTTTCAAAATTTTCTTCATTTTGAAAAAAAAAAAAATCAAAAAGTACTTGAGCTGCTTAGGATCAACAGGAATCTCGGTTTTCAAAATTATTTGACCCATTCACCTTTCGAAATCTTTATTTCATTTTCCAGCCGTTTCAAGCCGGCTTGAGCCGTGTTTTTGGGCCTTCCCCATTTTTGGGCCTTCCAACAGTGAAACCAAAAAATATTTAAATTTACCTATCGAAACTGTACGTTTGCTGGATGAGCTATCACAACAATAGCTTGAAAAAAATTCACCCAGGTGAGATGACTTTTCCACTTACAAAATTCTTGAAAATTCCACCTCGGTGAAACTTGATGCTATACCAAAATGACGGTAAAACATTTTTTTAACTTTTTTTAATTTTTGTATGTTCTAGTAGACCCTCTAGATGCCGTACAGAGTGAAAACTTTGCAAAAGCATCTGTAGATTTTTTTTGGTTCGGACCCATAATCCAGCTATCTCGTGTAGCTCGAAAATTTTTGAAAAAGTGACGGTGCAAGCTTGTTAATGCTTGTGTAGAATAATTCTATATAAGCATTGATATATTACGGTCATATGAACTTGAGTACATAGCAGCATAACTATTCGATCGTATAGTGCACTTAATGATGCGCAGGTATAGTGCGCATGTATATCAATGGTATGCAAATAATATGCAATACGCTATTGATGCGCAAGTATAGTGCGCATATATAGCAGTGATATACAAGTAACATGGAGTGTGCTGTATGATATATGTTTTGTTGTTGTGTATCATAATAATTAAGAATGAACATAATTGTTATGGTATGATTCATCTTGATGCACATGCAGGATGCGCATGTCAATCATTCTAGAAGTTAATGACTTACGTAGGATTAAGTTGAACCATTAGAGTCAATGTACTAATGAATCAATTACGTAGGTTGATTCATTAACACCTCTTTGTTTAGATTAAGTTCTTTGTTAGAATTTAGTATAAATACTGTAACAATTGATTGAATAAATCAGAGTTTAATTCTCCTTTGAGAAGAGAACAACTTAAGTTTTACTTATACCGATAACGAACACGTATTATAGTAGTTTACTAAACATAATTTGGTGACCCCGACGTTTGACGTGTAAAGCGTTGGTAACAGTAATAAATTGTAAAAAGAATTTCTAAGGGACTGCAGCCCTGAAGGAATTCTTTAAGCATTTGGACTTGGTTGGCAACCGTAAACCCTCAGCTCTAAGGCAATCGTTACGAAAGGAGCAAAGGAAAGTATTTGGACTTGGTTGACAACGGAAAGTCAAAGCTCTGGGCAGTTATTGGAACTACTGAAGGGAGCATAAATCAAGTATTGGGCTTGATTGGAAAAACAAATCGCAGCTCTAAACCAGTCACATAGAGACGCTGAAAGGAATATAAATTAAAAACCGGTAAAAAATGTCAGACACCACGGCGATGCTCAATGAGCAACAGGTGATTGGGGATCGCATGAAACAAAGGGTGCAAGCATTCCAAGCATTGGCGTTGGAAAGAAAAAGTGTACAATACTTAAAAGAAAGAATTCAGAGAGTTGATGCTGATTGGGCAATTTTCTTTAAAAACAACACTGAATTAAAACAAAGCGATCAGGTAGAAAGATCGCATTTGTACTTTAGTTCCGACTATTACAATAAAATTGAAAAAATAGTGAAGGAATATCGTGAAGAATTAATTCAACACCTTGAGGAATTAACTAAAAGTCAGGATACAAATCCAGGACCAAATCCACAAAGCGGCATTACGGATCCAGCTATAATAAGTATGGTCTCAGCTAACCAGGATCCTGCAATGGTGGTGAATATTGCAAAAACAACTCTGGCTAACTTTGATAAAATGCTTCGTGAATACTATGACAATGAAGCTATTATGGACAAGATTGACGCAAAAGCAATGCGCCAAATGATCATCAAAAAATGGGAAATGATCACGGAAATGAACTCTAAAGTTATGTTCACGCCAGGGTATGACATTCATATCTACTTTAAAATGGAAAGTGGAATGGGCAGAATCTTCGCAAAAACAATCGAAGATAAGAACACAATGACATCAAATACGAAACTGCCAAAGTTGGAACTTCCGAAGTTCAAAGGTGACTACTTGGAATGGGAACCGTTCCAACAATTGTTCATGAAAATGATTGACAATCAATCAAATATGAGTGGCTCCGAAAAATTGGCATATTTAAAAGGACAACTGGAAGGTGAACCAAAAACGTTAGTTCAGGCATTACCAGTCATAGACGAAAGTTATGAAGCCGCATGGGATATATTGAACCGTAGATTTCGCGACAAGCATACGATTTTAAAGACCGCACTGGATAAAATTTTTAAAGGAGAAAAAATGAATCCAAGATCAATCAAGCAAATGAAAAAAGTGTATGATAGCATCAACCAAGCGTATATGATAATCGATAACATGAATATAAATGATGCTCTTCTGCAGTACATGTTTTACTACGCAGTGGAAGGACGAATCGATGGCCTCAGTATGAACATTTACGAAAATACATTGACGGAAGTTGGCGAATTGCGAAGCTACAGGCATTTCATGAAATTTATGAACATGAGAATTCACCACTTAAGCAGCAAATATGAAGCACCGAGTGAAAGTGGTAAAAATTATCAAAAACCGCAAAGCAACCAAAACAATAAATCGAAAGTGAGCACTGCGCTAGTTGCAAATAAAAACGAAAAAGGCAACAAGCACTTCAATAAAAGTGATAGTGATTACTGCAATTGTAAAGAAAAAGAGCATAAAATATGGAGTTGTCCTGTTTTCTTAAAGAGCACTCCTGCCGAGAGAATTAAGGAAATAAGAAAAAACAGATGCTTCAATTGTTTAAATAAGGGACATAAAACCAACGAGTGTAAAAGATCCAACTGCCCGAAATGTGACAAAAAACACAATAGCTTATTACATATAGAAGAAGCTAAAAAAGTGCAAACAGTGTTATTAGGAAATAACGAAAGAGAAGTGGAACATGTGTTCTTAGCCACTGTAGCAGTGCACATAATTGATAAAAATGGATCACCAGTGCAAGTAAGAGCATTATTGGACTCCGGATCCCAACTCAATTTAATGACCGAACGAATGCAGAAAAAATTGGGATTAACGTACAAGTGCGCAAATATGGAGCTGTTGGGAATAGGTGAAGTAAAAACAAATGCGAAAAAACGAACAGTTATTACGGTAAAATCACCAGTATCCAGCTTTAAGGAAAATTTGGAAGTATTTTTGTTAAAAACGGTTGCAACTGAGCAGCCAGAAAAAAGAATTGATATAACTAATTGGAACATCCCTAAGGACATTCAATTAGCGGACAAGCAATTCAACGTACCATCAAAAGTCGATCTGATCTTAGGAGGAGAAATATTCTTCAAATTGTTAAAATGTGGCGAAAGATCAATCGGTAATGGATTACCAACTTTACAAGAAAGTGTATTCGGATGGATAGTTACAGGAAAAGTGCTAGGACTGACACCATCTCAGGCATATGTTGGCATTGCTACCGAAAGTGCATTGGAAACCCAATTGGCGAAATTTTGGGCAATCGAAGAAAAAGCTCAAAGCGAGAAACCATTAACACAACTGGAGCAATCTTGTGAGAAGTTTTTCCAAAATACTACAGAAAGAGACGAAAAAACAGGAAAGTTCATTGTCCATCTGCAATTTACAAAACATCCATCCATTTTGGGAAATTCGGAAAAAATGGCAATTCGCCGTTTCCAGCATTTGGAGAGGAAATTTAAAAACGATCCAGATATGAAAAACGAATACGTGCAGTTCCTAAGAGAATATGAGAAACTTGGGCACATGACAGAAATTGGAAAGAACTTAGTTAATCCAAAAAACTATTTCATTCCACATCATGCAGTACGAAATCCAGGCAGCAGCACTACCAAATTTCGTGTAGTATTTGATGGATCTGCAAAATCAACTAGCAACATATCGATAAATGAAATATTAGCCAACGGGCCAATTTTGCAGCAAGATTTATTTTCGATAATGGTTAGATTCAGAACTCATCAATATGCGCTATCCGCTGACATAACCAAAATGTACAGACAAGTGGAAGTATGCAAAGAAGAAAGGCCGTATCAGATGATTGTATGGAGAGAAAACGAAAATCAACCGTTGAAGTACTACGAATTAAACACACTTACTTATGGAACAACTTGCGCCTCATATTTGGCAATAAAGTGTTTACACGCATTGGCTGAACAACATAAAGAAAAATATCCATTGGCATTCATAGCAGCAAAAAGAGATTTCAATGTTGATGATCTGATGACTGGAAGTGATCAAATAGTAGAAGCTGTGGAGCTTCAGCGACAAATGATAGAAATGTGTAACAAAGCAAATTTTACGTTGCACAAATGGTGTTCAAATAGTCCTACGTTACTGGCATCAATTCCAAAAGATAAGCAAGAAGTTAGTTTGGATATTAATGCAGAAAAGCAAGAAACAAAAGCTTTAGGCATAAAATGGGTACCGAAGGATGACATATTTAAAATATCGTATACACCGAAAGAAAATACAAAAATTACTAAAAGAACAATTTTATCGGAAAGTGCGCAACTTTTTGATCCTCTTGGAATGGTAAATCCAGTCATCTTAATGGCAAAAGTGTTTATGCAACATCTATGCATAATCCATATGGATTGGGATACGGAATTAATTGAAGAGTTGCAAGACAAATGGAAAAAATTCAGAAAAGAATTATTAAAATTGAATGAATTATCCTTTCCAAGAAAAGTAATAATTCAAAACGCAATAGACATTCAGCTGCATGGATTCTCCGATGCATCGGAAATGGCATATGGCACTTGCTTCTATTTGAGATCAATTGATGGTAATGGCAGCATTCAAAGCTCCTTAATCTGCTCAAAATCAAGGGTAGCACCTATCAATACCACAACACTACCAAGATTGGAGCTTTGTGCAGCTGTAACAATGGTTGAACTGGGGGAAAAATTAAAGCAAGCCTTAAACATCAATATTAGCAAAGCATTTTATTGGACGGATTCAGAAATAGTGCTTTCATGGGTGAAGGGAGACAAAAACTACAAAACGTTTGTAGCCAATAGAGTGGCAACCATCAAACGAAAAACAAATATTGATGAATGGAATTACATATATACTAAAGAGAATCCAGCTGACCTAATTTCAAGAGGCTTACTACCAGAGGACCTAAAGAAATCGAAATTATGGTGGCACGGTCCAGAATTTTTAATAAAACCAGAAAGTGATTGGCCAGAGGCAAAACCAGCATTTGTAAATGATCCAAGTGAAGAAAAGAAAGTAAAAACAGTGCTTACAGTGAATTCGTCGGAGCACTTCATTGACAGAATCAATCACAAAAATTCATTTGAAACATTAAAAAATGTAGTGGCCTACATGTTGAGAGTGAAGGATAAAACAAGCAATTCAAGTGAAATATCAGCCATTGAACAAAAAAGAGCTATTAAGGTTATTTTGCAATACGTACAACAGGAATTTCATGTGGAAATGAAAATGATTAAAAAAGGCATTGGTAGCAAATCAAAATTTGGACAATTGACACCATTCATTGACGAAGATGGAATAATAAGAGTTGGTGGACGATTAATAAAAGCAAAAATTAGTTATGAGCAAAAGCATCCCGCAATATTACCGAAAAATCACTTCGTAACGCGATTGATTATGGAGGACATTCATAAAAGGAATCATCATGCAGGAGCACAAGCATTGTTGTCATTTACCAGGCAGTATTATTGGCCTGAATCAGGAAAAAGATTGGCAACAAGGATAGTTAAAGAGTGCGTATTATGCACGAGGTCGAAACCCATGTTAATGCAGCAAATTATGGGGAATCTACCAGCAGAGCGAGTTAATATAGCAAGAGCATTTGTGCACACAAGTTTGGATTTCATGGGACCATTTGACATACACAGCATGCCACGAGGCAAGCGAATAACTAAAGGATACGTTTGCATATTCGTTTGTCTAACAACAAAGGCGGTGCACATGGAAGCAGCTCCAGATTTAAGCATTGACGGCTTTATTGGATGTCTAAAACGATTCATTGCCCGTAGAGGATTGGTAAAGAAATTAATATGCGACAATGGTACTAACTTCAGAGGAGCACATAATAAATTGGAAGAGTTGTATGAAATCATAACCAGTGAAAAGGGGAAGAGAAAAATCAGGAAATATTGTGTGGAACGAGATATAGATTGGTTCTTTACTCCAGCAAGAAGTCCGCATTTCAACGGTTTAAGTGAGGCCGCAGTAAAGTCAGCAAAACTTCACTTAACAAAAATTCTACATTCAGTCCAAATAACAATTATCGAGCTTGGAACAATATCAGCAGAAATAGAAGCAATCTTAAATTCTAGACCACTAACAGCAATGTCTAACGATCCAAATGACATCCAGCCGTTAACACCTGGACACTTTTTAATAGGAGCACCACTCAACACAATTGATGACAGATTATTACCTTACAGTTCGAAAGCAAAATTATGGCACAAATTGGTAGCGATGAGGAATCAATTTTGGGACAGATGGTCAAGCGAGTACTTATCAGAACTGCAAGGAAAAACAAAATGGAAATCTGAAAAAGAAAACATAAAAGTGGGCGACATGGTAGTCATAAAAAAGGATCATGTAAAACCGTTAAAATGGAAAATAGGCAGAATCGTTGAAATAACAACAGACGAGCATGGAAAAGTACGAGTTGCAAAAATAAAAGTTGCAAAAGCGGACGCATCAAATGCAATCAACTATAAAACGAAAAAAGTGGATACAAGCAAAATTCAATTGAAAACTCGTGTGATCACTAGATCAATTCATCAAATTTGCCCATTACCAGGAACTGCAAATGATGACGGCATAAATATTGAGAACAATTTTTCGAACAATGAACCAACATCTAAAAAATCAGCAGTCAAAAAAGCAAATAATGAAAATTTGAAAGACAAAAAGAAATTGAACCCTCAAGCAGAAGAATTTCAACCTATTGCTAGTCGAACTCGAGCAAAAGGATTGAAAGGAAGTATCCTGTTCCTATGTGCATTGTTTGCTCTAATACTTGGAATCAGTGCTAAAGAATGCGACTACACACCATTGAAGCATAGCCCTGGACTATTTTTCGAACAAAACGGAAAAATGAGATTAAGCACTGATAAATGGATAATAACGGGATACATTCGAATGGAACCGTATTGGAAACAAGAAGAGCAAATTCAATTTTTAATACGAAAATCGGAGGAAATATGCAATCGAATGGAAAGAGACAAATATTGCAACGCAACAATTGACGTGCTGCAACAACAATTTTCATCATTAAGCACAACTAACGAAATATTTAAGTCGTTTTCTCAAGCAAGCGTGTTGAGAAAACGGAGGGGAGTACTCGATGATATCGGAGATAAATCGCCAAACGAAAAATTGTTGTCTAGAAAGCGTAGAGGATGGATCAATTTCATTGGAACTGGTTTAAAAGTGGTAACCGGAGTAATGGATGACAATGATGCTCAGCAAATAAGCAAGCAGATCGAAGAATTGAAAAATGATAACAATTATCTGGTTAAAGTAATCGGAAATCAAACAACAATTCAAGATCTAACGTTAAATATTATTAAACAACAAGAAGAAGGAATTAGACAGCAAATATTGTATTTGAAAAACCAAATCGAGCTAATTCATAACCAAACCGCTACAAACCACGGTACAACGTTTAATATGCTGGCAATACAAATAACATCATTGATTCAAAATCAATTAACGCAACAAAATGCAATACTTGATTTGGTTACGCACGTCCATCATGGCAAAGTATCACCGATTGTCATTAGCCCCGCTCAGCTTAAGCAACACCTAATAGCAATATCCTCAAATATTACGAACGATTTAATGATACCTGGTGACAACATCCCGGAAAACGTGGCACACATATATAATTTGTTAGAAGCAAGAGTACGAGTATCAACGAATCAAATATTATTGAGAATTACCATCCCATTGATAAGCAGAGATATGTTTACATTGCACCATATAATTCCTGTTCCATTTCAACATGACAACACATTTCGAGCAATAACAACGCCATATCAGTATATTGCATTGAACAAACGACAAGACAGATATTATATGTTAACACCTCAACTATATGCACAATGCTTGCAGTTCGATGGAAACGTAATTATTTGTAAACAAAAATATCCAGTCTATACTGTACAACAGGACGAGGCATTATGTGAAATGGCAATTCTTACTCATGCATCAAAAGAAATACCGCCTCGATGTCATACAACTATAATGAAGAAAAATCAAGCGTGGTCTAAATTAATAACGCCTAATAGTTTTATATTTTCAGTACAAAACAAAAGCATATTAAATATGATATGCAAAGACAGCATAACATCATGCACTGTGCAAGGTTCTGGCATAATTGCTATTTCTCGGCAATGCATGATACAAACAGAGAACCTTGAATTTGCCTCCGAAAATATTTATGATGAAGACCAGCCAATCATTATAACTCCAGCATTGAATGCTACTACAGATATTGACATGGATATTGATCAATTGATTCAACAACCCATGGAGAGTTTTCCAACGTATAACATATCTAATGAATTGAATAATTTGCAAGCAGCAGTTTCAGATCAAAGAAAAATTCTTCAACACCCAGCGGTTAATACTCATCACATACACCACTATACATTGGTGTATATTATCATATTCGTGTTAATAACTGCAGCAATTTGTATTTTCATTAAAGAGCATTCAAAGCGGAAGAAATTCATAATAAACAACGATGAAAAGAAAATAAGTCAAGGTGATGTGCAATTGGAGCAACCTAGCACTGAATTACGATTCGCATAATGAAACTATTATATATGGCAGTTTGTAATTTTTGTTTACTAAAATTAAGGAGTACTTTTTTATATACTTACGTTTATGACTAATTGATGAAATTCTTTTTATACTTACAATAATGATAAAACTTTTTAGTTCACTCATGCTTACTCGTACATACTTACTTAAACTTTTGTTTCCGTTTGCATCGTGTTACAGTTACATAAGAGAAAAATGCACAGTTTCAATTTCTCAACAAAATAATATTTATTCAGAAAAGATCGAGTACAAAATCGTATTCTATTTCGAGAATACGAAGAACGCTTAAGACGCGATGAACATCTATCGGTGGTGTAACAAATGGAACCGCTGCAGCTCGTAACGGATGTGGTGCACGCACGACGAATCCTCGAGAAACTCTGTTATCAAGGGTCCACACAGCATGCGGCCACCATGTTCCTGCACGAACAACGAGCTCGATTGATAATGACCGGTGCAATACACTGCATAACGCTCTATTTTGATGGGCAACAGCAACATCAGCAGTCGAAATATTTGTAATCGGCTCACCTCGGCCATTAACGCAAACACCAGGCAGCATTATCGGTGAAGCACGACCAGTAGAACTCGGCATTGTCACATTTGGAACACCAACTGTTCCTGTAGGTGGTGCATTTGAGTTTATCACACCAGATGGTCCAGCCGCATTTTGTCTTTCGAAGGATGAGTGCGGGACTACTCGAATGTTAGTAGTAGCAACAGTCGGTCCTGATTGTGGAAAAACAGTACTTTGACCGGATGCGGGCAAAACCGGTGCTTCAGGCAATAATATTGGTACCGAAGAGGTCGTAGTATAAGTTGATGTTGGATCACTTGAAGAATTTGGACCACTTGAAGAAACTGGACCATTTGAAGAAATTGGATCACTATTGATGAACCCAAGCAATGGTGGCGAATGGTTATCAAAAGTGTCTCCAAAACCAGTTGACAAATCCAGAGGTTCGTCAGGCGTTTTCACTTTCCAAATCACAGTTTCTGTTGACGCAGTTGAACGTGGATGTGGAGTTTGGGCGCGTTTTAAGGTAATTGATAAGCGTTTCATCGTAACGGTGGGAACGTTAGAAGTTAACTGTGTAATTTTCTACTCAAAACATGTATTTATGGCCAAAATTAGGCAGACCTTGCATTTTCTTTTTAAGTAAAGCTTGGGAAACAAATGTTTTTGTAGTGATTTACATATAACATGAGGAATTTGATTATTTAAGATTATTTGATACCGTAATTCTAAGAAATAATTTAGTAGAACTCAGGAGTTCTACGGCTGGGAGTATGTTAATGCTTGTGTAGAATAATTCTATATAAGCATTGATATATTACGGTCATATGAACTTGAGTACATAGCAGCATAACTATTCGATCGTATAGTGCACTTAATGATGCGCAGGTATAGTGCGCATGTATATCAATGGTATGCAAATAATATGCAATACGCTATTGATGCGCAAGTATAGTGCGCATATATAGCAGTGATATACAAGTAACATGGAGTGTGCTGTATGATATATGTTTTGTTGTTGTGTATCATAATAATTAAGAATGAACATAATTGTTATGGTATGATTCATCTTGATGCACATGCAGGATGCGCATGTCAATCATTCTAGAAGTTAATGACTTACGTAGGATTAAGTTGAACCATTAGAGTCAATGTACTAATGAATCAATTACGTAGGTTGATTCATTAACACCTCTTTGTTTAGATTAAGTTCTTTGTTAGAATTTAGTATAAATACTGTAACAATTGATTGAATAAATCAGAGTTTAATTCTCCTTTGAGAAGAGAACAACTTAAGTTTTACTTATACCGATAACGAACACGTATTATAGTAGTTTACTAAACAAAGCTTATATTGAAAAAAAAAATTTTGCTGATTATTATTGCTAGTGCGAGGGTGAATCGCGGTAGGGCGGAACCTGAAATGACTAAAAAAAATAATTGAAATCGACACACCCTAGTGTTCGTGTTTAGAAAAGACACTTTTAGATTCATTTATCAGAGTTTTAAAAGTAATCGTTGATATTCCCAATCAATTAAGTGCTTCCCAGTCTATAATATTGTGGAGTGAAATCTGAATTCGCTAAGGAGTATTCAAATTTTGCGCTAAAATATCATTGGCCGGAAACACTTAATTGACTGAGAACATCGATTACTTTCGAAACTCTTAAAAAACTGTCAGATGTGTTATTTTAAGAGTCAAACCACATCGAAACTTTTTGCCGTAAAGTGACAGTTTTGACATTGACATTTTTGACGTTGTCATTACTAACACATCTGAAATTTTTTGTTATAACCTCAATTGAAAACGTGAACTGTACACAAAACTTGTCTTGAAACAATTAATTTTGAATAATATTACAGTGTTATCGTATCCTTATTGTAATATTTACGATAATACTGTAATGTTATTCAAAATTAATTGTTTTAAGACAAGTTTTCTGTACAGTTCACGTTTTAAATTGAGGTTATGACGAAATTTTTCAGATGTCAAAAATGACAATGTCAAAAATGTCAATGTCAAAACTGTCACTTCACGACAGAAAATTTCGATGTGGTTTGACTCTTAGAATAAACCAACTGTAAATTTCGTTTAACAAATGCAAATCTAGATTTTTTTCGATCAACAGATACTAAAACTATGAATCTAGATTTCCTTTTTGTTAGATAATATGTAAATACAACACACAACGACGAGTGTAGAAACTGTTTTCTGGTATCCGATTCAAAAATCTTTTACTTCATTGTTTTAAACCTGCATTGTACTATGAAAGAGAAACTTAATCAGAGCCCATTGCTCATTTTCTTCGTCAATATAGTCGACAATTTGTCGACTGTAACCGATGAAGTACCTTTTTCTCAAAGGCCCAGGAACCAGAGGTGGCGAAATCAAAGAAAATCGTTCGTCTACTCATATTAATATACAATAAAGTATAGCATCGAAGAACGGATACATTCTGTGATTGCTTTACTTTCCGTTACATCTTAGTTATTAAGTTAGATGACCACCAGAACTCTGTTGTGTTGTGTATTCGGAATACACTCTGACCTTTTCAGCAGAAACGAAATACTGAATTCATTGTTTATACATTCGCCTTTTACCCAAATTAATTTATTGTTCGATGTAAGATAATTGTGGGGTGGGATAATGTAATTTCTTAATTTTATTGGCTGAAATTTATCTATTTCAATGACTGAGTGTCGACTGACTGCTTTAACTACAGCCTATAGTTTTATCTACTGCTAGTTAATCTATTGCATAGTCACAAGAGTTTAATACTTTCGTATTTCCTTACGCAACGAATGAAATATGTCCGCAACAACATAATCGTAAAGTAATTAAACTTCCGTCAATTAACCGAAACAAGCGATTCAATTCTATCGATAATCATGACCTATAAGCCGTATTAAGAAAAGAATGTGCTGAACGAAACAAAGAAAGGCACAATTTACCCATTTTACCAATATTTATTTATGCATTGTTGGGTGCGCAGCCAAATATCGGGAATTCTTTCACAAATATCCCATTTGTGTCACAATTTCGTTTATAACTGACACATATAAGCGTATAATGAATGACTAAAGCTAAAAACAAAACAAAAAAATTCATTTCACCCCAGCTACCCCATACGTAAATACATAAATGGAAGTCGAATAAACGAAAATGGTTCGAAAAAGAAGTTGAATCAGAAGTGTCTTTTGTGTGATACACGAAAACTATTTCCCAGAATGTTGAAGAATGTTTTATGAACCTTCTGGGCACTTATATATATTGTGTTCGTGCATGTGGCATTGTGGCATAGATGTTCTGTTTTCATATTGGTCACGAGATTGTGCCACAATTAAGTTATATCGTCCACAATAACAATAGATATAATACGCGCGATTGTTTGGTATTATGTTTTTAAAACGGGAAATTTATCTTGCTGGGTTATCGATATTATAACCCGCAAAAAATATTCGATCGAATGTGTGTTGGTAGGAAATGTTTCTCTTGTTCCCGAATTCATGCTGCAAAAATATGAGACCGGAAAAAATCGCGTATTATCATTTCGATAAGCCACCCCCAAAATGTCTGGACGTATTGGCGCCCCGTAATATGTGGGTATTGGTATTATATACGGTACGTATATGAATTATTGTTCAAAAATAACTTTAAAACAAAAAAAAAGGAAGAAAAATTCATAAATATTTCACGACATGATGCAATCAAAAATTGCACTACAACCATAAACCATAATAATCTCGTAGTCGGTGGTTCAACCGTGATTACAGCCATTTTGAGAAGATTTTTACGCATTATAACGATCAATTTTGAGCTTTTTATGGAGAATGTGAAGACAGGCGCACGGTTTCATTTATTACCGAAAATTACCTACCGAACATCCACAGATAAATTGGATTAACTCTCTCGAATTATGTGAATTAATGTCGCTTACAGGCATGAGCGCCGCCGAAAATAAGCCGCCGGTCATTTTTGAGCAAGCCGCGCCGCAGCCGAGCCGGTGCCAAAAACACGGCTCAAGCCGGCTTGAAACGGCTGGAAAATGAAATAAAGATTTAGAAAGGTGAATGGGTGAAATAATTTTGAAAACCGAGATTCCTGTTGATCCTAAGCAGCTCAAGTACTTTTTGAATTTTTTTTTTCAAAATTAAGAAAATTTTGAAAATTTTCTTGAATTTTCATGAATTTTCCAGAATGGTATATTACGTCCTCGCTTCTAAGTTTGTTGTTTTGGCAAGTATGACCTTTGCGGAACGAGCCGAAGGCGCACAATCAGTTAATTCACAAATTTGAGAAAACTTTATCGATCTTTGCGAATTTTCTCGATTTTTTTTCTTTTCAATTTTTACTTGATTTTCGTGAGCTTTCGATTTCTTCTCGAAAACCATTTTCTTAATGAGTTAAATGAGTGTACTGGAGCATGATTTTCCATTTAGTTCAAGTTTTGAGGCAATAAAACTTGACGCGTTAGTGAACCTTAGACTTAGAGACTTGCTTGTAACAAGACCAGTTCCACTTGCACTTTGAACAACCTAATCTACCTACATTTTCGCTTTCCGTACAATTTCATTTTCATGCTTACTAGTTCATTTTCCATGAATTTATCTAAACGTTTTTATTTTGAAAAAAAGTTAAAAGGAACCTCCAGCCGAGCCGTTTTAAGCCGGCTCAAGCCGACTTTTTTGCCGCCGCCGAGAAATTTTTTTCGGCAAGCCGCCGCCGAGGTTTCTCCGTCGGCGCTCATGCCTGGTCGCTTACATTGTCATCGTCGAATTCTTCACATAATGTCGGAGGCTATTCAAAGGGAATCATCTTTCGAACGTGTTGGAAGTTAAAGGATGTGAATTTTGGGTGTTTCTATTGTTGAATTGAATCAAGCTCTTGGGTGAACACATAAAGGTCAAAACACACGAGCCATCGAAAACGTGTTTCGATCAAAATTATCTTCGTTTTAGTTTCGTTAAGCATCAAAGAAAATTTTGGTCGAAACACGTTTTCGATGGCTTGTGTGACTCGTGTGTTATCTTAAAGTTTTCATATATTTCAAATGTTGAATAAAAAAGCTTTAATTTAACGCACATGCACGTGTCGTTGATGAACAATTACGCCTGTTTATTATAACTAGTATGGAATGGCCTGACCTGACATACACTAATGATTGGCTCAGAAATGTGTAGAAGTACATAAGTGTCTGTTACGACACTTATTACAATAGTTATTACACTCGTACTTGAAGCGTATTAATGCACTCATAGTCATTTACAATAAGTAATTTACATAGAACTGCATTACGGACGTCTCGCGCATTACAGCCACCAGCACATTAAAACTTCACTACATACGACCGCCCATTTACTTCAATTCATTTTATTATCAGTCCTGTGGACACACTACAGTAACAGAAATGACAGTTTTTGTTTACTCTGTGCCTATAAGTTCACCACATCCACCATGGTAGTTCTAGCAATCAACCACAAAGCACAGGTGATTAAATAAGGGAAATTGGGTGGTATATCACTTATAGACAATGGGACGATTATTGAAGTGATAGCTACCGTTAAATGGTACCTTTTGATATCTGTCTGGTCTAATTTGATGCTAGGACTGCGGAGGACGTAACAATTTTAAAAACGGATTCAAACGCACTCATTTACATATTATTTTGACATGAATATTGAATACGTATCAAATAGCAAAATGCGACTTTGTAAGAGATTCTTTGAAAGCTCTGTGCCTTCGTAAAGGAAAACTACCATTTTAATTGATTTGCTATCCCTCAAAGTATCTTTGAAGCTTGAAAAAGACGTCAAGTTGTCTTGACATAACTGCTGCGCTTGAAAATTTCTATTGACAATCAATTGACTTATTGAAAAATCTTTTCAGTTTAATCATAATCAGACATGAATGACTCCTTGAATTCTGCTTGTCAGATACATAAAAAAAAAGGGAACTTCCACTTCCCGTAAATCAAACATTGCAAAACAGAAACAACTTATTTATCGTGTGCATAAACACTAGACCGGTATTGAGTTGCACATAGAAATCACATTTCATCGTCAACGAATATATTTTATCGTTACTATGTGAATTCCATGCACTTCAATTTGAAAGCAATCAATGTTGTTCGCTAGAGAGGAGACGAAGAATTCGACTGGGTTTTTTTTGTCATCTGCTTCTTTTCTGCCTTTTTCCCTATTTTTATTTATTTATTCAGCTTTCCTCCCGAAACCTCCTTTTCGACAATAAAAATTTTCTTCCAACAAAAATGCAATCGGAGAAATATATTTATGCATCTTGTTTTGATAGTCGCAATGTCTGGATAACTTTCTAATAAATCAGAAAGCGATCGATTTTGCATTAAAAACTACATGTGACGTTTCTATGGAAACACGGTGTTGGGTTCATATTGTACAATTTTTCCTCGGTGCATAGATATATGTGTGTATCCCTATCTATGTATTATCTGGTTATATATACGTACAACGGTCGATGAAAAGTTTATTTTTGAGTGGAAAAACATTTTGGCTTGTAATTTTATCCATTTTTAGATATTTTTATAAAAATGCAATGGTTGTAGCCACCACATATGTAGAAAAATCTTTCAGTTCCACACACAAAATGGACAATATTTATGTGTAAGTGATTTGGATGGTTGAACATATATTATCATCGGAAAATCGTGGAGTGAGAAAGGAATTATCTTTGTCGTTTAGTAGAAAAATGCAAGACCGTTGCATACAATCTATAGATATATACGGGAATGTGCTACAAACAAAAATATTTTTGAATTGACTGTGGTTGTACTTTATAGTTTCGCATTATACATTCAATTTTCCAAAGTTGCTAAGCTCTTATACAGATATATATATACATTCATGTACAGCTAACAGATACGATAAAATATTATATCACATCAGCCATAAGAAAATTGAAAATAGGAAACTCGATGAAAAACAAACAAAAATAGAATGAGTAAGTACCTCTGTATGTTATATGTGGCTGAAGCTCCGGTTGTGCTTTTATATCAATTTTCCGACACGTAACAAATTTAAGTGGATATATATTGGAAAAATGCCGTGGTCGGGGGGGTTAAATTTTCAATTTTCTTTCCCTTTTTTTTCACATTTTTGTATTAAAATATTGGAAAAATTTTATTTCTATTTTCATTCATTCATTTCCATCATCGCCTGCATCAAGGTTGTACATGCTAAAGAAGACAATGGCAAAAGTTAATACTTTTACCCTTTTGAATTATTGACGAGATGTAAAAGCAAGAGCTTTTTTTTGATTTTTTTGTTGTTGCTGTTCAACAGATTTTTTCACTTAATTTATTCGCTCGAATGGAAACTTTATGATGAGAGGTGTCGTCACAACACGGTGCGGATTTTCATTAAATTTTCAAATCTCATTTTTATTCAGCGATTACGTATACCTGTATTATGAGTGATATTTTGTGTTAGAGCTTTTTGGCGCACTGGGCAAATTAAAATCCAATGTTCAACCGAAAAGGTCGGGTTTAAAGCGTCATACGGCATCGTATGAAGAGTTGAGTCTACAAAACATGTTTCAATTATGTAATTAGCTCGCTACATGATACTTTCAAACAAAAAGCTTGTGGTTGCCCGTTGGTGATCGAAATCTTCAGCAATCACTGGTACAGGTAAGGAAAAATAATTATCCGCAATAATAAGTGGTCACCGTACTGTTGGGTGAGTTCGAGCTTATCCCACAATCGATTTAGTGTTGAATTATACGTTTCAAAAATTCGTGCTATCACATTCACAACAAAACCGATACTAAAGATAACATTCCCTTGTGTTGCATTTAACTGAAAGGAGCGTCCCGGAATTTATGTTTGAATTACATTATTAAGTTGTTTATATTGAATTTCACTCCTAGGTACGGTTGATAGGTACTATTATAAGACTTTTTTTTAAATCTTTTACAACACGCTATTGTATCACAACTTATGCATTACATCTACTACTTCAGTTGATAACCTATTTTTTTGTTTAAGAGTCATATCGCCAAGACTTCAGGTGATTGGGGAACAAGCCGTCTCCGATTTTAATGAGTGATAGCTCGTTGGATTCGTCTTTCAATTCTAGGAAACACGTATCTTTCACTTTTTCTAAAAAAAATTGTTTTCTGTGAAAAGTGTTCAAAAGTGATCACATGTCAGAGGGTACCGAAAACAGTTTTTCGGCAATAACTCAAGAAAAAATTATTTTAAATTGTTGTAATGTTGTACGAATGTCGTCCTTGGAAAGACCTACAGATACAGTATATGCACTGCTTGGTGCGTGTTTATCCACGAGAGTTATGACTAAAAATATAGTGAATGTTCGGAGAGTCCGCCTTCTCTGCAGCTTCGATGTTCCACGGAACTGAGTATGGGGTGTTGTAGCTGGCCTCACCCACTATCGTTGCACATATAAATGAACCCAGTACTTTTGTGCTGCAAGCCAATTGGAAAATGTTTGAAAACAATCGTATTTTACATGACTAGGGAAAAGTAGAGTTTTTGTGGGAATTTTGTTGATCCGAGGCGAAGCTGAGGTTAATAAAGACACGAAAATGAGACTTTTCATTTTTTATTTGGCGAACCGTTTGCTCCCACTTGATCATATCGTTTTTCCAAACTTCTGTCGCTTAGCAAATATTGGTCAAATTGATAAACTAATTACTGTTCCGGACTCCTGAGGTCATGTGCTGTACACTAACACTTTATTTGACTAAAATCCTCCGAGAAAAATTTAATAATTTTTCTCTTGATATTACTAACACTGGATCTGATATATACGCGACAAATCGAAGCGTTAAGGTAAAAGAATAGTAGACGATAAAAAATGACTGCCGTAGTACCATTCCAGATGCTGTTCCAGCTGTAGAGCACTCAGAAAAAAGGAAAAAATCTGCATTTTGACATCAACTTTTTTTCCAACACTTCTGTAGGCTTGCAGCCCAAAAGTACTGGGCTCATTTATATGTGCAATGATAGTGGGTGAAGCCAACTACAACACCCCATACTCAGTTCCGCGGAACAACGAAGCTGCAGAGAAGGCGGACTCTCCGAACATTCACTATATTTCTAGTCATAACTCTAGTGGATCAACTAGCACCAAGCGGTGCGTATACTCTACCTGTAGGTCTTTTCAAGGCCGACAATCGTACAACATTACAACAATTTAAAATAATTTTTTCTTGAGTTATTGTCGAAAAACTGTTTTCGGTACCCTCTGACATGTGATCACTTTTGATCACTTTTCACAGAAAACAATTTTTTTTAGAAAAAGTGAAAGATACGTGTTTCCTAGAATTGAAAGACGAATCCAACGAGCTATCACTCATTAAAATCGGAGACGGCTTGTTCCCCAATCACCTGAAGTCTTGGCGATATGACTCTTAAATCTTGTACTTCACTGCTTCTTAACATTGCATTTGCTATTTAAGAAAACGGTTGGCCGAGTTCATCGTTACTTTTTTCGTTGATATCAATAACAGATGACCAGCTATTATAATTTGATTACAATTTGACTGTCGTCGGAAGACGTTTGGCATTAGATGAATGCACCACCTATTCCACAAACATAATAAACGATCAACACACTGGTTAAACAGTGTACTTTGCCTGATACACTGGTAAGTGTTCCTTGATGACATTGCCGTCTTTACTACACTTTGGTAGCTTGACTGTGGATTGTGTAAAACAAGACGCTATTGAAGATGCATCGGATTCGAATCAGTTTTGATGCAAATACAATTGCAGCTCAAGTCAAATAATAACATGGAAGGAAACGCAAATTCTGCAGCTTAGTCGCCGGAAGCACGAAAATGAATATTTTAGTGCATTGCATCTATAAAACGAAATGTAATCTCATTCAATTTATACGGAAAGAACGTACTCCAAGTCTTACTATTTCAGTAGAACGAACAATTATAAATACCAATTCCTTTTGCATATACGGCAATAGTGATGATCGCACAGCGTATATGCATTAATAACAAAGAAAATGTCGGAGAATAAATAACCCACCATTCCATTCCCATGAATAATGTTCATGTACAGAAATATTTCAGATTTCATACGAATAATGCAATGAATTGTTGGTTTTTATGTCGTTGATAAAGTCATAATCTCGAAACTGAACTGATGACATTTCCAGATTAAATAATCATAAATTATGAGCTCCGAGTTTCTCATAAACAATTGTACATTTAACTGCTCGGTCACCAATATATATTATACTCCCGGAGACAGGTAGAAAGCCATTCTATATTAGGTGGGTATACGAGTGCTATAAATTGATTATAACCATTTCGGTTATACTATATTTTCATGTACGTACGTATACACACTCGTTCCCCATGCCAAGCAACGGACATATATTTTCAGTGTTTACACATAACAACGAAAATAAAGTTGTTTTTCCCACGATATAGATTTTCCGAAAGGAGAGAGCGGCAAGAGATGATGGTGACGCGACATATTTGTTATGAATGGGGAGAATAAAAAAAAGTTTTATTTATCGCACAATAAAATAGAATAAAATAAAATATTATCTAAAGAAAGTTCCATCCTCTGTGGTATACCTATCTGGTATATTAATATCATTCCATCGAGTGTATTTGCTTGAAACTTTATTTTCGAATGGTTCTTCGTTTTGAATTGTTGCATGAAATTCTACGATTAAAATAATTTATGGTTTTAAATGAATTGTTGAAACAATGGCAGGTGTTGTTGTAACTGGTACGGAGTGCACAAAGTACCAGACACGACACCCGATTCGATAACCGAAACAAATTATGGAAACAGTATTTTAAATCCGATCTTCTGACGGACATGCTTCTTTACAAACGATTACTCTACATCTACCCTTGACAACCAGCGATGTCATCTTTCATCGACAAGCGACGACAGAAAGTCTTACATAGCACTATTTGAGTCAAATTTGTACCGATCGGTTGACCAACTTAAATCAAATGAAGTAACAGACAGTGTTGCTCTCCCGTCTGTGTAAGGTTTCAATTTGTTTGTATCCACGACAGAGTACAATAAACCAGGCAGGAGCGGTTCATTTTTGAAACGTCAAATAAGGGACCTGATGCACTGTAAGAAAATGAGCTGAGAAAATGAGTTAGGGACGAAAATTCTTATTTTTTATCTAAGGATTATCGGAATAATATTTGTAATAACATGGCTGGAATAGTTTTACTTCCACCAAAATGATTCGGGTTCAATTCCAGTGTTATCTAATTCTACTTTGAACTTGTCTAGCGATCCCATTAGTAACGTTCTAAAGACCACTCAAGCCTTAAAATTTGGCGGATGCAACGATGTACACTCTGATGATTCGAGTGACGATGAATTAGCATGCATTTAGCCTACATTTAGGCGAGATATCTGTTAAGCTTCTCACTTTACTCAGAGAGTATTTGCATACTTAGTGACGGGATGGCTCAGTGGTTACGTACTAGCCTTCCATCAAAATGATCCGGGTTCGATTCCCGTGACAGACAAATTCCGCATGGAATTTTTCTAGCGATTATATCGCATTGGTAACGTCCTTAGTTCACTCAAGCTTCATAATTTGGGTAGTTGCGGTGTTTTTGGTGGCTGCAACGATGTACACACTGAATGAATCGTATGACGTAACCCAAATACGATGAATTTGTGTACATATGTCTAGCCTACATTAAGGCGAGATATCAATTTCGCACCTAACTTTCCTCAGAGAGTAATTACATACTTCGAGGCGTGGTTCGGAAGTCACGTAAAGCCCAGACTGAACTTGTTATTGGCTGTAAAAGGCTGTTAGAACGGTCTCAAAACCAACAAATAAATAAATAAATAAATAAACTTCGAGGCGTGGTTCGGAAGCCGCCTTAAGTCGGTGGTCTAGACTGAAAATGTTATTGGCTGTTGAAAGGTAAAAGGTTGTTTAGTGAGGTCTCAAAACAAATAAACAATCCAAAGGATTCATCTACAAATAAATGCCTTTCATTAGAATATCACCATTGAAATGGAAGTAGGCATCAGGGTACATATCGCAAGAATAACAGATGAGCAGTTACAAGACTTGTGGCGTGGATAGGCCACCTGGAACACTATAATGTCATTATACAAATCGTGGGATGATCATGGTAACAAATAGGTGGAAGAAGAAGAAAAATAAGACGGAGAAAACATCCCCCAATTAGCACCTTGAACTTGTTCAACAAATTGAATATTTTTATTTATAGAACGTTATTCAAATAACCAACATTGAAACACCTGTACAGTTGAACTTGACCAGATTATATCTTGTCAGGATTGAAATTAGCCCAAAACTCGTACCTAACAAATTAATGATTCGAGTAGCACAGACAGAATACAAGTAGAACCACCCATCTATATAATTACAGTAATATGTGCGTTCCAATTGAGTTCACGAATAGCTTTTCCAAATATTGATCATAAAACCATCACAATCGTTTACACACGCGTCACACAATTTCCACATATAGAAGAAGCGAAAATATACATTTTTATCCACACAATCAATCATTCACTTCGCTCCACTACCTGTTACATCTGTTATTCATTGATGTATAACCGACAGTGTATAACCACACATTTAACACCAGTCTAACCAAAAACAAACACGTTACGAAATTAACACACTTTCGCTACATGTACATTGTGTGTATCATTCGGGGTGAATAAATAACATATATCTACAACAGCACAAGCACACGAAGCAAAGCCATTTATTGTATTCTGGCAAAAATCAAAACGGAATAATTATCGCCGGTTCGAATTTTACAAGCACACACATGTATACGCAATACATCCTCCAACGAAAAGAAAACCATCGGAAAAACCTAACCGAAATTTTTAGAAATATTATCCAACCTGGCCTAATAAATTTCATGTCAGTAGTATAAATACTCACACCACAGAACCCTATCATAGAAGGGCTATAATTGGCCACAGAAGCGAGGAAACAATTTACCATTTAACCGGCTATTGATGTCTAATGCAAAACGATAACAAAAATGATTTGCATTGATTTCCATAATCTATTGCATGCTAATCATATAAATACAACGATGATGGTATAAGTGTGTGCATACGATACATTGGGGGTAAACCATTATGGTTCGTAAAGTTCGTATGACAATTTCGGGAGCTTTTGACATTCTCGCATATATTTTATGTCAAAAGTCTACGAAGTCGCCGTGCTCACGACGACCTTTCCGAACCATAATGGTTTACCCCTATTATTCATTTCATATTGAACAATGGCTTTCGATTCGCTTTAAAATATGAGTATATCTACATGTGGCAAGGTTAGAGACCTTATCCAGTCTGTTCCCTTTTTGGAACTTAGCTTTTTTAACAAATGAATAAAAACAACGCACTTCAAGCAAAAGTGGTACTCTAAATAGGGTACCGAAATTTGACAGTGCTCCATACAAAATTTTACACTGTAAAAAGAGTGAGGATAACTACAAAATAGTACTCTATTTGGCAGCTGTCATTAGTAGCACTTTTGCATGAAGTGCGTTGATAAAAATATTTTTCTCCATTTTCTTTGTTGTCCGTAAAAAATCAGCTGTCGGTAACAGGACATACTCATCCGTAAAAGGTCACAACAAATCAAATGAAAGCTCGTTAAAGTTTCATACTACGTCGTAAGTATCTTCGATTTCTTTATAAAAGTTTCAGCAAGATTCACTAGACATCATTAGGGTGTGAAGTATTTATCAATCTCTCATTTGTTCAGTGCACTTTGGTCCACACATTCATATCTTGTGATTCAAATACATGCGAAACATCTGTGAATATCTCGACTAATAAAAGTAATAGATTGATAAGACAGAAGTACCCTTAGCCTGTTCATAAATGTATCATTTTACACTTTTTGTTAGACAAAGGAAATCTGTGGATAACATTTTATATGTTGACATTGTTGTACCCACTTTTCATAGTTTTTTGGTATTTAGAATTGTTTTAGGGTATTTCAATAGTTCAGTTTGTGTGGCTCAGACTTTAAGTAAACTCCATCGTCCAGCGGAGTGAGTTCCACTAAAAGAGGGAAGCTGTGCTTCTCAACAAACTTTTTTATAAGTGAACCTTCCGACAGAACATATTTTGTAACAGAGTATAATATAAGTGCCGCAAATTTTAGGTTTTGATGGGCTCGGTTTTTTTGGCACCCTACTGGCCCACAACATTAAGAGCATCATCGATATGGATGGACGCTATTAAAATAGTTGCACAAGCAATAAAGACGAACTTTGCATTATAGACGAAAGTTATTTCAATGCAACATTCAAACTTTGTGTACTAAAATTTTCGTTTTATGATGAAGATTATTGGAAAACTTTAAATAAAGTTTCCATTTTAAGAGATCAAATTAATAATTTATTATAATAGAATGTATACGTTCGACATGTGACTGTTGTGGTAGATGTATATGAACATAATTCTCTTGAAGAGACTTGATTTACCAGTATAATCAACTAAGTAGATAATAAATGTACAGAACATTAGACAGTTTTCGAAAATGACGTATAATTTATAAGTTAAGTTATAACTTATAAGATGGAAATTATAAGTCACATCTTCATACAACAAGTTCTAGAAGGTTACTTATAATTTCCAGACTGTAAATTGACTTATAACTTATATGTTATTGCACAAACTGTCTGTTGTGGAGATTGAGATTTTCATTATTAAATTAGGATCTCGCGATATCTAGTAAAATTTCACAAATTTCTTTACATTTTGTTAAATTTCGTTAAATCTCTTTAAATTTCGTTAAATTTCATAGTTTTCGTTAAATCTCACAGATTTCGTTAAATCTCACAAATTTCTTTATATTTAACGAATTTCGTTAAATTTCAGGAATTTCGTTAAATTTCAGGAATTTCGTTAAATTTCTCAAATTTCGTTAAATTTCTCAAATTTTTCTAAATTTCACAGTTTTTGTTAAATCCCTTTAAATTTCGTTGAATTTCTTTAAATTTCGTAAATTCCTTTAAATTTCGTTAAATTTCTCCAATTTTGTTAAATTTCATAGTTTTCGTTAAATCTCACAGATTTCTTTATATTTAACGAATTTCATTAAATTTCACGAATTTCGTTAAGTTTCACAAAATATAAGGAGAGTCAACTTAGGGGTCATTCAAATAGTACGCACGCTAAAATCTACGATTTTTAGTCCGCCTCCACCCTCTGCACAATGTTTTTTCATATATGAAGCGTATGGCAATCTCCCTATTTTCTACTAGCCTACTAAAGTCTACCATTTTTAGGATTTATGTGATTGTAGAGAGCTTTGAGCATTTGAAACTTGACGATAGTTTTATTGACCAACAGTTGTCTTGAGAAACACCATTTTCCCCATATGAAAAAGTCGGGATTGATGTGCACTCCTCGCTAGTTCATTTTGATGTTGTGACCGTTCTAAATTTTGCTAATTAACATGTCGCATAGCTTGAGCCACAAAAATTCTATCATTATTAGTAGAACAAAAATAAAACCGTTATGCAAGAGACGCTGCGGTATACATTTACTGTCGTGGGATTTCTTTTTCACCTTTTCAATCATAAAACCGTTTTCCGTCACAAAACAGTCACAAAAGCGGTCGTTTATTATATGAATAAAGAAAAAATAATAAAATGTTCAACGTGAAATAAACTTCACTTACTCAACGAGGCCTCTCCGAAACTTAATAAAAAAAGGGAAAAAATACGTCACAGCACAACACACAATATATTGAATGTGTAACGAAATACGAGAGTCTTATAAATATATATGTACAATCGCACGAAGACGCACAACACACAAGCTGGAAAAAAAATACGATACTCAAATAGACTGTGTAAAAGCCTTCTTGACCCCAAACCATTTACACTCTCTACCAGCCTATATGTGTATAATCCAGAGACGTCTAAAAATAGCTTCAGGCAGAAACCAAGAGCTGAAAAACAATGTTTGAGGTGAACGCTGTGGTATACTGAATGGTATGTTATCGTAAGGATATTGTATATACGTTATACGAAAGAAGATGGTTATTCACATTCATAGCCACGGTACAAAGAGTGAAGTGTATTAGGATTTATGTATGAATGAGGCGATTGAGGCAATAGCAGCCCTTGGTTTGGGTTATTTGGATAGAGGATATATATACGGCTTGTTAAAATCATGGTGTTGTTTGATGTGAATGTGTGCTTGGCTGTGTATGTGTGATATGCATGGATATATGTGCGCAAAGACTGTGTCGTTTCAACAATATGTTTTGAATTGGATAGAATTGAAAGTTAGTGTATTATGATGGGGTGAAAGTTGATGAATCGTTCAGGTGCCTTTGTAAAGTTGTTTGATTTGTGATTTTATCCAGGATGGGAGAAATTATCCATGAAATATTTTAAATTGATTGATTTTTTTGGAAACAGTAAAATCTGTTGACTTTTGTTGAATGTTTTACGAGTACGTGTATAGCGACTACTAAAAGCTTAAAACAAGAGTAGCAAGTTATACCGAGCTATGATGTCACAAATAGTAAATTCAGCATTACTGCTGCCTTAACTAAGAAAACCACGATTCATGGTACTCACGCCACCTGCTAATTTTTGAACGTAAAACAAATATCGACAACGACAGCAATAATAAACGACAAGGCTGACTGATGAGGTCTTATAATAGCAAAAAGCATGTTGAAAACAAATGAAGTAAAAGATTGTTGAAATCAATATCTGAAAATCTTCCATCAAATGTAGTAATAGTTTGAATAGTAAAACTGTTAAGAGTGATATCGCGAAATCTTCGAACAATTTGTATGGAGGACAAATTCAACGTATCTGGATTTTTGTCGAGTATGGAGTTCACCGAATCCTTGCTTGATTACGAGTTCAACGAGGTATATCTCGCCTCTCTCGGAATCGTCGTTTTCGTGGTAGAGCTGTTTGAAAAATCGGTGGTTTTCAAGTGGAAATTTTTTCACACAGATTATCTCGGGTAACAAAGAGTCGACTTCGTTCAAATGTTAGGGGATTGTAGTGCTAGAATAGACCGATCACATAAGCTACCAAATACGTCGGGCTGTTGGCTGTACTGGCTTCAGTGACTGTATTAAGAAAAATTTTCTCTGACTACTAACGGGTGCGCGCATCAGCAAACCTAACGGTTTAGGGTTCCATTCAGTACCGGACTGGCTCGAAAAAGCCCATCGGGGGTTCCATGCAACTCAATTTAAAAAGGCCCACAAATTAAAAATTCTCATACAAAAATCCAAAAGGCCCATCGGGAATTCCCCGAATTCACCATATGGCCAGTCCGGGCCTGGTTCCATTAGAAGGCTTAGGCTCGGTACTTCCTAAAAATATAAAAACTTGTGCTGGAGGGACTATTGGCATTAAGAGATAGGGCAATTTCTAAAATGTCATCTATTACTCCAAAGAAATTTCGACCGGTTTGTCGACCACTTTCATTTTTTTCACCTTAAATGTAATTTACACATTTCCTTGGTACCTCAACTTTCCAATGATAATTTTTGTGACTTTACTTCTTACATAAAATGTGAAATTTGTTGACTTTTATGAAGCAGCCGAGATTGTGGTTGGTTGGATGCGTGTGATAAATTCTCCTAGGACCCTGGGCTATATTATGGAACAGTGTGCTGTACCAAGAAAACCAAATTAACATGAGAGCGAGTCATCGAAGTACCCGATGGTCACTTTTTACCACAATTCTCGTTTCCTTTTTCTTGAAATGGACAATTACAATGAAAAATATTGTTTTCCCGATTGTTATACCTCTTTGAACTCGTAATGAAGCAAGGATTCGATGGGTACCATACTCGTCAAAAATCCGGATGGTATGGCTATCCGATTGCTCGAAGATTTAGCGATATCACTCTTAATATGCTTGCCGTCGGCGACATGTTAAAAATCAGATTTCGTTACATTTCAACTATGATTCGCTAGATCTTTTCGTGAGCAAATCGGTAGAGTGTTCGTTAGAGCACTGTATTGAGTACCGCTGTCGCCATGACACCATGGCCCGAAGAGAAATTGTGTTTTTGAACTGCATATTAATGCGAAACATCGAAAGATATATATTTCATTTTCTCCCAAATCAAAAGAGCGGTCGAATGTCTGATCATTGGATTTCTAAACTTGGAAATTATTTTTCATTGATACTGTCCAACGAAACAATAAAGAGCCACTGCAAACAGAACTTAAATATTATTCGGAATTTTTAAGGGAATTCTTACCAATTTTAAGAATTTTCTTTTTGATTTTTTTAGGGAAGTTTTCATAATTTTAGGAAGTTTCAGGAATTAAAATTTTTTTGAGAATTAATCGTTAAAATTATTAAGATTCAAAAAATTATGAATTTTAAGAATTTGTCAGAATATTTAAGAATTTAAGAATTAAAATTCCGTATAAAAAGCCCTGAACCTAAGCCTGTTTCAAGCGAATCAACTAAAATCTATATTAGAGACTGCTAATAAATATCGCAAATAAAAAAACTTTTCAATCAACATTTCATTCAACAGACAATTTCTATCTATAGACACATGAGAATTTACTCAATCGAACATCGAGCCCATTTATAATTACCAGCCACATTTACAATGCAACCGTTGCGCTCTTTTTTTATACGAAAAATATTTCATAAAATGTTAACATATCCGTTCGGCATAAACTTTTAATGAATGTTGCTCCTATAGGAAAATAACAGCATTTCAACATAACAAAAACCGACATAAATGAACGAGAAAAATGCGGATATAAATCAATTAAAATCCAATCGTTCAATCATTTTTGAAGAGGACGGGGTGACGAAATTGTAATTAAATCAATTAAATGGGAAAATTGATAAAATTAATTTAATTTCGCTTGTGATGCGATTTTTTCATTATTTCATCCCCAACATTTAACCTCTTCAAATATTATAGTGAAAGACTCAAGCTCCATCAAATCGAGTTTGTGGATACCACCAGCGTCCAGAAAAGTTTTGCTTCGAAAAACAAAATCCCTGTAATTAGTTTCGGTTTTACCTACCGAAACGCCATCCAAAAGAAACACCAACATACCCAACCGAAACAGAACGTTACCTGATTTACGGCATTAAAAGTATAAACGAAAAATATACAGACACAACCAACGATAGTATCGCTGATTGTAAAACATTTTAAAATTAAATTTACTAATCGCGTCGGTTAATTACGTTTTTTTTCCCTTCGTCGTCTGCAAGCTTGTATGTACTCACAAAACGATACCCAGTCTCAAGGCGACAATTCATTTCGGTGATAAAATGCTACCCTTAAATTAATGATAAAGAATCAGGTTGGCAAGAGCGTATAACATCAATAATGTTATGAAAAAAACCGATCCAAATATAGAAAATAATGTGAATGTAACGGCAAATTTGTTTAACATGAAGACAAACATTTTGTAGAAGTTCTATGACTTCCAGTAAAAAAAAAATGAAGTCACTAGGCTAGGCGTATTATACCATGGTTGCCTACGATAATATACAAATCATTGGATATTACAACATTCGATCAGCTTTTTTAAAGACTGGAAGCGTATCGTGGTTTAATCATAAAATCTGTTGTTCGAAATATCGAATAATGTTTGTTTCAAAATCTTTTACTTCAATTGTTTTATTTAACAATCCTTCTACTTTAATAGAATCAATTAAATCTTGGTTATCGTTTCTTCTCTTTCTGGTAGTCTGGCTTCCAATACGCATTTATCCAACCAATCTATTGCTTATGACAAGGCTTCACCTATGTGGTAGTTTCGAAGTAATTTTACAGCTCGGGAAAATATCGAAATTCATGAAATTCGAGTCCACCAATCAGCATCAACGATAAGTAATAGGTTAAGGGAGGGGATCATTACATGTGTCGAAAATCTTGTTGCTAACACCTTAAGGGTTCCATAATGAATAAAAGCTGATACATCACATTGTGGATTTAAACAAGTTCTCCGTTATCTATAAACTGATATAAATTTCACCAAGGTTGTGTATTCGGGCCAAATGAGTTTTTTTTCGTTAAAAAAAATTTTTATTGAGAAACCTTACCGTGGTGCAAGAACTGAAAGTCACAAACGACTCGGGGTAGCAAAAGCAACAATCGATCCCAAACTATATTTCTAAAAATAATTTCTCTACACAAACGAATCCTAATGAAGCCATAAAAAGTTGTGTTTTTTTAATAAATTGTAATAATAATGCGGCGGTATCAGAATCTTAAATCAAATTTTGCCATACCTCAGGCTCAACGTCATGTTCAACATTAATAGCATGTATAAATCACGTGTAAATAATACATAAAATACGATATTTTACTTTCGTTACCTCCATACAACCAAAATTATAATTCTAAAACAAATATGCTCTTGGGGTGTTATGTATGCTACCTATATGAAGGGAAATGTTTCTTTTTTGCTTTTATTTTTTGCTTTTTTGGTTGAAAAATGAAAATATTTATAGAATCCATATTTAGAAACAGAAAAGTCTCCATTCAAGAAAGTTATTTACATGCTAATATAATGACAAAATAAGCTGTTTGCATACTAATCAGGATATTGTGGTCGTTTTTCACATCAATATTACAATGGATTTTCTTTTCTCTTTTTATACATTTTCGGTGCTTGGTCATGATTGTGAAATATTCTTTTTTTTTTCGGAGTGATGTTCGGGCTATTTTTAGAAGTAATTAAAATTGGAAAATTTGGTTTCATTATTAAGATGTGCCGGAATGTGAAAGTAGATTGAATATTATATTGAGATTGAAGGGCGTCATTTATTATTAATATTCCATTTTCCCATTTTCCTTCTTTTCGGTTTTTCATCAATTTTGACTTAATTAATTTCGAGCATCATACCATATCCGCTTTGAATTCAACGTGCGGTTAAGCAAAGTTTTCCATCGCAGAAAATTGGAGTTGAAAACAGGAAATTATGGATGGGATGCGTTCATTATAACTTTACTGATAAATGTAAGTAAGTTTTTACCCAGTGGATTGGTTAGTCCTAATTTTTTGGATAATTCTTAGGAAACACGACACGACACGACAGGCCAGTAAGGCTCTTATATATTCCAATATGTCTAGACCGATAAATTCAAAATCTTGTGACAACATTTGCCAATTACCTTGGTATTTTTTCGAGCTTTTACAAGACATTGCCACTCTTCAATGGCATTTTCCCTTTTCTCGCCATTGGCTTCCAGCCGTGTGTCTCGATTTCCTCAAGTGGGTAAACGCTCGGTCTAGACTTTTTTTTTGAAAGAACTGATTAAATAGTACGGGGAAATTGTTACAGACGCGGTAAAAATTCAAAAATTTCAGCTCTCGATAAAATTGGTTTTGTTGTCCTGCGGTCAGAAAATGTGTCATTACTGTCTCGCTCAACACCTGTTTTTCGCATATTGTGGTCGTAAGAAAACAAAGTACCATACTGTCTTGCCGGGACTTATTTGTTGAGGCGTTTGAGATGCATTCCTCACCTTCGGCTCGAAATACAATCTTCCTTCAAATTTTACTTGATTTTCTTTCCTGTGAGAATTTGGGTGTCTCTCAAAACGTCAAACAATTTTCTGTATCGTAAAACTCCTAACTTTTATGTTCAAGGATATAAGATGAAGGTAGCGAATATCGCGAGCGGAGCGAGCACAATTTTTTTTTGCGCTAAAAAATTTCTTGTAATAATTCCTTTTTATAGAAAGTCAGTAGCTGAAACCGCACATCAAAAATTTCTCGCTCTGTGCGTATGAGCTGCGTCAAATTTACTTAAAAAAGAAGTTTGTTTCGTTTTGAAAAAGGGTGACATTTTATGAAGATTCTTCATTGAAGAAAGTGATGTTCTTAGAATTTTTTGGAAAAAAGAAGAACGAGGCGAATAAAGAGGACATGTCCTCTTAAAAACGACGAATGGGATCCATACGTAACCAGCCTAGATTTTAAACTATATCACCATTGCCCTATGAGAGGTTAATGTACACGCTAGCTTTCTGTTCATGACTGGAGCAACAAAAAAGCATCAGTTAACCTGTCACAGACGGCAAGCATAGTAAGAGTTTTACCATCTGATCTATTACTTCATTTGATCGAAGATTTTCATAGATTAACACATTGAAATTAATTGCGGCTTGCCAACTTTCGGCACCCTGGACTTTACTTAAATAGTCGAGGAATGCCTCCAAATAAATTTCTAAAAATCCAAAACTGAATGGTAGATTTTTAGAAATTTATTTGGAGATATTCCTCGACTATTTAAGTAAAGTCCAGGGTGCCGAAAGTTGACAAGCCGCAATTATTTTGAATGTGTTAATTTCAGAAATCTTTTACTTCATTTGTTTTGAACATGCTTTTTGCTATATAAGACCTCTTTAGTCAGAGCTTGTCGTTTATTATTACTGTCGTTGTCGATAACAGATGACAGCCGTCTGTAACAGGTCAAAATACAAAAAGCTTTCGAGCTTTTTCTTCTGATTAGTCACATTGATGGTCAAGGTATTTAAATAACAATTTATGACTGTCAACAGATTCTGCCGAATAACAAGTTATTTCTGTGCTATACCGTACTGTTCTTCCGTCAGCCGTTCAACTCTAGAGCAATGATAGTAACATTTATTAATAGCTGCCATTAAAAATACTCTTTCTCTAATTCGGAATAACATTTCCACTCGAAATTACCAATCGATTAACCGTTTTAACTTCGAAATCAATAAATGTTTATGAATAGGAGCGCACTTTCTAAAAATAACGTCAGACAACTTTTATTGAAATTAAAGTATAAATTTCCGTTTTATATGGCCAAGGTATATCATTTGTCCTTGAGGTATCAATTAACGTGTTTTTCGTTGTAAGTTCTACTGACGTACTCTTTTTTTTGCGATATTGGTAAACACACATTTTCTTCATTGTTTTTCTAAGTAACTGTAATAATAGAGTCAATCTCGTTCCACAACAAATTGCTAGAAGTTATGACGATCAGACTATTTTGAAATGATGCGCAGTTTTAGTGATATCAACATCTATATATTCGAAGTTCCATATAGCAGCGGGATAGTGAGATGTAACACTTCTATGGAAAAACTCGACAGGTTAAATTTAAGATGTTAACAACTCGTCATTACTTGCCATATTAGTACTCATAGCTGTTACCCACTTCTTTCAGTACCCTCATCCATATCCAATTAACCTAACAAAATTTTGGATTAGGAAAAAGAAACCGAAATTGCCTGTTCACACAGGTGCGAAAAAATAACAAAAACGTTGGAATGTAATCAAAATAACGAAATGTCTACCTTGATGTCTGTATACCATTCAATGTATCCTTATTTACATTGCAACCTACGATTTCTCTGACGATTCCCAAACATTGTGTGATGGTACACACTTTTGACTGCCTGCTATAAAATTGAACGGGGCCGTAGTACATAAGCCCTAAATAATAAATTTTACATTTTCTTCTTTTATACTCGTTCAACTCAATAATTTTACATGTTTCTCTATTTTTTCCCATCGAATTCGATATGGTGAAATGTATTTCTGTTGAAAGAAAACTCACCCGAAACGGTTACGAAGAAAAGAAGTATACGGGGAAAAAAAAGGCACACACAGAGAGAGCGAAAGAAATCTTTGGCCCATCAACATATTTATAGCCAATTCATGGTGAAATTCAAATGATAAATTATTTTGTGATGATGCCATCAAAATGTCAGAAGGACACGCATTAAAGATTGATTCACTTCAAATCGGCTTGTGACGGGGTATAAGAGTAAATGCGAAATAAAATTTATTCACTTCGAAACTGGGAATCGATAGATGTGTGTTACGTTTCAATCATCGAATATGATGATTATTTTGCTTGGGATGTATGTAGATGGTATAGACAAAACGAGACAATTTTTAGACCCGTACGAAGTACTGGGGTCTTATAGGTTTACGCATACGTTTGTAACACGTCGAATTGGACTCCCTGAGTAAGGGGAAACCTATTGTGGATGTCTAGAGATGCCAAATCAGCAAGAAAAGAAATGTCCGTCTGTCCGTCCGTCCGTTCGTCCGTCCGTCCGTCCGTCTGTCCGTCTGTCTGTCTGCACGATAACTTGAGTAAAACGCATCCGATTTTGAAAATTCTTTTTTTTCCCGTTTGGTAATGTCAAAAGACAGGCTAAGTTCGAAGATGAGTGATTTTGGATCGACCCCTCCCGAGCTGCGGCCCAATAAGTGCTTTACGGTTTTTCGAAGATATCTCCGGACATTTAAACGTTTAACTTGTAAGTGATACGTCAAATAAAAGGTATTTACAATACCGATCGACAAAAAAAAAGTTTATGGAAATCGGATGACCGACTCGTGAGTTAGACCCCTTGGTGTGGAACAGGCACAGGGCGGCAAGCAGTTTTTGCTTGTAGGTCGGCCAAATTTGAACATATTTCGTCTGTTTTAGCTTTATTAGATAGGTATTGACCGTACCAATCAGGGAAAAAAAATTTATGAAATTACGTTCTCCGGAGCGTGAGCTAGGTCTCTTGGAGTGAGCTCTTATCTGGCTACTCGGAAGTACAGTGAACGTGGTGTATTTTGACAATATCTCGAGTAAATTTTGACCGAATTTCATGAATTTTTTTTTGTTTGAAAGGTATTAACGAATGTAAAGCGTCGGTACTATTTCCGGTCTCCTAACAAAATGGCTGCCGGCGGCCATATTGGATTTTAGTAAAATAGAAATATCTTGGGAAAAATGATACTTAGAGAGTTTCTGTTAACATGGAAATAATTTGTTATGTGTGTGGGGTTTCAGGGATTCCATATACGGACATCTATATATACCTATATACAGCTATATTGAGCTATATACAGGCATATAGAGCTATATAATAGCATATTCCTCTGTGAAATGTTTATTTACAGTGAAATATAGGTAAATATAGCGGTATATAGCTGTTTAAATAGGAATTTATGAAATTTGTCTTCGTACGGGGCTGTCTATATTGCCTCCGGCAATTTAATTGTATATGATAACAAGGCAAAGAGTGGATAATGTAAGTGATTTTAAAGGGAGAATAGTTTTTCAGCAGAGAAGAAAATGAAGTAAGAGAAATGAAGAGTTTCACATTAAAGACTTTTGATACGAATAGGTGTTTCGTACGGGTCGGCGTTAGCTATGTTTTTGTTAGCATTTCTCGTTTTTTTCTTATATTATTATTATTCCTTGTTCTGTTTTGAATCGTTTTGGGTGCTATTTCGATTTATGTGTCCGATTGTCAGACACTTTCTCGTTATTTTGTCGCAGCATGAATAAATATTTCTTTTCCTTTTTTTTATCTATCCAATTTTGGATGTTTTTCATTGTCCGTTTTGTTCGACATTAATGAGCTTTTATTTATAGAAAGAGCAACAACAACTACGTCGAAACACTCAGACTGTGTCTATGTAAATTTATTATATTTAAATGTTGTTGCTACACGGTTATATACCGATATACACTCGATTGATGTACCTAGTGTGTAGTGTAGTAGCATTTATTTAGCCATTTAAAACGTTAATTTATTTCGATAAATAAATGACATCGTTTAAATTGAAACAACCACACAATTAATTTTTAATTTCGATGGAAAGAAATGTTTCCAATTTAATCATTTTGCCTGGATGCCATTCATTACAGCGAACCATTGTGTTCAATGACATTTGAATAGTTATGCGCTTGGGCGGTTTACATTTTTCCCGGTTTGGTCAATCAAAAAAGCTTTCGATTGAATGTTAAATACATAGCACTGCTCCTAGCAATAGCTCTGAATAAATAAGAGTCACATTTGTGACGTTAGTAATACGAGCCGCCGCTTAAGGTCGTCTTTATTATATTTTTTAACCCATGTAACGAAAACCAATCATCTATCTTCACAATAGGAACATAGAGTATTAGGTGGCTTCATCAGCCGCCGAATATATTCTATGTTGATGCTTAGATCAGTGCTATGATCAGGGCTTACTTTAGAGAATTTTAATTCTGAAAATTCCGAAAATTCTGAAAAAGTTCCGAAAAAGTTCTGAAAAATTCCGAAAAATTATTTCAGAATTTTTAGGAACTTTTTCGGAATTTTTTCAGAATTTTCGGAATTTTCAGAATTAAAATTCTCTAAAGTAAGCCCTGGCTATGATAAATATAATGAGACAAAACACGGAAAATGCATTCAAAAGGCATTAGTATCACCTCCGTGTGACAATTGCATGAGACGACCAGATTGTTCCATTAAAAAGTTGGTCCTTTTAAAAATACTCACATACGTCATTGCTGACGTCTTTACGATAGAATAATTGGTCGATAAATTACATTGATTATATGTAACTGTCAGGGTAAACACATTAGAATACGAATTATAGCACAAATACTTTCGTTTTATCACCTCGTTGGTATTGAGATATTGTATGGTGTCGAAGCTAAGATGTATATGCATCCGATCTGAGACAGAATTTATGACTGGTATTGAAAATTATTGGCAAATTTACGAAATACATTTTGTTAGGAATTCTCTTACAAATGACAATCGAGTTGCAATAAATAAGGCAATCTGTTACCTCGTTTGTTGAAACACCGCAGGGAATATATTTGATGTAATAGTATATTACTTCCGAGGTTCCAAGTTGTGTATTTGATAAGGGGGGTGTTACAGCCCGACCCGAAGGGGAGGGCTAGGGCTGTATTCACCACTTGTCAAATAACAACTTGGAACCTCGTAAGTACAATGCTTTACGTGATTAGGCAATGTAAATGAAAATGAAACATGCCGTAACACGTAAAATCTGTTACTTCATAAGTTTAAGCATTGCATATTGATTTATAAGTGTGACAGTTGGGATCAAAAGTCGGTCTATTCCACCTGCCAAAGTGACGTTTTAAACGTCAAACTAAAATTTGTATGTCAAATAGCTACGAAGTGGCTTATTTTTCCTCAATTCTATCAGTGAAATAAACTTATTGAAAAATAAACGATTTTGTGTTTATTTGGCTAAAAATTTTTGATTTGACGTTTAAAACGTCACTTCGACAGATGAAATAGACTGACTTTTGATCCCAACTGTCACGTGTACGTTAGCCAGAAATTCTTTCTTTTTTTTACTTTGTTTTTGTCGATAACAGATGAGATGCGGTTTTTTTTCTGTAAAGAGTGGCATGTGTCTTAAAAGCTTATATGCATCCTTCAGTTATGTAGATTTATTGCCTTCGGCGCGATATTTGTGCGCCAATATCTCAAATTAACATAAAGTTTGGTCATTTCTTTGCCACTGTCGCCATGGCCTGATGAGAAATGGTATTTTTGAACTGCATATTAATGCAACATGTCGAAAGACATATTTAAGTTTCTCACAGATCGAAACAGTGGTCAAACGTACCTCGATTTCAAAATAACAGATTTTTAACCAAGCGGATCTGCAACCTCTGTTTCCTCTCGATTTGGAAACAGCGTCTTTGCTCCCATAGAAACTTCTATCCACAAAAGTATCGGTGTCGGGGAATCTCGCACACGCGATCATAGTATGCGTCCTTTTACGACATGTAACGAAAAGTCATGACTGTGCGAGATTCACCACTTAGAGGTGAATCTCGCACATCATGAATTTGTGTGGTGTGCGAGATTACCCTACCCCAAAGTATCTAAAAGTTGTCATTTTGGTCGTAACGTTAAAAAAGCTTTCACGTAGTTACATGTCCGACCGTTAGTTCAACTTATTACCAAGCAAATTACAAAATTAATTGATCAACAAATCTTGAGAGAAGTTTTTCCTTCAAGAAAATTCATTATCAATCGATAGACAAACATCAAATTTTTCAGGCTATTTTTAGGAAAACATTTTTATGAATTTTCCCACATTTTCCTAGATTTTCCCAAAGAATATTGTTGTGAAAATTTGGAAAAATTTAGGAAAATTTAAGAAATGGGAACATGTTTTCCCAAATACAGTTACTGCCGTTCTATGTGCTCCAAAATATTTATTGACCCATCTCTGCCGTTTTCCCCCATCAACAAACAAAGACAATACATAAAGCTCAACAGAAAGACAATTGTATAACACAAAACTAGACAGTAAAAGTGACAATTGGGAGTCTAACAACCCTATAATCTATTGGTTTCCTGCATGACAACTAGAAAAAAAAAGTTCGCGTAAATAAATTGCCGGAAAATCGAATCGCATTTTGTCACCGGATATTTCATTATCTTTATTTAACTATGCAAACGATAAATTAAATCAAAAGTTTCGTTTCATTTTAATCGTCAACAATCCGCATTAATACCCGCTTTTCGTGTTTCATTTCAATTGATGCATGTTCGTGGGGGTGTTGGATTGAAATTCTATGATAAACCAAACAAAACAAAAAAAGAAATAGGCAGCAACACAATCAGGGAATTTGTTTTGTTGATATATAATCATCCCACAATTCAATTAAACTAAATTGAATGCTTCTATTTCGGAAAATGTTCCTATCTAATTGGTACATCAATGTAAATCATAAGCCAATACAGTCCTAATTGGTGCGAAAATTTATGTTTTTACTCATTTGGATTTGGCGATTACGTACGTGATTTATCCAGCAAACGATATGACGATGTGTGTGCGTCAGCTGAAATTTCGTAGTATTATTACTAAAGGGCAAGGCTACGCATCAAACGGTGCAGTAAACGTAGAATAATAGATTTCATTGGATGCTGCGAAAGTGAAGCATTACTTGAGGTAACAAGTTTCTGATAAAAGCAAAGGCGAAGTATACAATTTCTTGACGAAAAACAGTTACCGAAGCAAGTTGCTCAACAGCTAGTATCACAAAGTTTTTTCCGACTTAAAGAATTGCAGCAATGGATTCTGGTTAATTGCCTGTCCCATGCGAAAGTTGAATAACACGAAGGAAATCACGTAAGATGAATAGACAATATTCTTCTCGTAATGGATCATTTTCGCAGGGGCAAACTGCAATGTAATGGTCAACTTTCGCATGGGGCAGGAAATAAAATCTTTTACTTCATTATTGTTAACAGAAATTTTCGCTATTGTTGACTTTTTTCGTCGCTAACGCTGATAAAAGGTGATATTCCGGTCTATATGAAGTGGGTCGTGTTAACTCTTGTTAAAATTGATTTTTTTTAAGAAGTACAAACGTACTCCAAGAACAACCTGTTATTGGAGTGCGTTGGAAGTACAAATCATTTCAAGTAGGCCGTTTTATTAGGAGTGCTCTGTTACTCTACCTGAGTTCAAAATCCATTGTAATTCGCAAACACAAACCTTCGCGGACATTTCTTCACGAACTCATTGTCTATCCTTCAAAATCTGTTTGCAAGGAAAGTCCTTCAATATGAGCCTTTTTCCGGAATTATTGTCGATAATTTATTCGCCCCCTCTCGTATCGAATGGCATTATTCTAATTAAATTGATTTAATGGCTTTAATTGCGGTTCAATATTTGTTCACAGTTCAGTTGGCAATATGCTAATACACAACCGCAAGCGATACATGTAGAATTTATGTAATCTAAACCCAATGATGTTTAGTACTCAGTACTCATTGTGTATACTGTGATGTAACCAATATTAACGAAACTTTCATAATAATTCTATTCACAAATCGGGATATTATTTAATAAATTTGACACGAAATGATAATCTGTCCGATGGATTCCACGGAATCCTTGAACAATGAACGTGTTTCCAATTTTCGTTGAATTGGGTCTGAATGGTCAAATTTGCAACATTAGATTAGCTCGGATATTTTTAAATCTGCTATTGAATTGAAAAATATCGACTGGTATATCATCTGTTATCGACTGCAACGACAAAATAGGTTCTTTCTACTTTAGTCTAGTCTAGCAAATTATGCGTGTGTTAAAATTAATGAGGAATTGATTAGGAATCAAGAGAAGTAGTAGATTCTAGTACTATACTGGTCAGGGCCTACTTTTTAGAAACTTTTAGAGAAAATCGAGAAGATCAAGAAACTTTGAGAAATTCAAGAAACTTCGAGAAATTCAAGAAACTTCGAGAAATATTTCTTGAATTTCTCAAAGTTTCTTGATTTTCTCGAATTAGAGAAATTTCAAGAAATTCCAGAAAATTCAAGAAATTCGAGAAACTTCGAGAAATTCAAGAAATTTCAAGAAACTAATTTCTCGAGTTTCTTGAAGTTTCTCGAATTTCTCGAATTCGAGAAATTTTAAGAAATTCGAGAAATTTCGAGAAATTCAAGAAATTAGTTTCCAAAAAGTAGGCCCTGATACTGGTGGTGTTATTGTCATTTGTAAAATCAATCGCATATGAATTTCTAACACAGAACGAAGTTAAATCGAAATACGAAATGTTAAGAATGGTTTTTAAAACCAGAAATTGAAAGTATTTTAGATACTCGTTTTAGGTGGGACACTGTCATTGGTTCGATCGTCTATTAGTAACACATTTTCTTTTATTGTGATTAGTCCTTCGCTTCAACAACGTTGTCGAAAATAGATTCAAATTGATTGTAAACGCAAGAAGTGAATTCACACAGTGTTCGGATAATTGTCAGTATTATTTCAAAGCTTTTTATGTGCTTCATGTCTAGTGGATCCAGATGAAATTTTTGTAATAGCTTAAAAATTGCGAATGAATGAAATTGTCCTACGGCATTGATGTAACCGTGGGTTGGCAAAGCGAACGTTTCGCATATTTTCTTCCCTTTAATCAGTACATTGCCAGATGTTATAAGACATCACATAAACTCAATTATCCGTTTCTATTACAGGCGTGTTCAGACGAACGTCAATTGTTTATTGCAAAAGTTAATTATTGGAGTGTAGCCACTCTGCAATGAAATAACGTGTCGACATAATTCCTAATTTATTTGTATTTTTACAAGACCATTTCAGTCTGTGGGTTTCAAACTCTATTATCCAATGATAGATCTACAGCTGAAAAGCATACTTTCAGGTAGTTAGTCGTCAACAACTGACTGTTGTCTGTTAGAATGATAGATCTTCAGCAGGAATCCTTTGGGGATTCGAATTGAAAGTAAAACATGTTTACATGAAATGGATTTCACAGTCGCTGTTAAAGTATGCCCTCTTCTTATAACTTTCATCAGCCTATGTCAATCCAATTCCACAACGTTCGTTGTAATATCAAATGAACAGAGTCAATTGAAAGCGCGTGTAATGGTGGGATTTCATAGTGAGATGAATGATCATAATGGTGTTTATTGTGTGAAGTTTACCGATCCGATACGAAGCCACAAGAAGTATTTTACTCAAAAACAGGAAGGAAAGTTTTCTTGCAGTCGATAAAATTCGGCCTCACATTGTTGAGGACGTACTGGTTGGGAGACTTTTATTTTGACAAGTGTGACGTCTGCAGGTCGAGCCGAAGTCGAGTGATGCACACACGTCAAAATAATGTTTTCTTTAAAGTAAATTTAAATTCGAAAATAACAGATCTCTGTGAAGTAGGAGTAACCTTTCCCAAATTATTAGCCTTAATCAAATTATCTTCAAATATATTCTGGTCGCATCGAAAATCATTGTAGCAGAAGACCTAGTTTAAAGTTTCAATTGAAACAGCACATCGAAAAGCTTAGCTATTCTACTCACCAATTTGTGGAACATCATAGTTTCGCTGTCCTCTAGCACTACGTAACATTAATTGACTAGCGATACCATGTGACACTTGTGGCAAAATATGTTTGCCACTGCTGACAGGTGTTGCACTACCACCACTACCGCCTTCACCACCTGTGTTAGTTGTCGTAATGGACGCTCGTTTATTTTGATGTTGTTGCTCCTGCTGCTGAAGTGATTGCTTTTGTTGCTCTAACCGAATGTCAAGCGTTGATGGTCCGGCAAACAATTCCTGCAACGCTCTGGGCGTATCCTGTCGATCGCGCATTGACGGCGACCGGGCAAATTGATCTATACTATTTGGTGATAAATTTATTTGCTGATCATGAACCGTGTACGATCCGCGTCGATTATGATAATTGCTTCCGGTTGGTGATGATTGTTCTAGTGGTGTTTGTTGATGTTGCTGTTGTTGTTGCTGTTGTTCGTGTTGTGATTGGATTTCATCGGATGTATCGTCGATAAAGTCTACAATACCTAGATCGGAAGTGGGTCGATGAAATGCATCTCGTGCCATGTGCAACGAGTTTGCACTCGTGAGCAATGCTAGGCAAGCTAGTACTTGTATCGTTTCGCGAAACATGTTCACTGGTGTGCGTTGGGTGATGGGATAGATTTCAAATGTTCAAATTTGGGGAATAATGTTTCGGTTTCGGTTTGTCTTTCAATCGAAATTAATGGTAAAATGGGGAGCTTTGTTGCAAGCTTTCTTGTATATTGTTATTATACAAGGCTGACTGAGGAAGATTGTTCGAGCAATTGTCGCCAAAATGATTTCTTCATCCACACAAAAAAATTTTATTTAAAAGACCGATCAACTTACAGTTCCTTTTTTTTGTTGTTGTTGTGTCGGTAGCTTTGCTTTATTATTATCTCGTAATGTTTAGAAGGACGTTTTAATTTCAATTTTTAAAATTATTTTTTTTTTTTGGTTTAACTCTCTTTTTTTCTGCTGACTTATTTTGACTTAAACATTCGTTTGGAATACTATAACATGGATGCAATGGAAAGAAAATCTATTTTTGTACAGTTGCCAGATAAAGGAAAAAACCATTAAGTGTTTTGTGCACACAGCAGGACCAAAAGTTGTATTTTCTCAAAATATTCTGTACGATGATTGTTTTTCTCTGTTTTTATTCGTGTATGTATTTAATGCAAAGGATTTAACCGTTAGTATGTTTATGTCATTCTAGTTATATCGTGCTTTTTTCACGACACAAAAAAAAAGGAAGAGGAGAACTGCCTCACCTACTTTTAATGGGAAGCATATTACAGTTTTTAAAAATCTCTCTCTTCACTGTAAAATCGGTTATGTAATTGTTGAAGAATAAATTTGAAATACTTTTTTTTTGGCAACCGAACCAGGTGGTTATTTCGCTTCTTTTTTTTTGTCTCCCGTACAATTTTTAAAAAACTGTGTCAACGTACGAATAATTATTTTATGTTCGGACAGTCGGTTCTAAACTTTTCTCTTTTCAATTTTAAATTAACAAATCGCCGACAAAGTTCTTTTTTTTTAGGTGGAGTTTTAACTGTGAAAGCACTAGGTGTTTTAAACACTTGAACAAAACGGTTTCATATCGGTTGTGTTGTATCCATGTGAATTTGTCATTACGTTATCCATTTAGTGTTGCATTTCGCGATTTAATTTAATTAAAAAAAATCAAATTAATTTGATTGGAATGTACAGAATGCTAAAAATACAGCCCAGCAATAACATCAATATATTGTAACTATATATCACTTCAATAACTCACACGATTTTCCTTTTCCTTTTCCTATTTATTATTGACTGTAATAGTACGGGGGGAAAATGCAATAAAGTTCGTGGAATGATTTCCTGTTTTTAAATATATTTTTTTGTTAAACTCGGTTGCAAGATTTCTGATTGAATAACAACTTGAATTTTCAATGCAACATAATTCAATTCTTACGGTTAACGGTTATGCACACTTTTTTAACGGTTTTTAATAATATTCAATTAAAACGAATCAAACACACACTATACACTCTAAAACGTCGATTGATTTTTATTTATTTTTTATTGTTGTTCTTGTTGTTGTTGTAACGGAAATGAGTTAAAAGCGAAGTGCAGTTCTGGGTATAATTAATCTCGTCACGTTGTATATCCTTTCCAAGCTATTCCTTGACTAACTATTTCTTTATTTGTTGGTTAAAAAAGTCTTTCCTCCGTCAATCAAACTTATCACGAACGAATGCTGTTTTTCCTTTAACGACAGATTTGATTTTCTCTGTTTTTTCTTCTTCTTTATTTGAATTATTTTGTTTTTTTTTTCTGTGTATGTGTCGGTTACTTTCCAAAATTCCAAGTTATAAATTTATCATCTTTTATTTCGGTTAAACAATATTATAGGGGGTATACAAGACCACCCTGGAAGGCCGTTTTGGCCATGATAGGGCTCACTTCACCGTTTACTATTACCTCGCTAAGGGATGAAACGCGAATGAACTAAACCGATAGTAGTCGGTTTCGGATCGGGCGAGATGTTGAATTTTATTTTTCCGTTTCACACACGGAACGAAATTTCATTTCATCGAGTTAGGGCGCATGCGACTAGCTTGCCAAGGGTGGGACGTTGCACCGTCAAGAAATGTGTGATGATGTAGTGTGTTTGTTGGTTATGTTCGGATAAAATAATGTTACATTATCCATTTATTGTGTTTTCTTCGAAGAAAACACATTACTCGTCGATTGAGACGTTTTGGAGCTTATAGTTATACCGACGATTTTTTTTTGTGTGTGCTTGCTTGGTCGTTACATTTTATAAATTATGTTTTAAAAAAATGCGACCAAGAGAAGTGTACAATTTTATTTTTGGTAAAGATTTATATCTATTCTTGTATAATGTTATTCAATTGATTCAGTAGTAATAGCATTGAAGAAATACCGGCCCTGGATTTTTTTTTCTCTGATTATTTTTCTTCTATAAAATTTTGTGTATGGTAGGTGTGTGCCAGACACCCACGCATAAATATGACGTAGGGATAGAAAAGAACGGACAGAAAATCTATTGACTAAAATATAAAAAAAAAACCTTGTATGCTGGCTGGCACACAGCTAGCTGGATAATTCTGATCTTAAAGATGACTAATGTGGAACGGAATGTTTTGTGTGTGTTTCGAAATTCGTTTCTTTACGAGCTCGATTTCATTGCATTGCAAAATAACAACTTTTGCCTTTTGGAATAAGAAATTAGGTTTGCAAATCAATTTTTTTTGGTTGTAGTTTTTAAGGGGTGTAAAACGGTAATATTAGCGAAAAATTACAATAAATTTGAATGTAATTTTCGTTGGATTATTTGGTCTGGTTTATTCGCGTACATTTGCATATTTCTCTGCGCAAAAGGATAAAGTTGTTCATTTATCAACTTCGAACGTTTATCGGAGCATATCGGAGGGAATATGTTCGGTGGCTAATAAAGCTAAACTGTTGTCGTAGGTGCTGTATGCAGGAGCCTGCAAATATAGCCTATTTGCAGTTGACTTACATTAAATAAAAAGATTAGACACCTGCGAATAGTCGTTCAATTTACGGGCGCCTGCAAAAAGTCACTTCGTTTTTTTATTTGTTTTACCAATGCTTCAAGAGTTTCGGTGCAGTAGAGTGTGGTTGAACGTATCGCTGAATGATTCCTGTTGAACTACGCAGCAAATTTTTTTCAACAGCCCCACTATTTGTTAATATCGCAAAAAATAATTCAACAAGAAACATAAAACAAAATGCAACCGATTCACTGCAATTTCCCCTATTCAAACAAATCGTAACCAATTCACTGCAACTTTACTCTAGCAATTGTAACTAATTCACTACAAAAACATCAAAAAAACATAGCTAACGCCGACCCGTACGAAACACCTATTCGTATCAAAAGCCTTTAATGTGAAACTCTTCATTTCTCTTACTTCATTTTCTTCTCTGCTGAAAAACTATTCTCCCTTTAAAATCACTTACATTATCCACTCTTTGCCTTGTTATCATATACAACTAAATTGCCGGAGGCAATATAGACAGCCCCGTACGAAGTCAACTTTCATAAATTCCTATTTAAACAGCTATATACCGCTATATTTACCTATATTTCACTGTAAATAAACATTTCACAGAGGAATATGCTATTATATAGCTCTATATGCCTGTATATAGCTCAATACAGGTGAATATAGATATATATAGATGTCCATATATGGAATGCCTGAAACACCCCACACACAAAACAAATTATTTCCATGTTAACAGAAACACTCTAAGTACCATTTTTCCCAAGATATATCACTTTTATTAAAATCCAATATGGCCACCTGCAGCCAACCGAAAATTTTACCGACGCTTTACATTTGTTAATACCTTTCAAACAAAAAAAAAATCATGAAATTCGGTCAAAATTTACTCGAGATATTGTCAAAATACACCACGTTCACTGTACTTCCGAGTAGCCAGATAAGAGCTCACTCCAAGAGACCTAGCTCACGCTCCGGAGAACATAATTTCATAAAAAAATTTTCCCTGATTGGTACGGTCAATACCTATCTAATAAAGCTAAAACAGACGTAATATGTTCAAATGTGGCCGACCTACAAGCAAAAACTGCTTGCCGCCCTGTGCCTGTTCCACACCAAGGGGTCTAACTCACGAGTCGGTCATCCGATTTCCATAAACTTTTTTTTTGTCGATCGGTATTGTAAATACCTTTTATTTGACGTATCACTTACAAGTTTAACGTTTAAATGTCCGGAGATATCTTCGAAAAACCGTAAAGCACTTATTGGGCCACAGCTCGGGAGGGGTCGATCCAAAATCACTCATCTTCGAACTTAGCCTGTCTTTTGACATTACCAAACGGGAAAAAAAGAATTTTCAAAATCGGATGCGTTTTACTCAAGTTATCGTGCAGACAGACAGACGGACAGACGGACAGACGGACATTTTTTTTCTTGCTGATTTGGCATCTCTAGACAACCACAATAGGTTTCCCCTTACTCAGGGAGTCCAATTCGACGTGTTACAAACGTATGCGTAAACCTATAAGACCCCAGTACTTCGTACGGGTCTAAAAATTCGTGCTCAATAACAACTAATTCACTGTTAAAGCGCACGCTCAATAACAACTAATTCACTGTTAAAGCGCATCACCTCTTCGGACAGCAAAATGACCAGCCTTCCCATTACTATCTGCGACCTTTGATTTGTTGCCTTGGAAAAAAACGCTTCTCGTCGTTGCAAGTTTCTCCGATGAATTTTCATACGCCATGACTAATGGGGTGAATTCATTTGGCAGACCAGCCAACATCAACGACTCGATGATTTCATCATCCAATTTCAATCCCGTCTTTTTCATTTTCAGTGACGTCATTGTCACATGATTTATGTAATCATCCATCGACGCACAATCGGACAATTTCAGTTGGACCAGTTGCTTAAGTAATCCCACTTTACGACACAAACCGCTATCCTCAAATCTTCACTGATCAGCAAACTCAGTTCGGACCTTTTTCATGACCAATAAAAATTTATTCGTGCAGCATTCGAACAAAGTATACAATTTCATCATAAAATATAAAAAACCTCGTCTAAGTTATCGCATTCCCGAAAGCTTCCCATGACCGCAGCCGCATTACCTCTTTGGATAACCATGCTAATACGTTGCTGAAGAAATGATCTTGACCGCGGTTCATGTGTTTTTATTGCAATTTTGTTACTGAGGACATTGAAGAACTGAATTGCTTCTTCACTCCAAGGACCGAGCGTTTCAACCGCAACTAGGTACGACTTCGCTGAAATCTTCCAAGTGTCGAAATTCTCGCGACACTTCAGCTTTGGAAATCGATTTGTTTCACTCGCCATATTTTATTCAACAATGACGTAATTATTAATAAAATTGTTGTATTGCTTGGTCAGTAATTCAACATTGACAAAGTTGAATAAAAGAAATTTTTTCAACAATTTTGGTCAAGTCAAAGCAATACAACACTTTGTCAATGACGTAATGACTTTGATCTCCTTTCGCGCAAAAAAATTCAGGTTTTTTACAGATGTTTTAACAGTTTCGCGTGTCGATCAAAATGTCCAATTATTGCAGATTGATACACCGCCTTGAGTCTTGTTGTTGTTTGCAATGACAAATTCAATTTTATCATAAACCAGCAAAACAAAGTACCGCTATGTCCTTGACGCCAATGAATTTTTTTCCCTTTTCACGCGTGCTCAAAAAAAGGCTACTTCTCTGGCAAACAAAATGTTTTACTTTGTAACGATAGCTAGCATTTCCTCTTAGCTTAGAACGGATTTATTGTCTTTCGACCCAGCGCCGAATAATCTCGCTGTTACCTTCAAATAACGTTACCGAGCAATATTTTGTCTGATTCACTTCCGAAAAAATTTACACAATGAACCACCAACAAATAATATTTCACCATTGTTTGACTTCACAATAAAACTTTTTATTTTACTTTACGGTACTGGGCTTCATAACCTGTCGACACTACGCAGCTTCGGCTGAATAAAAACACCAGGACTTGGTTAACAAATTGTATAAAAGATTTATTGACAAACGTATCCTACAATGATCGGTTCAAGACTAATCATGATTTAGCTACGGTGAACAGATAAACAGTCAGCTGCGTTGACAAATGCAATGTTGACAAATTTATTTCAACAATTCCTCTGACATGCGGGAGGGGTGATGATTACTATTGGAATTAGCCTTAAAATGGCACTAGCATGTTGGAGATCGGGGTCTCCATTTGGCCAACGCAAGTCAGTAAGTTTTCCCGACTACGACTTTTCGACAAAAAATAAAATCGACAAATTATGGCATACAAAGGGGTGTGTGGTAGGCCTGAAAAGGTAATCTCATAGCGAATCTAGGAAAGGTGAGCTTTTTGAAAATGCTTTAAAAATACCCGGTTGATTGCTTCTTTCAACATGTCGTCATGACAAATGTTTCTTTCTGCGATTGAAGTGTATCCAGTTTGTCCGACTATCAAGTTGATAGTATCAACTACCGCCGTATCATCTTTATTTGATGAAAACCCAAGTCAAAGCATAATTTCAATATCAGTCAATCTAAAACGAAATTAGGGATACATGACTCCAAAGCGTCGTCTGAGAGTGGAAGGCGGAAAACTTCGTCTGATGTGATACAGATTTTTTCCATCAAACCGTTCCATCAAGTTCTAGATTTTCTCAGTAATTTTCTCATTTCCATGAAAAATCAGTAATTTTATTTAGACGATAAAGTTCCCTCTTGATGAAAACGTGCTAGCAAGGATGAAAATACATTTGTGTAGGAAGATTGAGATTTTCACTTATAATTACAAGTTTACATAAAACTTACTTGAACATTATATTTAAGTCTATTCAAAGTACGTGAAGATGTAGAGTCAACTTATATAATTTTCAAATCTCATTTTCGTTTTTTTTTGCATACTTTGTGTAGTGTTTATAATTAAACATTGGAAGACTCTTCCTAGCTAAACAATTCTATTTCTTTTTGCATATTCAGAACGAGCTCAAAAATTTCCTTCGCCAAAATGTGTAGGTGCTTAAGGAAAGCGGCTGCAATGCGTAGGTTAGTGACAACGACGACAGAAAATAAACGATGAGCAGGTAATGTTTAATATAAAAAATGTATGCTAAGACTAATGAAGTATAAGACTTAGCATCAAACAGTATAAACAAGCAACAACAACAGAAGTAACGCTTAGCTTTGCATAGTAATTCAATGTTCAAATGCTTTATAATAAAGTTCAGGTTTTCAACGGTTATACCGTGATATGCCTTGGTTGTGATAGGCAATCACAATGTGGTGATAAACAATGCAAAAACCCCACGTTGTAAAAGGATGAACCGTTGGAATGGAAAGGATGAACTATATTGCGCAGGCATATATGCTATCTGCTTTGTTGGATTTTTTCTAACTGACCTATTCGAGTATAGAAACTTCGCATTTCTTCATAGGTAGATTCGACCATTTTTTCAAATCCTTTTACTAAAATCCAATATGGCAGCCGGCAGCCATTTTGTTTTGAGCCTGGAAATAACTCTGACGCTTTACGTTCGTTAATACCTTTCAAAAACATAGCTAACGCCGACCCGTACGAAACACCTATTCGTATCAAAAGCCTTTACTGTGAAACTCTTCATTTCTTTTACTTCATTCTCTACTGAAAAACTATTCTCCCTTTAAAATCACTTACATTATCCTCTCTTTGCCTTGTTATCATATACAATTAAATTGCCGGAGGCAATATAGACAGCCCCGTACGAAGTCAAATTTCATAAATTCCTATTTAAACCGCTATATTTAACTATATTTCACTGTAAATAAACATTTCACAGAGGAATATGCTATTATATAGTTATATATGCCTGTATATAGCTCAATATAGATGTATATAGGTATATATAGATGTCCATATATGGAATCCCTGAAACCCCTCACACTTAACACATTATTTCCATGTTAACAGAAACTATCTAAGTATCATTTTTCCCACTTTATATCACTTTTAATAAAATCCAATATGGCCACCGGCAGCCATTTTGTTAGGAGACCGGAAATAGTACCGACGCTTTACATTCGTTAATACCTTTCAAACAAAAAAAAATTCATGAAATTCGGTCAAAATTTACTCGAGATATTGTCAAAATACACCACGTTCACTGTACTTCCGAGTAGCCAGATAAGAGCTCACTCCAAGAGACCTAGCTCACGCTCCGGAGAACATAATGTCATAAATTTTTTTTCCCTGATTGGTACGGTCAATACCTATCTAATAAAGCTAAAACGAACGAAATATGTTCAAATGTGGCCGACCTACAAGCAAAAACTGCTTGCCGCCCTGTGCCTGTTCCACACCAAGGGGTCTAACTCACGAGTCGGTCATCCGATTTCCATAAACTTTTTTTTTGTCGATCGGTATTGTAAATACCTTTTATTTGACGTATCACGTACAAGTTTAACGTTTAAATGTCCGGAGATATCTTCGAAAAACCGTAAAGCACTTATTGGGCCACAGCTCGGGAGGGGTCGATCCAAAATCACTCATCTTCGAACTTAGCCTGTCTTTTGACATTACCAAACGGGAAAAAAAAGAATTTTCAAAATCGGATGCGTTTTACTCAAGTTATCGTGCAGACAGACAGACAGACGGACATTTTTTTTTTCGCGGATTTGGCATCTCTAGACAACCACAATAGGTTTCCCCTTACTCAGGGAGTCCAATTCGACGTGTTACAAACGTATGCGTAAACCTATAAGACCCCAGTACTTCGTACGGGTCTAAAAAAAAACTAAATTCGGTCAAAGTATACTCGAGATATTGACAACATACTACACGTTCACTCCAAGAGACATAGCTCACCCTCTGGTGAATCGAATTCCATTAACTTCTTTTCCCTGATTGGTACGGTCAATACGTATCTAATAAAGCAAAAGTATGACTTTGAAAAAGTGACCCTTAGCGCCATATACATCTGTTTGAAGTTTTCGATGCAGAGGTAACTTTGATGAATTTCTGTGAAGCGCCCATCGAAGTTACGTAGATGATATTGGGCTTAAATGAAAGCTAAAGGTTCAAAGTTTTTTTAGTGCGCAAAAATTTCCAGAATTTTCCGTGTTTTTTCGTAGTCTCTCGACTTTCTTTAAATTTTAAATTTGAGGTTAAATTAAAATATTTTGTTTCGGTACGTTCCGCATCCAGTTCCCAAACTTTTAACCAAGTAAAAGTTTTTTGGTTATTTTAAATTGTATAACCAACCCTCGGTCTCTGCATGAAATTCTTATTTTAGAAAAACAGATAAAACGTGAATTTTCATGAGTTTAATTCCCTGAAAATAGGTACTGGCTCATTGTCATAACAAAGATGAGGATAAATCTGGTATCTAAATTCAGCGGTTTTGAATTTAAACGAAGACAAACTAACAGATTCAAACTCCAGACGTTCTGCGAACATTAACATCCGAAATACATGAACTTGTATGCACAAGTCATTATGTCTGTGGCGTTAAAATTATTTAAGAATCCTAAATTAAGATTTTGCATATTCTCGGCTGGAACTCTTAACGGCTTCTGCTTTAAATTTAATATAATTTCAGCTGATATGCGAAATGACTACGGTAAATGTCAGATTTTCATATCAAAGCCATAATTGTATTTTACATACATTCAGCCAGCATACACAGCAATTTAATTAGAAAATTTTGTTGATTAAATTCTGCATAAAGTTATATACTTTCTCAGGACGTTTATGTCGTCTTTGGTTTGAATCTTGTCGTGAATTAAATTGAATTCAACCAATTTACTCATAAGAAATTCATTCGTCTTCATCGAATTGCAAATAGAGTTATTCAATGTCGAATGAACCTTGGCAATAATTATGCAGATATTTTTTGCAACAATTGCAAATTTGAATTAAATTTTAGAAAAGGGCTTTTAGCAACTGGAAGGAGAGATAAGGCCCAGAAACTGGGATCAGCAAAGTGTCTCCCTCTACGTTAGGTAGATGCACTGGAAAGTATGCACCAGAACAGCCGTTTAGCCCCTTATTTTGGGGAATTACCTGTGTTGGCATTATACCAATATTTAAAACTCAATTGATATGAGAAATTCTGACTAATTTGCGCCGTGGGCACAACTAGATTAAAAGAATAGATCGAACATTCCAATTAATCGACTTCCATTTAAGATTTGTACAGGATATCTCGTAACATTATTTGTGACCTGGAAACGTATTGCGATTAAGTGACTCAATCTGTCTCTTCTTTACGTTGAAAATTTCGTCGATGTGTGAATCAGGCATGAGCACCGACGGAGAAACCTCGGCGGCGGCTAGCCGAAAAAAATTACTCGGCGGCGGCGAAAAAGTCGGCTTGAGCCGGCTTAAAACAGCTCGGCTGGAGGTTCCTTTTAACTTTTTTTTTTAATAAAAACGTTTAGATAAATTCATAGAAAATGAACTAGTAAGCATGAAAATGAAATTGTACGGAAAGCGAAAATGTAGGTAGATTAGGTTGTTCAAAGTGCAAGTGGAACTGGTCTTGTTACAAGCAAGTCTCTAAGTCTAAGGTTCACTAACACGTCAAGTTTTATTGCCTCAAAACTTGAACTAAATGGAAAATCATGCTCCGGTACACTCATTTAACTCATTAAGAAAATGGTTTTCGAGAAGAAATCGAAAGCTCACGAAAATCAAGTAAGAATTGAAAAGAAAAAAAATCGAGAAAATTCGCAAAGATCGATAAAGTTTTCTCAAATTTGTGAATTAACTGATTGTGCGCCTTCGGCTCGTTCCGCAAAGGTCATACTTGCCAAAACAACAAACTTAGAAGCGAGGACGTAATATACCATTCTGGAAAATTCATGAAAATTCAAGAAAATTTTCAAAATTTTCAAAATTTTCTTAATTTTGAAAAAAAAATTCAAAAAGTACTTGAGCTGCTTAGGATCAACAGGAATCTCGGTTTTCAAAATTATTTCACCCATTCACCTTTCGAAATCTTTATTTCATTTTCCAGCCGTTTCAAGCCGGCTTGAGCCGTGTTTTTGGCACCGGCTCGGCTGCGGCGCGGCTTGCTCAAAAATGGCCGGCGGCGGCTTAATCGGCGGCTTATTTTCGGCGGCGCTCATGCCTGGTGTGAATTCAATACAAAATCTTTTACTTCATTTGTCTCAACATTCCAGTTGCTATATAATGTGATATAACTTAGGTCTCACCGCTTATCAGTTGTCATCGTCGTTGATAACAGATGAGGAGCCGTTTTTGAAAGAACTGCGAATTTAAGTTTGCTCTTTTCAACCACAATATTAAAAGAGATTCGTCGGTATGCATTACATTGAATGTTTTGTTGTATTGCGAAGATCTCGTCGATAGATTCACTTCACTTTAATTTCCATACTAATCCCAAACCAAATCCAGGTAGCTCAATCGGTAGAGCATAGGACTCATACCCAAGAGGTCCCGGGTTCGACCCCCGGTGCAAAAATGCTTGCCTGGTTTTATTCTAATCACTTGGTGATTAAGCACTCGCTATTAGTTATCTAATGGCTGTACGACCGTAACAAAGTCGCAAATTTCAAAGAAATCCAATATTCGATTTCTTCGCAACAATCACGCCATATTGACATAATGTCAATGACACAATTCACAATATACAACAGACTGTAGGATAAGCGCCATCTATGATCGACTAGTCGCTCATTGGGAAAATGCATGAGTCATTAGTGATGGTTGTGGTCTTCGCATACCACTCGTGGCTTAGAGAATTCACAACGTATGGGACGTTTACACGGTCGATTTGTGAACTATCTGAGTCCGGAGAGATATGATGAAAAATCACAATTCATATGATCAAGTGACTTGTGCAATAGCACAACAGGCCCACTAGAGGCTTAGGTGCTGGGCTAACCCCCTTCCCATCGAATCCAATCCAATCCCAAACCAAGATAGTCGTGCTGCCTACCTAGAAATATTAAGCGAATGCTTCTCCTGTCGGTACTTATTCGTTCTACAGAATGTGAATTGAACATTGTACATTAGTTGTACAAATTGCCTGAGGCTCGTCTTTGCCTTCTTTTTTCTTCTTTTTATCGAAACGTTTTTGTATACAGAGTGCATAAGAACCCGTGGGATCTGTTTAAGAAAAATATGTTTTGAATTAATTCGTTTAAAAATTGAGTATGGCTGAGAGCTGTTATTGGATGTAATAAAAGTTCAATGAAAATTGTATATTTTACAAACAGAAACCCAGACTAAACATCAATATTCATCAGCAGAGTCAGTGACAAACTAATGAATTCGCAGCTGTTCCAGATACGTAACAACCAGAGGTATTTAAGTACGAAACCTTACTTGTTTTATTACCTTTTTCCAGAAGGGCAACGTATTTTATGGGGTGGGTCGAACTGTACATGTTCATGTCGAAGTGCGTGAACTCTGGTTCAGTCATAATTCGTTGATTCTAGTAACGTTTGAAATTTTTGTTTCAAAAGTTTTGTTGTCATGGTTAGAAAGAACAAAAAGAACCAAATAGTTGCCTTGACTGAAATTTTGGACTGAATGTCATTCAGTGAATGTAGATCTTAATAACCAAAAAGCTAGAGCCATTGTAAAATTACATGATTGGTCTGCAATCACTACAGTTAGTCTTGACACTTTCATTTCTGCGTCAAAATGTTGGAATTTCACGGATTCCGATCCGGACTTCTAATAAAACTAAGATGTTCACACTTTGAACGTTTATTAGAGAGTACCTTGTTCTATGAACAAAGCATCGTATTTATACCTAATTCTAAGTCTACTACGTTGATATCCATTTCATTAGGCTACTATTTTAGTGTGTCTCCTCGAGTGTTCGACTTGAACGAGTTATATTAATTGTATAACTCCAACACTCCCACTCAATTCATATAACTCGTACATGAATCCAATACTCCCACTTAACTTTCATGTTGTCGGCTCCCACCGAATTCGTAATGTGGACCATTGTCTTTATTTCACCATCGACTCGACCATTGACTATCGACTCGACCATAGACCATTGTACCGCATCGACCATTGTACCGCATCGACCATTTGTACCGCATCGACCATTTGTACCGCATCGACCATTGTACCGCATCGACCATTGTACCGCATCGACCATTGTACCGCATCGACCATTGTACCGTATCGACCATTGTACCGTATCGACCATTGTACCGTATCGACCACTTTATTGCTTGTGAGATGGGACTGCTCACCCAGTTGTGACTAGCTCCTCAGACGAAATCCACGTCATACTTGGAATTTACCGCCACTGAGGGATATACTGCCCACTCAGTCATTCGCTGTTGCTACCAATGAATTCTCTGTTGCTACCCATCAGCAACCCGTCATTGACCTCATGCAACCATGTGAGTTTTGACTGCTCACCCAGTTTGCCAGTGACCATCTCCTCAGACGAAACGATGCCATATTAACCGTCATACTTGGAGTTTACTGCCACCACACTGCGACTGCCTCCTCAGACGAAACGACATACTAACCGCCATACTTGGAATTTTACTCCGCCACCGGTCTTGTAGCGTAGCTACATTCGCTTGCACTTAACGGTGCCACAACTTTCCACAGATCACATACCAACCACAATTCAATCGTACAGCGAGTGTTATTGACACCCCTTCCAGTGCAAACTGGCGCTGCAGATTAATTGCCTCAGTTCAATGTGTCTGGGCCCATAACCTGTTGGAATTTCACGGATTCCGATCCGGACTTCTAATAAACCTAAGATGTTCACACTTTGAACGTTTATTAGAGAGTGCCTTGTTCTATGAACAAACCATCGTATTTATACCTAATTCTAAGTCTACTACGTTGATATCCATTTCATTAGGCTACTATTTTAGTGTGTCTCCTCGAGTGTTCGACTTGAACGAGTTATATTAATTGTATAACTCCAACACAAAATTCACTTGAAGCAACGCACTTCAAGCAAAAATGATCATTATCGTTAGCTGCCAAATGGAGTGTTTTACAGTTGTGTGACACATCGTCAAGTTTCAGTACCCTATTTAGAGTAACACTCATGCTTGAAGGCATGCAACAATCAAATTTTTAAAGTAAAGTAAATACAAAGTCAATCGTTTCGAGACAAAGAAAAAGCAAACGTAAAATTCGATCCACCCTAAATGTTTACTTATGCCATATCGTTGACGACATTCGAATAGGGCACTTTCAACTGGAAGCAAACATACTTTCAAATTTTATCGAGTTGTTACGTCTGCAAAAATGACGACAACCCATTGCGTTGTATGTATGCATACGATACGATACGTTCGCAATGTTCTTAGCTAGCAAAAACGAAGAAATGAAGTCGTAATACATTATGCTTGATATGAACCACACTTCTTTCGTATTGATATCAAAGTCATATTTACAGGACCGTCGTTTATGAGAGCCGTTAGTGTTGGTTTTCTTTACCCAAGGTATGTTGAACATACCCCCTGATAAGTTACAATGTCAAAGAATTACGTTTTAAATAAAGGAAAGTTTAGCATCCATTCCATACAATATTGCACACACTACACACGCCAAAAAGCTAGAATACGATCTACGAAATAAAATTGTGTGTGCGGAGAAATGCTATGCTTTCGTAAATCAAACGTTCGGGATACATAATACTAACCTCTAGACGGATAGGTAGGTTGAGATATTTTATTACAAATAACGTTGACGTGCAAATGAAAATTCAGTATATCGTTCACTCAGAAAATAAAACAAGCTATTTATTGTGTCAGTGTAAAGTTTCCAAAGTAAATTCACGCTCTTTAGTAGACAACGATATTGTATTACGAATAGAGTATTTCCATTAAGACAGTCGTAAAACTCCTACCATATAACATACACTGAAACCATTTCTGCTTTACCACATTTTCCCTTTACCCGAAGTGTTCTACAACAAACGAGTAAATCAAGTAGTAACCTGACAACGAAAAAATAACTTCATAAGTTCTTTCTCTGCTGGAAAAATTTACCTGATGGGGACGCCAACTTGCACATAAGTTACATCATAAAGAACCTCGACCTCAATCGTCTCGTGTATAACTTCTCTCTTATACCAAGCAGATAAGCAACTGTTGCAACCCTCTGTAACCACCGTACATAAAATGTATTCATGATACGAAAAAAACGACGAAAACTTTAAAGTCATATTACAAGACTTATAGCAAGCGCACACTATTCATGCAGACGATTTTAATGAAACTTTAAGACGCCATATACAACACACACACACACACGTACTACTCATTTTACATTTTATTTAAATATCCACAAAATGAGAAATTTCCGTAAAATGTTTTTAGAGAAATGTAAATCTCATTGAATGTGTGTACTCAACTAATGTAGTCTGAAACTGATCAAATTTTGTCGGTAACACATATCAAACTAGTAAAATCATTCGTTTATAGCTCAAAATCCCTTAGCAGATCTTTTGCGTTCCCACCCTTGTCGCATGAAACTAAAGGAACGTCTTCCATGCAAATAATAGTAACAAGACTAGGCTAACCAGGGTGCTATTATTAGTGGAAATTATCTTGGTTATCCAGATTTCTAGGAGCAGTAATAAAATCAGACGTTACAAAATATGCAGAGCTTATTAGCAGAACGACTTTTCCAGAAGAATGTTACAATTAGACTGAGGCTTGCACCTAATTTTCTTCAAGGCATACTAACTTAGTAAATAGACTACTTGATTATTCAATTGGAAATCCAACACACCTCCTCAATTGAATCATCAAGCATCACTCTTCAAAACTAATAGCCTCGCACCTCCTTAAATAAATGAATTTTCGGAATCAACACATTTGGAAATCCATGTCATTGTTTAATTGCGACGTCGAAATCCATGCCATTTACTTCCATTTAATCCAATTCCAATTAAGTGTCCATACTTCCAAAAATATAATTTCCATGTTCTATTTCCTATGGCCAATTCCTTCTACCACTTTCTAATTAATGTGGTCAATTTCTTCTACCACTTCCAAATTTCAATTCTGTGCGGTCAATTCTTTTTACCGCTTCAAAAATTGCAATTTCGTCCCACACGAATATCAGCTGGACTATGGCTTGCGCCACTCCCAACACTACTAATATCGTCGATTCCATTTCTCGATCTAACTTCCAGATCACCTTCCGATGTAAATTCCACATCCACTTCCCGAGCTCATATATCATTGTCCATGTCCGCTAATGTCGTTGCTGTTCGAATGCCAATGTCGTTTCCGTTTGAATGCCAATGTCCTTTCCGTTTAGATGCCAATGTCGTTGCAGTTCGTATTCAAATTCTATTGCACGCAGCCAATTTTGTTTATAATTTTGCGACCGTCCACCAAATTCCGTACCAGCTTCATTACGACAATCAAACTTTCCATATTTGGTATTTTAATTCCATCCATTAAAACTTCTTTACTACTCCGCCTGCGTTCTCTGGGCCCATAACCTCTTGGTTATCCAGATATCCAGGAGCAGTAATAAAATCAGACGTTACAAAATATGCAGAGCTTTATTAGCAGAACGACTTTTCCAGAAGAATGTTACAATTAGACAGAGGCTTGCAACTAACCGTAACTGCAGGAACGTTCGTACGCAATAGAAACTCCATACATTTTACTCTCGCAAAAGCGAAAATAAATCATTGGGTTATTTATTTAAAATTGTTGTATTGCTTGGCCAATAATTCAACATTAACTAAATGTTGTATTGCTTTTTTAATCATTGGGTTCACTACAGGGTTCACTAAAGACATCAAGGATTAATTGAAATCATGGAAAATTTACTAAACTTCGTTATAATTCACCAATATTTACTAAAATTCGCAGAACAATTCAAACATAATAGGCGCTATATAGTTATAGCCTAGCCGCAACAGGTACACAGATAGATCTTAATCTATTACAGAGGGGATACATTTTGATCTTTTGAGACCTTAGGTAAAATCCAAAAATGTTCAATTAGTATGAGACGTAGTGCTTTTTGAATTAAAAATGAGAAATACTTTTTTACCTAATTAGATTTGAACACTGGACCTCCAGCGCTACAGTCGACGATCTTGTCGTTGCTACAATTTGTTCTTAGTCCCAGATTAGCTTATTTTAAACCGTTGTTATACTTTTCGTTCAGAACACTTTATGGCTTGTGAGACCGTTTAACTTCAAAGTCAGAGACCACCCTTACCGTTGGTACAAAGAAATTAATTCCTCGTGGGATTAAAGTGCATTTATATAGAAATGGGAAATGAAAGATGGCAAGAACCTCACTATTTTTTCATGATTTTTTCCGTAGTTTTTTTGTATTGGCAAAGTTTCTCAAACTATTTTTTGTGTTCAAATCCCAAAAATATTTTTTTCCAACAAGTAATGAAACATAAAAACATAAAATTCTCGAAAATTCTTTTAAAAAAATTATGCATTTCAAAGAATGTAGTCCTGCTTTTAGAACTGACCTAATATTCTCGTATCATCGTTGTGTATTCTGTGCTACTGCTTTGTTGGTAACAATGAATCACGCTTTCCTTTGCAATACATTAAGATTGCTACATACGAAGACATTCAACATTTCACATTTCCTATCCATATTTCATCACATATGACTCGCACCACGCAGTCCCAAAACCAATATTAGGCGACTGTACTGATCAAAAATAGTTTTTTTTTAATTGATTCACAGTTGACTTAACCGATCTTTTTAAAACATTTTCAAAATAAAATATTGCCATGAAAATTTATGGCTATGCAGTTTGGAAAAGTCCCACACAAAGTTCTGCCATGTTACATCCATTCGGAAAACTATAACGACGACAAAAATTATTGGATTTTCGTTTTGTAAGAGAGATTTGGCATTCAATTTGTTTGCCATAAATTTAATGCATATATCCTTATGGTAGATACACCCACAGTGAGACGTTCGGAATAACTTTTAGTCGATTTTTTTTTATTACGTGAAATCATCGACAAGGTGGGATATGTAATTGATGCATGTAAAGTAATAAAATGTAATTGAGTGGATGGCTGTAATTCACCATGATTTTATGCAATAAGGGAGCATTTACATAGTACGCAAGCTGGTTTTTCGGAACCTTATCTTGCACGGCGCTTTACAGCTCTAAAGCTGCGGACGAAATGGACCTAATTGTCAATTACAAAGTGTTTCCTATAACATTTATGTGCTGTCAGAAGCAGTGATATTTTAGCATGACTTTGCTTCAGTTGTTTTTCAGCTGATCTCCACATACAATCACAACTGTTTATACGTCTTTATACGATTTTACCACTACCAAGCGCATGCATGTAGCAGCTTCAACCGTATAAACAAGTTTAAACAGTTTTGATTGTATGTGTTGATCAACTGAAAAACAGCTGAAGCAAAATCATGCTGAAATTTCACTGCCTCTGACTGTACAAACATTTCAATTGAGTTGTGCATTTTGGTGACGTAATTCGAAGGCGAAATTTATGCAATACTGTAAGCTTTATGCTCCTCGTACTACTTGAACTGCTCCTTGTACTACTTGAACAGCCCCCTCAGATTAAAATATGATTTAAATTTAACACTTGTATGTGTCGCAACCGATTTCTATTCGGCATGAATTTGAAGTGTGAAATTCTTTAACACACTGGCTGCCGTGTCTACAACATAATATATCAGAAATAAAGTCGTTTTCCTTTAATAAAATGTAATATCAAACAATAAGTGAACTCAACAAAAATAGAATCGTCAGCTAAATGCGTATACCAGGTAAATATTATCCATCACATACTCTGACGTAATGCTGGTCAGGCAATAGAAAAATTTGAATTGGAATAATCCAGATAATGCTCAGCTTTCACGTTTTATAGTTCCTTGCGAAACTTAATACCGACAGGATGTGTAAGGTTAAGTGACCGAAAAACGTGCCACGGAAGTCAGGTGAAATGAGTTGTTGTTCCGCCATTCGGTAAGATGGTTTTTTTTTCGTAGATAATTAAATTGACGATTTTAGTCTTACGTGTGTGTAACAGTTATATCTAAGTGGAACATCTTGCCGTTCATGAGAATCGTTCGTTAAATGAGACACGATAAATATAGCACCTTTTTGCTTGTAAAAAATAGAAATTCTTTTTTTATTGACCAAACGCAAATAATAGAGCGCCTAGAAATAGATATTCGGGTAGGCGTGTAACTAATTTCCTAAGATTTTACCTGTTGAATGGAGGTCAATAACATTTTAACATTCCATGTGTAGAATTTGATAAAAAATTAAATTTTCCTGCGATCAAATGACGTCATATCGTTTGGTCATAATTTAATTGGATTAGATGTTGCGGCTATAGGTTACGGTCTCGGGTATACCGTTTTAGTTACTTTAATCAATCTTTCAAATTGACCTACAACATTATTTGTTTAAGTGTATTAGGTGAACACGTAAAAGAATAATGACAAACGTCTTTTGATGTAGGCGTTTACCTGCATTGAAAAATAATGAAATAGTAGTCCGCCGCAGATGGATTACAACGTCACCAATGAATTATAAACGTGCCTTGAGCTTATGTGTAAATATTATCCACATGAATTGCGTAAAAGCAGGAAACTGCTTACAGGGATGGAAGATTAGAAGTATTTTTTTCAGAAATCGGCACAATAAAAGGTAAACGTCTATCGGGACAAGGGACAAGCCCTTTGATTTTGTAGACTGTAGATTTCCATGAATTTCTAGGTAACTAGGTTTCGGCCTTTGGCGGGTAGGTCCCTTGACTGATATTAGATTAAACTTCAGTGCTTGGAACCTAAACTCAACCCTATCTCAAAAGACCATAGCGTGAAATTTTAATTTTTTTGTTTTAATAAATCAGTCAAAAAACCCTTAAAGAGTAAATGTGACGCAAGTCCTTTATTTTACTTACAAAATAACTGATATCGCTGAGGGTGACGCATTGTGCGTCGTACGCAAAAGTTTTATCAACAAAAATTGACTCAAAAATTTGTGAAAGAAAATTTTACAACAAGAAATTTGCGTCACAAGTGGCAGATGATTCGGTTTCCTTTCGTTTAAATTCTTTCAGTACAGTTTTCAACCATTTTCCTAACAATGCGTTCCTCAACATCTGTTGTAAAATTTTCTTTCACAAATTTTTTGAATCTATTTTATGTTGATTAAACTTTTGCGTACGACGCACAATGCGTCACCCTCAGCGATATCAGTTATTTTGTAAGTAAGATAAAGGACTTGCGTCACATTTACCCTTTAAGGGTTTTTTGACTGATATCACCACTTTTGTAAGTATGTCATTTCGACATCATCAAAAAACCTTATGGAAATTAGAGAACTAGAGAAATCAGTCTGAATCCCAAAAGCTAGAAACCAATCTTGGTACACCTCATTTACATTGAAAAAAAAACCAAATCCATCGAAAAGTCCGATGGAAGTTAGGTAGTGCCAGTGGAATCATCTGTCATCCCAAAATTTCGGAACCAACTTTGGAACACCTCACTCATGTCGAAAGTAACCCAAATCCATCAAAAAATCCGATGGAAGTTAGGTGGTGCCAGAGGAATCATCTGTCATCCCAAAATTTAGGAACCAACCTTGGAACACCTCACTCATGACGAAAATAATCAAAATCCATCAAAAAATCCGATGGAAGTTAGGTGGTGCCAGAGGAATCTTCTGTCATCCCAAAATTTAGGAACCAACTTTGGAACACCTCACTCAAGTCGAAAATAATCCAAATCCATCAAAAAATTCGATGGAAGTTAGGTAGTGCCAGAGGAATCATGTGTCATCCCAAAATTTAGGAACCAACTTTGGAACACCTCACTCATGTCGAAAGTAACCCAAATCCATCAAAAAATCCGATGGAAGTTAGGTAGTGCCAGAGGAATCATCTGTCATCCCAAAATTTAGGAACCAACTTTGGAACACCTCACTCATGTCGAAAGTAACCCAAATCCATCAAAAAATCCGATGGAAGTTAGGTGGTGCCAGAGGAATCATCTGTCATCCCAAAATTTAGGAACCAACCTTGGAACAACTCACTCATGTCGAAAATAATCCAAATCCATCAAAAAATCCGATGTAAGTTAGGTAGTGCCAGAGGAATCATCTGTCATCCCAAAATTTAGGAACCAACTTTGGAACACCTCACTCATGACGAAAATAACCAAATCCATCAAAAAATCCGATGGAAGTTAGCAAGTTACAGAGGAATCATCTGTCTTTTCCAACTTTTGAAAATTCCATACTTATTTTTGAAAAAACGAAATTTTGCTTATTTTCATACAAACATCAATATTTCGAAGTTCAATATCTCGGCCAATTTTGAAGCTGCAGCAAAGTGTGATAGCTCGTTGAACTCGTATGGATTCCTAGATTCCAGATATACTAGCTTTGTTGTTGGAGTTAAGGGGGAGAAGTCAAAAAGTTGCTGTAAATATGCTCCGCCGTCCTCAAATTTTTTTTGTTTAAACAATTTTTGGTAGTGGACCTCTGTCACGTCCGCTTGCTAACGTGGGGGCATGATCTGGTGCGATCTATTTTACATAATAGAATGAACGACATCGATGGATTGTGGTTTTTGGATATGATTTTTAATTGAAACAGTGCAACATTGTATGCTACTTCAATATGCTTGGAACCTAAACGCAACCCTTCGAAAAACCACAGTGATTCGCGAAATGAACCAAAAGACGCAGCAGAAAATTATTGTGAAGTAATTGACGACGGAATTACTCTGTCTAACACTCCGTTAAATGTTGAAAATGTCACACAAACTTTATGCGCTGTGTTCTTTTGGTCTTTATATAATTTTCACAGAGACAAAATTAATTCCTCTAAATGCCATCACCGAAGGTGTAATCTTACGAATTGTGTGGCTCCACATAAGGATAATGCTGAAAGTTATTATACACACTTTTACTGCATTAATGATGTAAAATTTTATTTTAATTTAACGCCCACAACCACATTACTTTTGTATAAATTTAATGTGAAATATAAACCAGAAATGGAAAATTTATTAATTTTGATGGTGGATGGAGGAAATACTTATAGCGAAAAAGAATTTACGATAAAAACATTATTTATTTTTATATGATCTTATCATATCTACTACAATACAATAAACATTGTTGGATGAGGGGGTGCCTATAAAGTATAATATATATATATAGAACATCTTCATCTATATTTATACACACTACGTCGTTTGTTGTTGTTTTTTTTTCATTCCATCTAGATTCGTTTGTTCGTTCAATCTATAGTTTTGCCAACCACCTACACGAAATTTTTCCACCAAAAACGCTAATGTAAGCCATTCATTCGTATATTCATTCATTGGCGAAATACAACCACAATAAATTATCTTATAGACACTATATTCTCTCTCTCTCACTCTCTCTTTCTTTTCTCTCGTCTCAATACATAAGTAATTTAATATAATATCAAAACTACCGAAAATAATGACGTAAGCAAAACCATATCAATGGATTTAAGTTGTAAAATATATTGGCCCCCAATTCGCTCCTTTTGTACAAAACAGAAGGCAAGAGGAATGAAAGAAGAATTTTTTTGTTTGAAACAGTTCACAGTTACACACCAAGAAACCAAAGAGATAAAAACGAAACGAAATTAAATGTGGCTGCAAAGAGGGTTAGTCATTTTCGTCTGATGATGTACAAGCAAAAGATTTTGGTTAGACATGAAATGTATCTCTTTTCAATTCCATGCTTGAAGATTCTTTTTTTTTATATAATGTTTTTGGGGAAGACATTGTTTGAGCACCATTGTCTATAGATTGAAATTGACTTCACAAATGTACTGTGGGCAGTAAATTTATGATAAGTACTGCATGTTGAATTTATGACCTTTTTGGTTTTGAGTTAGGATTCGAGTATTTATTTTTTATTTATTTATTTATTTTCCTTTGAAAATGATGGCGTCAATACATTTGTCGCGACGGGGAATCTTTAATTTTATATGTTAAACGAATAACAAAATAATTAATCGAGAAAATTAGGGGCTGTAAATTTTATTTTTTTATTTAATTGATTCATTTCAACGATGATGGATTGGATGCTGTCTGTGTCTATAAAAGCAGCACAATTTTTTTTCGGTTTTGGCCTTCAATTTTCTGAATCGTTATACCCCTAAAATGTGCCAAAAGATGTGCCTTAAAATTTCATATGGGGCTAACTCAAGCAGCTGAGCTATCCACATTACTTCTTGGAATTTTACAAAATTCACATGAAATTCTTTTGTTGTTCTATAGAATTCCATTGAATCATTTATGCAATTCAGTGATGATATTTGTAACTTAAGCCGCCTGAGTGCAACGTCGTATAAACGCATTTTATCGCACTAGTGCGATAAAGGATTTGCAAGGGGATTTATCACACTAGTGCGATAAAAGCCACGTGTTACTGAAGTCACACTAAGATTATCTTCGATATTTATTATAACAAAATCACTAACAAGGTGAAATCAGAATACCAAGACCAAAATCAGGGAAATTTGAAGAGACGTAATGCATTTGGCATCAAAGAGATAAGCTGTTTCGGTCTCAGGTTGCAGTAATGGCCCTAGGTCAGCGTGGTCTGACCATCATCAGTTGCTTGTTACTGCACCTTTTAGCAAGACAGCGGGCATACGATCGTTTGTGAACTGGTAAAACGTCATACCTGAATTTCTTTGACTTATTAGTCACAACAAGTACAATTAGTGGGAATGAAAACCGTGTGATCAAAAGGGCTTGACAAGAAAGCAACCGGTCATAGTTCTAACAAAATTCACTTCTCTCATCCGCAACAGTTCAGCCATAAGAAAACACAAATTCAACACGTACCTTCACCTTCATCCTGTCAGGTGTAAATCCTTCACCAAAGGCGAGATACCGAGCAACTCTCCAACTACTTGAATTCCAACGTAAAAACAAAGACCAACCAACTCAAATGAAAATTCTTTTAATACAGGAAAACAGTCAAAGGCAATTGCGATCAGAAAGCAAAATCGAAAACGAAAAATTAACTCCGAGCCAACTCTAAACCTTCACCTGCAACGCATTCAAGGCTAATTTTAACTCGAACTTACTCCTTAATTGAACCTCATTTTTTACTTCAAAAGAATGTCTACTGTGAGAGAAGTCTCCGTGCATGTCGGAATCACTGTTCTGCATATGATGTGAAATCGTTCTCTCGACGTCTAAGTCAACAGCGCTGATCCGAGTATTAAACTCACAATCGTTGCAACTCACGGTGAAAATCGTATTAATCTTCCCACTGCTTCCTCTCTTATCTTTTGGATTCGTTATAATCTGATTCGCATTGCTCTTGATGATCCTCGGAGCTAGTTTAATATGGCGGAATTTCATCTTTTTTATTGCTTTTGACGAGAAGTTCATCGTCGGAGGGTGGTGAGGGATTCTTTTGAAAAACAGCCTACCGAAATCGGATGCATTTTCTATTGGAATTTTTTATATGTGCCTAGAAAGGACTTCGACCCTAGAAGCCAAAACCACTTTCAAAAAAATTCTTCGAAGTTTGTGTGGCTGGTCAAAGGTGATCAAAAACCGAAAATTTGCACTTTTCTTACAAAAATTGCTCCAGTTACACGAGCCGTACAGGGTCGTGTGGGGTGTCATTAGAAAGGTAATCACATGTACTATTGAGCCGAATAGGGTCTTATTGGGTTTAGAATTCATCCACACTGAAATATGTGCAGATAAAGTTTTTAACCGAATACGTACACTGTTCTTACTGAAATTTCTCGAGGTACACAAAATGTACATGGTCGTGTGGGGTATCATTTGAAAGGTAATTTTATGTGCTTTTGAGCCAAATAGAGACTAATGTGGTTTGGATGCATCTATGATGAAATATGGACACTTAAACATTTCAACTTCTTTTTCATCGCATATGTATCCAAACCACATTAGTCTCTATTTGGCTCAAAAGCACATAAAATTACCTTTCAAATGATACCCCACACGACCATGTACATTTTGTGTACCTCGACAAATTTCAGTAAGAACAGTGTACGTCTTCGGTTAAAAACTTTATCTGCACATATTTCAGTGTGGATGAATTCTAAACCCAATAAGACCCTATTCGGCTCAATAGTACATGTGATTACCTTTCTAATGACACCCCACACGACCCTGTACGGCTCGTGTAACTGGAGCAATTTTTGTAAGAAAATTGCAACTTTTCGGTTTTTGCTCACCTTTGACCAGCCACACAAACTTCGAAGAATTTTTTTGAAAGTGGTTTTGGCCACTAGGGTCGAAGTCCTTTCTAGGCACATATAAAAAATTCCAATAGAAAATGCATCCGATTTCGGTAGGCTGTTTTTCAAAAGAATCCCTCGGTACGGATGGGCGTAATATCGTCTTTCTTGATTAAAGTCTCTCTTGGGTTTAATTTTCGCGGACCGTGAGACTCTTTGAATTTGCTTGTCATCGTTGAGCTCGAGTAGTCTGATTGGATCTAAATCAGTACATCCAATAGATGATGTGATTAGAATTCTACCAAGACGTTGTTGTGCGCTGTGCATCAGGGCCTACTTTTTGGAAACTAATTTCTTGAATTTCTCGAAATTTCTCGAATTTTCTCGAATTTCTTAAAATTTTTCGAATTCGAGAAATTCGAGGAACTTCAAGAAACTCGAGAAATTAGTTTCTTGAAATTTCTTGAATTTCTCGAAGTTTCTCGAATTTCTTGAATTTTCTGGAATTTCTTGAAATTTATCTAATTCGAGAAAATCAAGAAACTTTGAGAAATTCAAGAAATATTTCTCGAAGTTTCTTGAATTTCTCGAAGTTTCTTGAATTTCTCGAAGTTTCTTGAATTTCTCGAAGTTTCTTGATTTTCTCGATTTTCTCTAAAAGTTTCTAAAAAGTAGGCCCTGCTGTGCATTCGTTCATCAATGAATTTGTTAGGATAATTACTTCTACGTAAAGTAATTCGGACGTTTCGTATAATTTCTGACCAGTGTTGAGCAGACGTAACCTGCAGAGCTGATTCCACGAATTCTTGAACCACGCTTAGGATGCCTTGTATGAATCTCGGTGAAAATACGTTAATAGACATCGTTAAACGATGTTACGATGCGGCCTCGTGTCATAAATAAACATCTGGAGCCTTATCAGCCTAATAAAGTACTTTGCACTTGATTTTTTCTGATTTCGTTCAATTTCGATGACCTCCATTCTTCCACACACGTCTTTTCTGGACAGTGGACTTGATCACTTTTGCCAGTCCTCTGCTATCAACAAAGATGACAGAAATAAATGTTGACATCTGAATAGTGTTCTATTATTATGGAAAATGTGTGTTAAAATGAATGAAGTAATAGATTCATCTCAACCACAAGGTGAATGGTTTAAACAGAAGAAGTAGCAGATGATCATTTCGGTATTATGTTTGCCGTTTGTAAGAAAATACCTTCTTTAGACCACAGAAAGCTTCATTATTTACGGTCTCGAAGCACTTAATGCCAACAAGATTCTTTTAATTGTCGAATTCACGGGCGAATAGCTATTGTTGAAGAGAAAGAGAGCCATAGCATGTTTTGTGCTGATAATAATTAGTCAGTCCCATTCCCAATCTCTCAAAACAGTTACCATGTTATTAGAACCATAATAAATACATTGTAACAGACACTGCCCTTATAACAAGTTATAACTTACGTAACCATTTTTCTTAAAACTCTACCAAGAAACATCTAACCGCTTTTCTTTACCGATATAATACCAACACCCAACGTTTCACCATTTAACAGTAAATGATGGAAAATATGAAATTTAATATTCCTATCTCATGACAGCATAATTAAACATTTACACAACCTGCAAACCATCTACTTATAAAATAGCATAAGATCCAAGTTGCAAATTCCGTGTCAATGTTATAAGAAGACGTTGCATGCTCATTTACCATTGCCATTAGATTTCTCTACACCTTGAAGCGATGCATGTAATTTGTTTGAACATTTCATCACGTTCGTCTTGAGTTTATCTTGGCAGAAAAACTAATTTCAACTGCATAAAGAAGACTAAAACTCGAATGGATGCGACATTTATACCAACAGGATAAGTTTAGTGTGGTAATCTGATAATTGCAAAGATTATAAATTAGGAACAATAAATACAGTTGGTACGCACTGCGAGAAAATGCTAGTCGAATCGGGTTTCAGGTAAAATGTTTTGATCTAGCGCTAGAAATAGTTATTTGTAAACCAAGGGGAGAAAATTGGAAATTTCGGCAAGAGTGAAACTTTGTGGACAGAGCGAAGCGAGGGCCGCAATTCGCTCAAGATGGAATTTCCTATTTCTCCCCGAGGTGAACACGTTTTTCATGCTAGCACCTCAAATAAAACAAAATAAATATGGCTGGACCCGCCATTTTTGGAGAGAAAATTATTATTTTCTCACATTAAATGTCGCCTTTAAGAATGACAAGAAAACGCCATTTTCACCAACTCTTCATAATGGACAAAATAAGGATTTTCGCATCGCTAACATGAAAAAGAAGCTAGAGCTATGTAGATAAATTGGAACGAAACGATCTTGAAACCAACCAACCAATTCATGAGGTTTTTTTTGTCGCAACCCGAAAAAATTTAAACATTTTTCGCCATTTCCACTCTAATAATGATCCAGTGCGCTCAGAAGATAAGACATGGCACTGAATACATCTCAGTTCTTCAAGTGAAAGAGAGTTTTGTGAAAATGAACGATGAAGGAGAAGGTAAATAGGATGAGTGTCAATTGAGACATTTTAAAATCCTTAAAAAAAATTTCAAAACAAACGAAGTAAAAGATTTCTGAAATCAATCTCTGAAAATCTTTGAAGTATTAGTTTCTATATGCTTACCGTCTGTGACAGGTTAAATAGTTTGAGTCTGTAATAAACGTTGCAAAAGAACTGGATGAAAAACTTAAAACGAGATCAAGACAAACAAGAAACCTTTCTGACATGTTTTGAAGGGAAAATGAAAAGTTCAATCTATAGTCAAAGTAGGGAGCGTGGAGCATTAAAACAAACGCAAAATTAAAGGGAATTTTTGGCAAAGAAAATATTATCAGCACGATTCAGCAAGACTGAGATGGGCTAGGACCGATGACCGATGATAGACAGGCTAAAAAGATCTAGTGAATTGAGTCGAAGTGACGAGACAGAGAGGAAGATCGAGGAAGAGACAGATTGAGTGCTTAGAAAGTGATTTGCAAGAACTTGGAGTCCGTAATTGGAGAGTTGTAGCCGAAGTCACAACGAGCTTGGATTAAAATTTACTTGCAAGTCTTAAGTGGTACGGGAAGTTATTGGCTATTTGACGAATCAGGTCCAACAAATGTCGAAATTAAGCTCACTTTTAATTCCGAAAACTTTATAGACTTCTCAATAAATGCTGCAGACACAGCTTCCTGCCTCCAAATTTTCACACACGTATGCGTATACACGTATGATTCCTATCTGTACGAAAGAAATGTAAAGCATATTCTCATATCATCAGACTACACGTATTTTGGTTATTGCATGAAGCAACGCAGGTCTTGGATGTTGTCTAGTCCAGTGCTTCTTTTGTTTTGATTCAACTTGTAAAGTCAAAATCAAGGTTCCTTGATGAAATCCCCCAGGATAGTTAGGAGTCACCAATTTTTCGACACGCGAGATGACGGTCAATAAGGAATGTAAAACTGAGAAGCCAAATTCTCTGATATTTTTCTTCTGACAACGAAGTGACGTCACCAAATGTTGAACGTATTATAAAAAAAATGGGTTTTGTGTGGAGAATCAGATAGCATCGTCGTTTTTTCATGTTCCACACATATACCTTACTAAGTGAGAAAATCATGACTGTGACATCAGAAACTCTATCGATCCTTTCCATCGAACCTTATGCAATTTCCATAAGAAAACCGACGAATATACCATCACAGCTACACATAAAAATGTAAAATTCAATAGCAAAACATTATTGAAATACAACCAACAGCACGGCATTCATTCACAAAAGTCTGAGCAACCCAATACACCGATTCTATTCTTTTTTCGGTGGGGGTAGAACATTTCCAGTCGTATAGGTACATACATATCGATGGGGCTGTTGGTGCTTACCTCGATTATCTTAAAGTAATGACGTCGGATCGAAGTTGTTACATACCAATACTCACAACAGAGAAAAGGCGAAGAAAAAAAGACGAGGAGATAAAGCTCTGTCATAGCAACTCTGTACATTTTGATTATTATTTCGAAAAAGACAAGACGTGACAAAAATTCCGAATGAGTTTTTACAAAAGAGTATAACCATCCACCACCAGCACCGATTGTTATATTATATTTTTCAAACATCCAAGTAGGAAATATGGTAAAAGCATCTCTCTACACTGCTCATATAAAATCTGAAATGAGCTTATGTATAACTTTATAAGCTTTTATACGTCTACAGACCATATCGCTTTTATCATTACACAGCCAAGCGGCATATAAAATAGGAAAAGTAACAACGTTGAGTGCGGAGAGCAAACGAAGATGAAGATAAAATGTTGGGAATGTATATGCATATATATACGTATGTGCGTTCTGGGGCGATGTACACAATGTTCTGGGTACGAAAAAGATTTCGGTTTTATACATACATAAGACCACTTCTCACAGCCATCAAGCGTATATCGGGTAAAATATATATTCCGTTAAGGAAAGTCTATTGACGTCAGAACGAATATAATATTCGCATAACATTTTCCAAACCTAATACAACTAAAGTAAAATTCAAAATTTTCACTAAAAGTATTACCTAACAATGTTTTCTCTCGAGTGTGTGCTGTATACCAGATTCTTTTTTTGAAAGGAAAAAGATTCGTCGTCATTGATAATGCTAATGTAAAATGGTTATGAGGATATTTACGGTGTTTAAGGGCGGTGATTTTTGAGTGATTTTAAACAATTAGATGGTTCATTAAAGGAATTTAAATTTTGTTATTTTTATGTCTTGGGGATGTTTGTGGAAGAAAATTTAAATTGAGTGGTTTATGCGAATGGGTACTTTCAACAAATGTATTAGCGCGATGAAAGTGTGCATTTAGCACTGGTTGATAGAAATAAAAGGATAAAGTGAATAAATCTATTACTTCGTTTGTTGAAAGTATCGGTTAATATTTAAAACGAAATCTTTTACTTCATTTGCTTTAACAAACATTTTGCTTTATATGTCTCCTCTCACCGGAAGCCTTTGCTCATCGATAACTGATGATATGATTCCTAACCTCAAAAACATTTATTGCTAGAATTTCCAAGTAGAGAAACCTTGATGCAAAAACTATATCATCAAGAGTTCGTGCTATGACTCAAGCATGACAAGTTTGTGTCGTTATGAAGCTTATACTTCAGGCTAATTCTTAAGAGTGATATCGCCAAATCTTCAGGTGATTGGGAAACAAGCGGTCTCCGATTTTAATGAGTGATAGCTCGTTGGATTCGTCTTTCAATTCTAGGAAACACGTGTCTTTCACTTTTTCTTAAAAAAATTTGTTTTCTGTGAAAAGCGCTCAAAAGCGAAGACATGCCAACATGCCAGAGGGTACCGAAAACAGTTTTTCGGCAATAACTCAAGAAAAAATTATTTTATATTGTTGTAATGTTGTACGATTGTCGGCCTTGAAAAGACCTACAGGTAGAGTATACGCACCGCTTGGTGCTAGTTGATCCACTAGAGTTATGACTAGAAATATAGTGAATGTTCGGAGAGTCCGCCTTCTCTGCAGCTTCGATGTACCACGGAACTGAGTATGGGGTGTTGTATCTGGCCTCACCCACTATCGTTGCACATATAAATGAACCCAGTACTTTTGCGCTGCAAGCCTACAGAAGTCTTGAAAAAAAAGTTGGTGCCAAAATGTAGATTTTTTCCTTCTTTCTGAGGGCCCAACTGCCAGAAGAGCATCTTTTGAGCGCTTTTCAAAGAAAACAATTTTTTTTAAGAAAAAGTGAAAGACACGTGTTTCCTAGAATTGAAAGACGAATCCAACGAGCTATCACTCATTAAAATCGGAGTCGGCTTGTTCCCCAATCACCTGAAGTCTTGGCGATATCACTCTTAAGTGACATACCGACTTGAAGTTTGTGAAATTTAGACTTTCTAATGTCTGGGTGACCAAGACCAATACCAATCTACAAGGTAGATCTTAGAATTTGTCACTACCAATTTCAAGCGACTCCCACTGAGCCAAAACGTGTGTTTCCTATTTCTCAAAAACGGCTCAGCGGATCTGGCTTAAACTTGTTGATTTGAACAGTACCCGTGTCCCCTAACTAAACTATCATAAAAACAAAAATGGAAAGCTGCGAGCTCATTCCAGCCCCCATGACAAAAAAATCACACAAAAATGTACAGTGAACGACATCTCAAATGTCTCACTGTCAAATTTTTCTGAGAATTTTATTGTGTCATTGCAAATTCACAATGACATTCTCTGAAAAAAATGACAGTGAGACATTTGAGATGTCGTTCACTGTACTTCGCCGGAGCAACAAAATTTACAGTTTTAGAATTGTATGCAGAGCAGACAATAGTCTAGCAGATAAACTTAAATTGTATGGAGCGGAGGAAATAGCTATTTCATATAAAAAAACTCTCAATGCTTTTCATTGAACAGTGAGTTTGTTTATATTAAATCGCTATTTCCTCCGGCTTGTATGGACAGACCATACCTGGTTTGTACATTCATTGCTAAAAACGACAATGGTAAGATCAATACCCTCTCTGGCAACCAAACTACATTTATTAAGGTTGTAAAAATGCAAAGTAGCCATAGCATTTTACATGTAAAATTAGAAACTAGTCAACAGTGTATGAAGAGTGTTCTATGAACAAAGGAATAACGTCGTATTTTGACAGCGTCAAAACGAAGTTTGTTTGCTAGAGAGGGTATTGGCAAGATACTACTCAAATAGCAACAATAGAACTAAGTAAATAATGTGAATGAATAACTGGTTACAGTGCCCATCTTTGCCTTAGAGCTACAGATAAAGTGAAGACGATCTTCCAAGCCAACCGACGACAGCACTAAAAGCAAATCGAAAATAAAATTTTATTTTCGATTATCCAATTGAGCGGTGATATAAAGCGTCGCCTTAAGTAACCCTTAACCTTTCGCAGAAGAGCAATATTCAAGTGGTGTCAATATCGGAGGTGCTATGTAAGATATAATAATGGGATGATATGTAAAAGAGAAAACGGCATGTGTACTCGTTGCTGTAAGTTAAAGACATGTTAGAGGTGATTCAGTTCGCATCGCTGTAGTAGGTGCTAGTTACTATTTCCTTTTTAGTATAATTTTGAGGAAATTTTAGGGCTGCTTGAAAACTAAATCTCAAATGTAATAGATGTTCGTATAATTCTAGTACATTTCGTCGTCAAATTACAGGTTTGTTCCATCGTACGGTTAAAACGATTTTTTACACACCGAAAATGAACGAGAGCATCCACACACTCCACGCTTTTGCGAACAATTTGTCAACAATAGTTTTTGGGCTTTATTGATTATGGATCTATAGATAATCTTCAAGGCCGTTTGAAATGCCATCCACGTTGAGAAATGCCATCCACGTTAAAAAAATCTCATACAAATGAATGAATGAACGAAACAATTAACGAAACTTTAGTGAGGTTACGTCTGAAAGTACCGTATCTTGAAGATCTATGGATGGCGCTTTGACAGCTCAACCAACTTCACAGATACGACATTTTTTGGATATTTTACCAGAGTGAAGTTATATCACCTGAAAATAGAGAGAGCAAAGAATGACGAACTTAAAATAATTAGGCTGCATCTACAGGCCAACCGAGATTTCCTTATATAGTTTTAAGCCCTTAGTACGACTTTTCACATGCATTTTCGTCATGATATCATGCAGAAATGTTTCTTTGATTTTGAATCCAATTTTCGGATTAAATTGGCAGCGAGTCGAGCATAAAATCTTAAATTGATGATGAAATAGCCAAAACCAAATTTGTATTCAATAGATTCAACGAGAAGCTTCGTATACCACTCTCGTATTGTCTAGGAAACATTTTTATTAAACAAGACCGTCATAAAGACTAAGATAGCAGACTAATGATAACTTCCCCCTTCCACCTATTCGAGTTCAAAAACTTCCTCTTACTTTTGCTAGAATCGAACTGTAAAAAGTATTACCACCACTTCTTCTATATCCCAACAACCCAAAATCGAATCGCTTTTTTTCTATTAATTTTTATTGCAAATCCACAATTTCACCATGATCTTAAATCGATACACATATTTTCTTGCACTATTACGCTTTGTTATCTTATAAAATGAACTATCAAGTCGTTTCGATGGTAGAAGAAGAAAATAGCTCCGCGCGTATACCGCTTTGTACGATTAAATGGCATCCACAATACCGAATTAAATCAAAATCTGACAAAAAACCTATTCGGGGAAAACGTTCATATTCTACCAATCATGGCCCTACGTTAGTGAAGGGCCGTGACGCAAGTCCGTTCACACTGAAAAATTTGACAAAAATTTTTCCGCAGGACTGAGGAACATATATACACGAACTTTTTGACTTTTACCCCTTAACCCCTACTACCCCCAAAGTATTTTATTCGTAATCTGGGCGTCCATACGAGTTCAACGAGCTATCACACGCCTCATAAGGTTAAGATTTGGCCGAGATATTAAATTTCAAAACTTGGAAATTTGCAGAATTTTGTATGAAGAAATTCATTTTCATACATTTTGAAATTGATGAATTTTACCAACCTTTGTTACTTTGTTACTTTGTGACAATGAAACTTTTGAATTTATCGGCGGATTTGGCTGAAATTTTCAGGGTATGTTAAGGACGTAATTCTAAGAAACTAATTTGAAGGAATTTTCTTAAAAGCTTATAATTTCGGAGCTATGAGCGTTTTGAGCCATTGAGCTATATGACCCATAACTCAGAAAATATAAAAGATAGAAAGTTCGTTTAAAAGACAAATTTATAGAGTTTCAGATTTTATTCGACACGTGTTTCATGGTTTTCCTAAAAAGTCGTCTATTTGGGAGCTATGAGCGTTTTAAGTGCGAGCTATGTCAGCCATAACTCGGAAAATACGGCAGATAGAAACCTCGTGTAAAAGACAAAGTTATAGAGTTTTAGATTCTAGTCGATACGTGTTTCATGGTTTTCCTAAAAAGTCGACTATTTGGGAGCTATGAGCGTTTTAAGTGCGTCAAATTTTCGATTTTCGTCAAATTTTCTATTTTTATCAAAGAGATCAAAGAGAAAGTTATACAATTATGTAAGAAGAATATTTTCGTTCAAACTGCACATACAATGAACGGCTATTGAAGTTGAAACTCCATTCATTGGAGACTCGCCGTCTGGAATCTGACGAGCTGATGCTGTACAAACTTATTCACTATCGTGTAGATTCATCATTGAGGCGACAGTTGTCATTCCGTCAATCGTCCACGAATACCAGGCTGAACTCAATTTTCTACCTTCCAAATATGTCTACGAATTACCAGCTAAACTCACCGTTAAATAGATTACAACTTAATCATATGCACTATTATATACTAAGTTTGCGTCACAAGTGGCAGATGTTGAGGAAGGAAAATTTTAAAAATTGTGAAATATATTCCTAAAAATGGAATTCAAACGGAAGAAAGCCGAATCATCTGCCACTTTTTGAGGCAAACCTTTTTATTATAATTTTCTTCCTAAAATTTTTCTGGTAAATTTTTGTTGATAAAACTTTCGCGTACTTTCCTCATCAGCTGCCATTTGTGACGCATACCTTTTTGCATGTCGAACCTGTAAGCGTCACCTACACCGATATCAGTTCTTTTGTAAGTGGATAACAGGACTTGCGTCACACCTCCACTGTAAGTGGTTTGGGGCGATATAATAAACGAAGAAAAAATGAGTAGAACTTTGTATCTAAACAGCTTTAAAAAGCGACAAGAAATTTAATACACTTACTACATTCCCAATAGTCCTTTTGCTGTGCACAATATTGTGTAGTGCGGTGATGTGTAGTGTATGGTATATACGTATAGTTTTCTGTAGTTATATCGGTTGTTAGAAACAGTAAATGTTATAATAAAATTTTATGGAGTAACGAGTATATTTTAGTTTTTCCGATGTTTATCAGGGAAAAAAATGAAAGTTAAAAAATAAGTTGATTTATTGAGTTGTTAATTTTATTTATAAAACGCCATAGCAGCATTTCTAAAAAAAGAAAAAGAAATTATAAAGAGAAAACGAAACTAATAAGTCAGGTGAAACTAAACACAAATATGGAAAGCCACTGACCGATAACCATTAATAAAATATACCTAGATACTGATATCAATTCGAAAATCAAATGACTTGACACATTCTGATGTATTGTATTATCATGGTCAGTCAAACAAAATATTAGAATTATACTTTCGAGTGTGGACAAGCAGGAAGAGTAATTACAGCAATGTTTACACACTAACCAGTCATTGTCGAAGAAAGAACGGTTCAGTTAGTAACATTCAATAACCAGCCTCAATCAAATGTTGCGAAGGTATAGTCAACATATTAAGGGTGTGTGCGTGTCGATATTTTGTACGTTTCAGAATGGCAATGGGCTTGGTGAAGTCTTAGACATTGACAGCCATAAACTGACAGCGACAAGGTCATCAAGCAAGACTTGATTGAAAATAATGAAAATGATACAGATCGGCTAAAGATCGGTGAAATGTTGGAATACGAATTGGTGAAAAGAGATACTTAATGGACAATGTAGGCACAAAGAAGCAAGGAGTATTTTTACGAAAAATTTTGTCTCAGATTTACCTATATTTTGACGAATTACAAAAAAATTCATGAAAATGTTTTTCAGAAAAAGTCCGTGCCAAAAAGGCACGCTAACGCAAACAAGCCAAATTCATGCGTGGATTTGTACATACGAATAAACAACCGACGTATAGAAGAAGAAGAAGAATCGTATTTTTCGCATCTGGTACCTACGTTAACAAAGTCCGCGAAAGTTCAATTTTCGATGATGATTCCACGTAAGTGTCGCGTTGTTTTATTAATTTTATATTTTATACACAATTCTCCGTTGAAAATCATGGTATGTCGCCGAAGAAACGGATTGTTTTCATTGTACCGCTGATTTTATATTTTATATACCTTGTTGATCCGCGACCTAAAAAATTTCTTATTAGTGTTTTTTGACTACTAATAATACTCAAAATAATCCCATAAAAACATTTTTTCTAAAATCCACAGGAGCGCAAATCACTTTTTTTTTGACGAAATGCCCCCTAACTAAGTGAGAAGGTTGCCTTGTCACTTCTTGTATAAAAAAACTGATCCCTTGTCAAAACTTATATATTTAGATCAGTGTCAAATAGCGGTTTCTTCTCTTAATTATTGTCGAATAAGTTGTCAATTTCACAGAGCTAATGCAGGAAGCACACGAGCAATTGTAATTGCCGATCCTAGCAATTACGTGACATTAGAGTCAACGATCTATGAACAAAATACAACGATCGACGAAAATAGGTGTGTTCACACATATTTGTGAATCTACTCTCAGAACACATTTCATCAAATTTTGAGTTAAAATCAATCAAGTTACATTAAAATGATTGTATTTATTTGAAAAAAACACGTCTACGGTGTGGCACAACAACCAAAACACTTTTTTTGTCATATCATAATTATTTTACATAAAATCACCACAATTAACTGAAATATTGAATAAACAAAAAACATAACATCAATAATTACACAAATAATTGATAAAATACAGTCTGTTCAAAAATGAAATGCACAGTTTTTAGTATTTCGAGACATTTCAAAATTTCAATCTGTCAGATAGTAAAGGATGCGTTTAAGCTACAGATTTTTGCATGTTAAGTTTTACATTTTTTGCAAATAGCATTTTAATAGTAGGAAACTTAGATTTCGTCAGAAGAATTTGCGAACAGAAAAATGTAAATTTATTTTTAGTCTGAGTATTGTTCTACATCTATAATTTCTCTTAGATCGTGTCTTTATTCAAAGAAATGGTGTTGTACAGCGGCTAACTGTTCAACTTCAATTAGCAGCAAAAAATCATCACGGAAAAAAATTCAATTATTCGAAGAAAATTTAATGTTGAAAATTTGGTTCGAATATTTCAATATTTGTCACAAATATTTCAAATATTTATGAGAAATAAATTCAAAATTATTTGTGACAAATATTTTAAATTATTTGTCACAATTTTTTTTTAATATTTATGACAAATAATTTTGAATTTATTTCTAATAAATAATTTAAATATTTGTTGCAAATTTATAAAATATGTGTCACAAATAATTTAAATATTTGTCACAATAAATTTGGAATTTATTTGTCACAAATATTTAAAATATTAATAACAAATAATTTAAAATTATTTTATATTTTATATATTTGTCACAAATAAATTGCGAATTTATTTGTTACAAATATTTACATATTTGTGCCAAATATTTATATATTTGTAGAAAATAATTGTTGACAAATTTTTTTCCCTGATGCTTAATCGTGTTTCCAATATCGTCACTTCAAGTGCTGATAAAACTTCTTGTAAAAAATTTGCTAAATGTATGAAGCAGACGGTCTTTCTACAGATTTGAGTATTCAAAGACCATCGATTTGTTTGAATAGAAACACGATCTAAGAGAAATCATAGATGTAGAACAATACTCAGACTCAAAATAAATTTACATTTTTCCGTCCGCCAATTCTTCCTACGAAATCTGAGTTTCCTACCATTAAAATGCTATCTGCAAAAAATGTAAGAAACTTAACATGCAAAAATATGTAGCTGTGAAAAAAATCATTCAAATTTCAAATCTTTTAATGCGCCGGGTAATTAAACGCATCCTTTACTATCTGACAGATTGCAATTTTGAAATGTCTCGAAATACTAAAAACTGTGCATTTCATTTTTGAACAAACTGTATCACATCACTTCAAAACATTCAGTTCAATAATCAAACATTTTCATCAAAATCACCAATTGTCAGTGCAAAAGTTGCAGCGAATTAGAAAAATTTCTATTTCTCCAGGATCAGCGTTGACAATTGCCGATTTTATAAAAACGACGGAATACAACGAAATTGCCGATTCCGTCAATTCAAAATTGCTCGTGTGCTTTCTGCATAAGCCTCAAACAATGTCAACCTCATTATGAAGTCCTAAAATCAAAAATGGTACCATTGCTGTTAGCTTTGTGAAAATGAGTTCTTACTTGACATCTCAAACGACATTTACAATTATCTGTTGTAGCGCGAAAGAACTAAACTTCAAGGTTCTGAACGAACAGGTTAAGACACCCACGAAGGCGGGTGACACCGAAATCGATAAACGCTCTCAGTACAGATTGTGTGTGAAATCAACTTGAAGAAAATGTTTTCACCGAGTGATAAATGCTTTTTTCGCAATTCCGGTCCATAATCATCACCTTTCCATGCATCCATTTAATGTCGTTTTGAAGGTATTTATTTCACTGTATTCCCGGACACAGCGCAATATGAACTTTTTTTCGCACGCAGTGCGTTATCAACTTTTTTTTCGCATGCTAAAGAACCTATTACCTTCAACGAAGGCAAAATTTTTATAAATAAAAATCTTGCATTGACCAGAAATCGAACCCCCGACACCAAAAGGTTTTTCAGCACAAAGCAGCGACTATAGCCATTCGGCTATAGAGTCACACAATTATACCGAACGTATTGTTGAAGCGTATATACTAAGCATTGACTACTCGATTTCATTCAAAGCGTCTCTTTACATCACATTGCAATGTGTATTATAATGCAGCCTTCTTGATCGTTCAAATGAATTTCTGTATACACAAGAATTTTGGAACAAAATGTAGGACATGTTTTGCATTGGAAAGGTGATTATGGCCCGAAATTGCGAAAGACGTTGTATCTACCACGGTAGATATGCCGGTATTTTTTCGCACACGACGTCTTGTCGACCTCGGCTTCGCCTCGGGTCGACAATCGACATCTGGTGCGAAAAAATACCTTCATACCTACCTTGGTAGATAAATAACTATTTAGGCACTAGGTGCCCTTGGCGTATAAGGTAGATCTACACATCTAGTGTCTAAATAGCTATTTTCACAACATATGCCTAAGTGGAAATTCGGAAGTAGACAACCCGAGGCGAAGCTGAGGTTAATAACACATCATATCCGCAAAATTCCAGTTAAGTCAAAAGTTAGGGGTAAGATTTTATATTCTCATTTTTACACACGTCACTTTTATGCAACTAGTGTTTAAATAATACTTATGACACTCAGCATTAGCATCGTATGTGCAAACCTTAGATGCCTCTGTGGCATAAAACGTTGTATGAATCACGGTGCCGGTCTTGAGTCACAATTACACATCTAGAGCCTAATAAAGTACTTTGCACTGTAGATTTACCGAAAGATTTCAAATTTACCGCCGAGTTGCATACAATATTTTACTCAAAAACAACAACAAAAATAATTTTTTCCAACTCAGTGACGAAATGAGAAACTTTCGTTGCCCTTTTTAAACATTGTATGCAACTCGGTGATAAATGATTTTATCAAAATACTGGTTTTGAAAAAAAAAAATTCTACGTTCAACGTACTTGTCCTTTCACAGGCGGCAAGCGTGTCAGGTGTTTCATAATCAGGTCTATTACATCTTTTGATAATAACGATTTTCAAGAGATTGATGCGAAATCGTTACACTCTTTTTTTAAATGCATTTTGCCATAGCTAACATTAATCAGAGCTTGTCGCATGTCGCTTACCTTTGTCGTTGTTATCGATAACAGATGAATAGAAGTACGTTAAAGATTTTCCAGTCTAGCGCTCAAATTGTGACCTGCTGATACGAATCAATGTTTAGATTACACTTTAAGTGAACATGTAAGTTGTGTAAGTTGTGTTGATTAATTCTGTGCATCGAAACAGCTGTGTAAAACAAAACCAAACTATCTCTCCAACGTTGCGTCATGTGTGTATGTGAAAATGGGGGCGATATGCACTGGATACATAGTGAAACGGCAAATGTGCCAATTTTCCATTAGGTGAAATTTATTGTGTAATTGTTACCTCAATTAGAATGTTCAAATATGTAGGAAATGGTTGTGGGATATTGTAGGAAAATGAGTGGAAATTGCAATTGAACTTAATGCAGGATGTGTGGTGTGATGTAATATTGGGTGCTAGCGACTGTTCGATATCGTGTGAAATATGTCTAAATTGTGCCGATAAAGGTAAATTGTTTGTGTGTGTGACAATGGAATATTGGATTAATTGAGAACATTTGCAGTTCGGCGATATGGAAAAAATTCGTTTGACTGTGGGCGTAACTGCTCAACGAAATATATGAAAAGTGAAAAGTCCTGTTAAAATTGTCTATAGCGCCCAGAAAACACTTTCTTTGCCATACTACGTAAATAACTACTAATTGCAAAATGTCGTAGACACAAATAATACTTGTGTTGCGAAAAGACAGTTCCTATGTACGTGTGCTGGCTGCATTCAAAATTATATATTTTTGGGATCATTAAATTCGACCCGAAAAATAACTCGTCTCGTTAGGTACATATTGTTTTCGATTCAAATAACAAATAAGTATAACGTTGTTCAACCCTTTCCGAAAATAGCTTTGCCAACGGTATCTTATTGTTCCTTACCATCGGGTTGTTAAAAATAACGAACAACAGATTTAAAATTTGTGCACCGTCGAGAAGGTCAGATGAAGTCTGATACCCGTATCCAAAGTATTATTTTACCTTATTGCGTTTGTGTGTTTTAAAACAACACCCCGTGCACAGATCATTAATCTTCTCCGAAAAATATAATGAGAAAAATACAAGAATATTAATGAACATCAAGATAGATTATTCCACCAAGAGCACTGAGAGAAATTTTACGATTCTTAGAGGTGAAAAGGTAGGTTACCTAAAGTAAAAAGTATTTCGAAGAGAAGGGGTATGGTGGGCGACATCACACACTGAAAGTTTAAATCTGACACAGACTTCTATTGGCTGAAACGATACAGTCACCAGTTTTAAATGGCATGTCAGACCGCGAGTTCACTAAAATATTTTGATTTAAGGTTTCTAAGCAACGCACTTCATGCATGAATGATCATAGTCAGCTGCAGAAAATACTTTATTTTACATGAAAATGTTTTACATTTGTATGATACGATACACTGTCCAGTTTCATTACCACTCATGATTGAAGTGCGTTGCTCCAAGTTTATAATTTTCAGAGAAATGATAACAGATGGCGTTGTGATCTGATGATCTGATGTGTTTCTTTGCATTGTTGGAAGAATTGATAGATGAAACAAAATAGAAAATGTGAGCCGTCGTATTCCTTCAATCGACTGTTATGAGAAAGAAATATAATTTTTATTATATACGCGGGAACAGACCTTTTCCATTCAAACAAATTCACCAAAATTGAATTTGTATGGCGTGGTGAATGTTTTGTATGAAATGTGGTGTGTCACTCGCGTTTCTACATCTGCATCAAGGTAAATAAACATACTGAAGGCAAATCCGCAAGAACACACGGAAAGCACAAGCAAAAGTCAATACTACAACATTATTATGTTAAACGTCACGGTTGCAACTTAACAAATCTTATATTCACCCGAAACTTGGGGTCCGTATTTCCAAAGTATATAAACACTGAAGGTAATGCAAATCCGCAGTTACACACGGATCCAAACTTTCAGGTGGATTTTAGATCCGTCATGTTACACACGTATTGAATTCGTTTGCGTCAAGTTGCATCTAGTGGTGAATCTGGAACAATTTAGCGGCGTTATGTTGCACACATATAAAATTCGTTTGCGTCAAGTTGTATTTAGTGGTGAACGGTGGTGAATTAGAAGTTTTTAGGGCCGTCATGTTGCACAAGTCTAAGTTAGACAACATACGAAAATGAATTCACCTGAAAGTTTGGATCCGTAATTTCTCTGATCCGTTGAGGGTCTGCATTACCTTCAGTGTTTATATACTTTGCGTATTTCTTGCTATTCCCTCAGGGTTTGTGTTACCTTCAGTATGTTTATATACCTTGCATGACCTCCACAAAGTTTACAGCCGTGGTCGCTGCTTCGTATCTGAACTTAGAAGTGTCATATTGAACTCATATGCATCAACCGCTTTTCTCCGTGCAACTACGTTGGCGTATTGGAAGGGTCCTGTATAAGGTCATGGCCCCATCAGTTAAAAATAGAGCCATCAAAGCTTATTGCCAAAAGTTTTTCCGAGAAATTAATTTCGGCTGAAAGATTGCCGAGAAATTTTTTTCATTCAATTTTTATTCGCAAATGTTTTCACCATTCATTCACTCATTTAAATCCCTCAACGCGAATTTTTCGTGTCACCTTTAAATTCCATGCCCTTTAATTAGAAACAGTCTAAAATACTGTAAACGGCCTACAGCTAGCAGAGCGTTTATTTACATAAAATTTTTTTCCATGCAATGAAGCAATCCAATGGTTTAAGCGTTGATGATAGATGTCTCGATGGAATATAGCCTATGTCTATGTAAAACTTCGTATGAAATTGTTGTCGTGTAGAAATATATATTTCATTTGCGCGTAATCATTGAAATGTAAACCAACTTAAGAATTCAGCACGTGTAAAATTCGGTCCAATTTTGAAATGGTGCTCCGCATTTTTCTAACAATAAAACGAATTGTTTTATTCTTTCCTTTAATATTCGCATTCCATTGTGTAGGTGCAGTAAAACAAAAAAAATCATAATTAGAACAAACGTAAAATTTCTTCTGGCTGTTCCTTGGCTGATGATAAAGTGGAGTGCCCTCAGGCAACGTTCAAACGCTGATCTTTTTCATGACAATTGTATTCATTATCCGTAATCATAAAGTACAATTGTTTTAGTCGTTCTCATTAAGGAATTTCATTATCCAGAGAGGTGCGGGAAATCACGCGTGTCGCGTTATTATTCTCCCATTTCGTTCTATTTAAACATTCTTTCCGATTCTTTCTGTTCAGGATCTGACGCTCGGCTTTTGTTTCTAGAATTTAGTTAATATTTCAGTGAATTCTTGTATGGTGTACATCATGAGCGACTCATCAGCGAAAGTGAATAAATTGCAACAAACAAAATAGATTTTTATGTTAAAAATGTCAGCTTTTGCGTGAAGTTTGTTGATTCGAGGTCAACATCCACGTCAAAAAAGTGACTTTTCAACTTGTCTTTGTAACGTACAATATTTTACACGTTAGGGCACCGAAAAAATGCTTCGAACGGCTATCAGTGCAAAAGCATGTACATTCGTGTTGTGACAAAATTTCACAGATCTGTAGGAATTCAGCACGACGTTCATATAATTTATTGATCCCAACAAAAATCTCTTCGAGAAAAGTGTGACGCAGTCTTTGAAGTACAATTTCTAAAATGAATGATATCGCTATAGTTGACGCTTTCAGCTTCGTTACGCAAAAATTAAATTTTACACCCAATTTTAGTTCAAACAAGCTGGCTTAGTTTTTCTCATCATCTGAAAAAATGTGACTGGAAACAACCAAAATTTTACCAAAAAAATCTGCGTCGCATGTGGCAGATAAATTTTCTTGCTGGTCTGTTCCTGAACATTTGCCACTTTGCGACGCAGATTTTTTTGGTAAAATTTTGGTTGTTTCCAGTCACATTTTTTTTGGGTAAAAATCGAAAATTTGACGAAAATCGAAAATTTGACGAAATTTGAAAATTTGACGAAATTCGAAAATTTGACGAAAATCGAAAATTTGACGAAAATCGAAAATTTGACGAAAATCGAAAATTTGACGAAAATCGAAAATTTGACGAAGAAAGTAATTCTCTATCTGCCACCATTCAAGAAATACCTCTAAAAACATAATTGACCCACCCATTTCCAACTTTCGACATTTTTCACATATGCCCCTCTGTTCTACTCGTAAAACTCTGAGACTTTGCCGAAGAAAGTCACTCTCTATCTTTCATAATCGCAAAAATATTAGTCCTTTCATCCTACGCTCGAGTAGCTCAAAATTTGGTCACTCTAATCACTCTAGCTCCAACGAATCTGCCCCCATTTTTTAAATTATTTTTTTGTTCGAAACGTGTTACGAATACCTTTCATTTGATGGGTCGCACGCCTCTGTAGGTTTCAATACAGCTAAGCTACAGCCGAAAACGCGTTCCCGACCCTTGAAAACCACACTCAGAAGCCACTTCGAGGTTAATAAAACAAAATTCTGGTTTTTCCTGTGGTAATGACGTATCACATTTTCATTTTTATGCCCACCCTGAGGTTCCTGCAAAATTTCATGGAGATTGGCTGACTAGTTTCCGAGATCGACCGTCGATAGATAGATAGATAGATAGAAACATACAGAGTAAGTTGAAAGATTCAAGGCTGTATACTTTGGGGAGGTCACGCAGATCGCCATTTTATTAGATACGCGGGAACACACCTTTTCCATACAAACAAATTCACCAAAATTGAATTTGTATGGCGTGGTGAATTTTTTGTATGAAACGTGGTGTGTAACCCGCGTATCTGCATCTGCGTGACCTCCCCAAAGTATACAGCCTTGGAAAGATTTTGATTATTTGGGAAAAGTCAATTTGGTGTATTTTCTATCAAAATGACCAACTTCAAAACGATGTATCTCCGGCAATTTTAAACCTACATAGTCGAGTGATAGCTCGTTTTGCTCGTATTTGAAGCGAGAATATGATAAAATATGTTTTGTGGTGATATAAACCAAAGGGTAGAAACTGAAATGTTCGGCTATATATAGTTGCCGCGTCTCAAAAAATTTTCTTCGTTCTTCTTTTGGAAGTTAGACTGCGTCAAGTCCTCCGCTATCGCTCCGGACATGATACTACTGGTGGCGTTGCGTTCTAACGATTATTTTTAAAAATTTGATGTACCTGCGATGTTAAAACGATACGGATGATGTACAGAAAAACGAAAATTCCATATCCATTTATACATCCGACCGTAAAATAAAATATGACTTCTATCGACAATAATGTGGTTTTATAGACTTCGCATTACCTCCTCTTAGCGGTATGAGGTAGAATTGTTACGACATGGCTGAATTTTTATTCGAAAAGCTTTAACTACCCACAGGACCAAATTCTGTAGTACAAAGCTTTAAAATCATATCAAAGGACCAATCGTTTTCATGATTTTCCATACAACAGTTTTTCAACATTAGATTTCTCATAAATCACTGCAGACACAAATAGAACCCCACGACGACTTTTACTTATGACATGTGAAATTTGGGAAGCTTGCCATTGCTGGAAATCTCGGTGCAAGTAATTTTAAAATTAGATAAAACCACAGCATTAAATGCCTCATGGCTATTTGAAATATAAAAAATTGCAACATTTTAGACGTTCTAATTTATTGCGACGGAGACCGTACTTTTCATAAATGCATGTACTTCTTTAGGCGCCCTCAGCATGTCGGAATAAGAAAATTCAAAAACCGAGTTTTCGTGTGTTTATTGACTTCAGCTTCGCCTCGGATCAACTAAATTCACACAAAAATTCGTTTCTCAATTATATATGCCTTAGTTTGCAGGGCCTACTTTTTGGAAACTAATTTCTTGAATTTCTCGAAATTTCTCGAATTTTCTCGAAATTCTTAAAATTTCTCGAATTCGAGAAATTCGAGAAGCTTCAAGAAACTCGAGAAATTAGTTTCTTGAAATTTCTTGAATTTCTCGAAGTTTCTCGAATTTCTTGAATTTTCTGGAATTTCTTGAAATTTCTCTAATTCGAGAAAATCAAGAAACTTTGAGAAATTCAAGAAATATTTCTCGAAGTTTCTTGAATTTCTCGAAGTTTCTTGAATTTGTCAAAGTTTCTTGATTTTCTCGATTTTCTCTAAAAGTTTCTAAAAAGTAGGCCCTGTTAGTTTGTCATAGTCATTTACATGCTACATGCGTCGAAAACCGTACTTTTCATGTTTCAAGCACGTCTTTCGACGCCTTCAGCATGTAAAATGCATTACATAACTCGGGAAAAAAATAATTAAAAGTCTCGTTTTTTCACACGAAAACTCTACTTTTCATTTTTAGACCCGTACGAAGTACTGGGGTCTTATAGGTTTACGCATACGTTTGTAACACGTCGAATTGGACTCCCTGAGTAAGGGGAAACCTATTGTGGTTGTCTAGAGATGCCAAATCTGCGGAAAAAAAATGTCCGTCTGTCCGTCTGTCCGTCTGCACGATAACTTGAGTAAAACGCATCCGATTTTGAAAATTCTTTTTTTTCCCGTTTGGTAATGTCAAAAGATAGGCTAAGTTCGAAGATGAGTGGTTTTGGATCGACCCCTCCCGAGCTGTGGCCCAATAAGTGCTTTACGGTTTTTCGAAGATATCTCCGGACATTTAAACGTTAAACTTGTAAGTGATACGTCAAATAAAAGGTATTTACAATACCGATCGACAAAAAAAAAGTTTATGGAAATCGGATGACCGACTCGTGAGTTAGACCCCTTGGTGTGGAACAGGCACAGGGCGGCAAGCAGTTTTTGCTTGTAGGTCGGCCACATTTGAACATATTTCGTCTGTTTTAGCTTTATTAGATAGGTATTGACCGTACCAATCAGGGAAAATTTTTTTTATGAAATTATGTTCTCCGGAGCGTGAGCTAGGTCTCTTGGAGTGAGCTCTTATCTGGCTACTCGGCCGTACAGTGAACGTGGTGTATTTTGACAATATCTCGAGTAAATTTTGACCGAATTTCATGAATTTTTTTTTGTTTGAAAAGTATTAACGAATGTAAAGCGTCGGTACTATTTCCGGTCTCCTAACAAAATGGCTGCCGGCGGCCATATTGGATTTTAGTAAAATAGAAATATCTTGGGAAAAATGATACTTAGAGTGTTTCTGTTAACATGGAAATAATTAGTTATGTGAGTGGGGTTTCAGGGATTCCATATATGGACATCTATATATACCTATATTGAGCTATATACAGGCATATAGAGCTATATAATAGCATATATTTATCTGTGAAATGTTTATTTATAGTGAAATATAGTGAAATATGAAATATGAATTTATGAAATTTGTCTTCGTACGGGGCTGTCTATATTGCCTCCGGCAATTTATTTGTATATGATAACAAGGCAAAGAGTGGATAATGTAAGTGATTTTAAAGGGAGAATAGTTTTTCAGCAGAGAAGAAAATGAAGTAAGAGAAATGAAGAGTTTCACATTAAAGGCTTTTGATACGAATAGGTGTTTCGTACGGGTCGGCGTTAGCTATGTTTTTATCCCTAGTCACGTAAAATACTATTACACAACGATGGATAAAAAGATGAAAAGTAGCCGAGGCGTAGCCGAGGTAAATCAACACACGAAAACGAGACTTTTCATTTTTAACCCCAGTTATGTAATGGATTTTACAAGCTGAGGGCGTCGAAAGTAGTGTTTGAAACATAAAAAGTATGGTTTTCAATGCATGTAGCAGTAGCACGTAAAATACTATTTCTCAACTCAGTGTCAATAAGTAAAACTTTAACTGGCTTTTTTGACAAATGTTTTATGCAAAGTCTGATATACACTTTGTCACCCACACGACCAACGCACTGGCAGTGCTATGACACGATGTGTATTCTCTACATTTGTTATCGACATTGCACTGGCTGATTTGGATTTAAATAGACATGTTTATGCTACAAGTAATGAAGTAGTAGATTTCTTTTATGAATAAGTGACAATTGATATGAAGGAATAGATTCGTTAGTCATGGTGACCTGAGATAGACGTCTGCGATTTATATTTTTAAATTTTTATTCAAAAGTAATCTTTAAACAAAATATAAACTGAAACCAAATAGCTCATGGTATCGTGAGTTATGTACGTAGTATGTAAGTACATGTATGTACATTGTACACTTTAGAGCCGATAGCAATCACTCTAGCTAAAAAAACATATCTTCGAGTTATTTAAAAAAACGACATTCATCATAAAATTTATGTAATTTGAATTTATGGACATGGGATAAGGAGACGTATTTTGCAATTTATTTGCCCATATAAAATTTATTGAATGTTCTCATTTGTTACGTACATCTTTTATGTTCCATGTACACATTGTATGTCTATAGCATCGAAGAAGGATTATTCGCTCCCTCTCTATCTCTCTCCTTCTCATTCCCTATCTACATATATAATATGCGAAAATACTTGCGTATTGCACGAAAGGACATCAATTTTTTTTTTCTTTCTTCGGTCGGATGGGTTCCCATACAAATGAAAGTTTATGTGATAGGTGAAATGTACCTTGTGGGTCGGTTGTTGACACCTAAATCAATAAATGTCGAATTGTTCAAACAATTTTCAAATATCAAATATTTACGGACTACGGCAGGAAGTCCTACAATCATCCATCTTTTACATAAATTTGTGTTTGGAACGTTTTTAGGGCACTTTGAATGTTTTTTTTTTGTTTTAAATTTGTTTTCCTTTTTTTTTTGGATGGATGGAATAAATATGGAAAATGATAAACATAAAGGCTAGTTTACGACTCAGTTTGGAAAATGTTTTACACATTCCAGATGATTGACGGCAAAACGTCTGAAATTATCGGAAAGCAACACGAGTCGCTTCGCGACTGCTTCGCTCAACTGCACCCATCGTATTTTTCAGTTCGTAACAAAAAACTTTTTCGACGATTGGTTAGAATCAAAACCTCATATAAAGTTTGACGGCAGAATAAAATAAACCAGGCAGGAGCGGTTCATTTTTGAAAAGTCAAACAGTATGAAAATAAACTAGGGAATGCAATCCCGTACCGATTTTTGAATCCCGGGATTCGGGATTGAGAAACTCAGTACCGGTACCAGTACCGGGATTTCCGGTACTGAAAAGATATGGATTAATTATCAGTAAAAGAAATTATTTTCATTTTATTCTCATTTTTTTAATTTTTTTAATGGTACAGTTAAGTGTGCTTACTCACAGTGAAACACGTATCGAATTTATTTTGTTCTAAATATCAAATTTGACACTACGACAAAAGAAATTCGATACTTACGTCGCTGTGTGAAGACCGGGTAACTTTAACTTATGTTTGCAACAGCGTAGATGTCACATTGTAAATTCAATTTTCTCTTTGGAAAAATGCTCACAATGCACTTAACGTATCATCGTTCAATCTTGAACGTATAAGTTGTGGGACTTGTTGTCGTCACAATCGCAAATTTTTGTGCTTTGTGATTTAAAAATTAATTGATTTGTTAGGTAATGTAAATTTTCAAGCACGCTTTCACCTTTCAAGCCTTTGAAAATATAAATCGTGTGAAGTGACAGAAGACCGACTTTCCGACAGCGTCAATTAGTGGCAGTTTTGTGAAATATCACCTAAATCCAAAATATATTTTACTACGCAAGTAACGGCAAGCCGGAAATGCACGTTCAGATTCAACGCTAGTTGGTTTGATGAGCAGCAGACACTCACCAGAAAGATTTTAAACACTTCAAGCATGGATGATACTCTAAATAGAGTACTGAAACTGGACAGTGTATTATACAAACGTAGAACACTATAAAAATATTTCCATGTAAAATAGAGTACTTTCTGCAGCCGACCACTATGATCATTGATCATGCATGCGTGAAGTGCGTTGCTAGCCATCGTAGTTTTAAAAACGTCTTTTTCTGTGTTGGCAAATAATACGACATAAGAGAAAAACGTAAATTAATCCTATGTTTCAATGTTTATCTTATATTGCCATAGTAGTTTGAATCATACAAGTTGATCGATTTCAAAATTTTATAAAAAAAACACTGACAAAAAAGATTCGAACTCACCTGTTGCAGGTAACTTTGTCTCCAGGTAATATACAATAGCTGCCACAACCAGGGACTAAAATAAGGATTTCTGTGCAGGTGGGAAACAAAATCTTGGGCGCCAAAACAAAAAATTTTATCCAAAAATAATATCATGCGTTCAGGACGTTGACGTAAATATATTTTTGATACCTAGGACCCGAAACGTGAAACTTCGTCTTCGCCTTCGGCTCTGTCTGGAAACTTCTCACACGCTAAAAAATTTCTACCGATTTTTACGTTAACACACCAGAGAGAAATAAATGAGAAACAAAATTCACATTTTTGGAAATAACTCCACTGAAAGCAGTTCTAGGCCAAGACCTTTCGAATGATTTAGTTCCTTTAGTGTCACTTTTTACATGCCAACCCTATTTTCTTTCCATTTTTTTTAGTTTTTAGGAAAGTGAAAGCTAAAAATGTGAAATACTTTGATTCTGTATCTGTATCTCCATCTAAATGATGATAAAAGATTTAAAAAAACTGATAAATTGTAATTTTTCTTGTGGGCAGATCTGGATTCGCAGGTGTGAATTAGAGGGGCGCAGGTGGGAAAATTCCCACCTGCGATGTTCCTTAGTTTAGTCCCTGGCCACAACTGTAGCGCCCCATGCAAAAAATACAGCTGCGGCAGATAATGTAGATTACCTGTAGACAAAGTTACCTCCAACAGGTGAGTTTTTCGAAACTTTTTTGTCAGTGAAAACTGGATTTTAAATTTCGGTACTAATCTCGGGATTTTTTGATCAATACCGGGATTCGGGACTGGGATTTTCCGGTACTGGTACCGGGATTGGTACCGGGATTGCATTCCCTAAAATAAACTCAAATGTACACTTACATAAGTTAAATTAATTTTATCTCCTGTAATGTCATAATATTCACAATTTGAGTGTCACTTTTAGAATCAAAATGGGCCAGATTTAAACACGTCATTCACAGGACGTTACGTTTATTAACTGAAAATTTCGACAATTGGTCATTTGCGCACCGCTATCTTCGATAATTTCACATTTATTCACTGAAAATTGACAAATTCTTGACAGTGTACTAGATGTGTGTTTTATTTGTGGGGAATATGAATGAGTGACGGTGTCATGGCGTGTTGATGTTTCAGTTTGTTTTTTTTTAATTGGTTTTTATGGTGATTATGACATTACAGGAGATAAAACCTTGTTCCTAACACGGTAGTAAATGGGGGTTTTGCGCACACGATGTGTTGCCGAACTCGCTTCGCTCGTATCGGCAATCTCACATCTAGTGCGCAAAACAATCCCATTTACTACCTTATTATGAAAATAGCTATTATCCGCACAATATAAGGCTACTAGATAATTCAGGTCCCTAGTAAAATGAAGCGTTCCTGCCTGCCTGGTTTATTTTACTCTGCCGTGAAAGTTTGCAAAATGTTCACTTGTTCAATACGAACTTACGTATTTTGATGCATATGCTGCAAGGTTTCACACAGTTTGCCGCAGGAACGAGCAACCCCATCAGACCAAAATTTAATTTTTTAAAGGCTAAAGCTTAAAACGTCTGAGGCGTCTGAAACCCGAATTTAATGTTTAATACCTGACATCTAACGAACTTGCAACGTAATAACAAATTGATTGACAATTGATATGAAAATATGAAAAGCACAATGTTCTGCGTGATAAATCGATGTGATTGTCATTTGTGTTCAGGGTGGACTGCTACTTGTCAGTAGATTTTACTTTGTATGGAGCGGATGACATAGCGATTTCATATAAACAAACTCACCTCTCATGAGAGGTGAGTTTGTTTATATGAAATTGCTATGTCCTCCGGTTTGTATGAACAGACCATACCTGGATTTTGGGCTGAAACATAATTTGTATTTCGGAAAGTTTAAAAATATATTTATTTGGAAGCATCTTGATCAAAGTAGTATAAACACTGAAGGCAATGCAAACCTTCAGGGGATCAGAGAAAGTACGGATCCCGAATTTCAGACAAATTAATTTGTGTAATGTTGCCATCATCATAAATTCTTGTGGGTAATGTTGTTGCAACACCGAAAGCCCAACCCGAATAAAATTTTTTGTGGAACCAAATCAACAAAAAATAATTTCAAAAATCTCCTGAAAAGCCATCCATAAACCTCCTCGGGCTTAGCAAAGTTCGACACATTATTTTATAAATCAGGGGAAAATGGGGACAGAGGGGTAAAGGCCAACACACATTAGCATCTAGTGTCGTCGAGAATACGATATTTCTATTGTTTAAATCAGCTAAAATCGGTTGAAACCGGTTTTAACAATAGAAATACATCATATTCCCAACTGACACTAGATGCTAGGGTGTGTTGGCCTTAAAAGAAATTGCGGATAATAACTCAAGGACTATTTTTGGCAAAACATTTTCCCACATTGTCTTAAATTTTCCTAGAATTTCTTGAATCTTCCTCGATTTTCACATAGAAGATGTAAAATTCGGGAAATTTCTTTTCCAAAAATATTCCATGTCTTCATAACGTAACGATCATAAGAAATGACAGATTTGTTCATTAAGCCGTCCTCAAAAGGTTATAATAATTAAAGGTGTAACAACCAAATAATGTCAGAAAAAACGGCATGCCATAGTACGGCAGCATTACTGCATACAGAAAACAAAGCAAATTGCGATGGGCTTCATTTATTTGTACGTCAGACATTTTCTCGTATTTTCGGAGTTCAACATTTACTGCATACACGTGTCGCATAAAACCAGAAAAACCGAACATACATAAATTGTTAGACTTTGAATAATATGCAGCTATTTACATTCAACAACAAAATTTTCACATATTAACGCTTTTTTCCCACCCGCCTCCTATATCTCCCCAGCCTCCCGCGTGAAGCAAGAAGCAACCATTGTACGTGGCGAAAATATGTATTGTTCTGTTTAGCTGAAAGTGTACCACTCGAAAGACGAAAAGATGATCTTTATTGTCATATTAATGTTTGTTCATTTTCCCTTTTTCCGATTTTTTCTTTCAATTTTTCAATACGGACATTTTCATTTTATTTGTTCATAGTCAACTCACGTGTGCCTTCACCAAAAAATTATGTAAACGATCAAACGCCATGCCATTACGTATATACTTTTGCATATTGAAAATTAGGATAGGACTTCAATTTAACGCAAATTTCCACGAATTTCTTTTTCCACATTTTCGCGATTTTTCCTATTTACGAAAATAGAGAATGAGAACGAAGAGACAGAATCCAAGATCAAGTTAGCAAAACGTACGTCAGATGGAAAGGATTTGGAATATATCAAACGTCAGGAGATATTTAAGTAATAATTTCGTTCGTTTGCCATTCGGATGGAAATTCGGTTCTGGAATCGCCAACAGAAATCTATTAAGCTCTCGTGTTATAAAAAATCTTTTAAAAAAATGTTGCTCGCGCCCAAAATTTGTCGGCTGAAATAGCTGTTTTGTCAACACCTACGCCCACGACATGCTTCACACAAAATGAACCACACACACATTGTGTACTCGGGATGCATTGACAAAATTTAATAAATTTTGAATGTCATTTATGATGACAACGAATCAATCTCCAATATTTATATGAACACTTAATCCGTCATCTCAGTGTGAGGTCACGTTTGGGAGGTTATTGAAAATAATATTGATGAAATAGACTAGGGTAGCGATTCAAACACCGGTAAACGCTTCATATGAAAAGAATTCAGGCGATTTAATAAAAAAAAGTTTTCCTCGCACTTTAACATTGAGCAGTTAGTGCAATGAAATAAGGTGAATTTAAAGGTAAAAATCGTATGGCATGACAAACAAAAACCAGCTGGTTGAAAATAGCTGGAATAATAGGGACGTCCACTGTCTTGAAAAGCGTGAGAGGACAAATAAATTGAAACAAAAAGAATTATTTGGAAGACCTAGAGCTTCTACCGAGTGATAGAGACATGAGTAATAGTTTAAAATAGTCATCGATTTTTGACAATACCGACGTGCTCTCGCACGATGTAACGATGTCTTCTTCTTTAAAAAATTATTACAAGGTCTGATTTTGGCCTCTTCCAGAAATCTTCTCCAATCGGACCTATTCCGCGCCAGTCGCAGTACTTTCAGATCAGACTCAATTGCATCTTTCCATCTCGCTCTCGGTCTTCCTGGTCTGCGGCTTCCATCGGGATTTGTATTTAGCAGTTTCAGTGGTACACGTTCCTCGTTCATTCTTTGTACATGACCGAGCCATCTTAATCCATTGATTTTGATGAATTTGACTATATCGGGCTCCTTGTAAAGCTGATACAGCTCGTGGTTGTATCTTCTTCTCCAGTTGCCGTGACACCTCCAAAAATTGATCGAAGAATTCTCCTTTCAAAAACCAAAAGTGTCTGGTCGTCACTTTGTGTCATGCACCAAGCTTCCGATCCATATGCTACAACTGGTCGAATCAGCGATCTGTACAATTCGCACTTAAGGTTGCGGTTGAGTGTTTTTGACCGGATGAGTTTTGCTGCTTGACTTTACTAAAGCGTTTGACACTATTAGGCACGGTAGGCTTCTAGACAAGCTCCGGAGTGAGTTCAAATTCTCAACATCGGCTGTGTCGTTTCTGCGGGACTATCTTAATGATCGTAGACAATGTGTAGCGATCAAAAATCATGTTTCAGAGCCTATTCCAGTGCATCAAGGCATTCCGCAAGGCTCCGTTCTTGGGCCGCTCATCTTTTCGCTGTACATTAATAATCTACCACAGTCGTTACGTCATATGCTACATCACATGTTTGCCGATGATGTTCAGCTATACTACGCTTTTGCTGAAAAAGATGTCGAAGATGCTTACTCTAAAATAAATGCTGACGTTAATGCTGTATGCGCTTGGGCGTCTGAGAATGGATTGATATTGAATGCTGGGAAGACTCAAGCTATCGTATTCGCGAACAATGCTGTGAGACGAGTGATGCCGAACATTTTTATTAATGGAATGCTAGTAAATTACTCTGACAATGTGTGCAATCTGGGATTGAAGATGGACATTAACCTAAACTTCAATGCGCATGTGAACGATATAAGTGCAAAGGTGTTCGCCAGACTGAGGAGCCTTTGGGCAAATCAACATATTTTACCGCAACAAACTAGAGCAATGCTAGTCAAGACGCTAATGTTACCTCTATTCACTTACTGTGACTCGATATATTCGTCAAATATCAGCGCAAAGTCCGTCAAAGTGCTTGAGAGAGTCTTTGCTGCCTGTATTCGCTTTGTGTATGGCATCGGAAGGTATGACAGCATTGCCGAATGTGTAAGTCGTTTGCTGGGATGCACCTTGATGGAGTTCCTCAAGTACCGCTCGCTGTTGATGGTCTTCAAATTAGTTATCAATGAGGCGCCGGAGTATCTGACTAGCTGCATTCAAGTTTCAACGAGATCTAATCATTTGATAATTCCTGTTCATACCACAAGCCAGTACAACAAGTCATTTTTCGTAAATGCAGTTTCGAGATTCAATTTGCTCCCGAATGAAGTCAAAATGACTGGAACACTGAAATCCTTCAAAAATCGGTGTTTTGAACGTTTTGTTCGACAGCGTGTGTGAGCATCGTCCTAGGCTACATAGACCTACCACTCATCGATTTTTTTTAATTTTTTTTATTTTTGATTTTTTTATGCACAGTGATACACAAGCATTAGGGTCGGTACTATTTCTTTTTATGCTTTTCTGCCCACCCCCGTACAGTCCAATGTTATGCTGCCTTTTTATATTTTTAATGTTCATTTCACTGTCGTAATCCTTATCTCGTTGTTGAGGCTCTATTTGTTTATTACGCTAGTCATTTGTAATTCTTCTTTTTTTTTGTAATTTGTTAATCTACTGTTATGAAAAGTCTATGAACATTTGTATAAGGACCTACCTTGTTGTTCTGATAAATAAACCAAATTAAATTAAATTAAATTAAATTAAAATCAACATTGAACTCTCTGATTTTCATACACGACCTAATAGTTGTCAAACGTTTCACAAAATTCCGCCAATACTAAAATTTGGTCTAATTTTATATTGGATTGGATTGGATTGGATTCGATGGGAAGGGGGTTAGCCCAGCACCTAAGCCTCTAGTGGGCCTGTTGTGCTATTGCACAAGTCACTTGATCATATGAATTGTGATTTTTCATCATATCTCTTCGGACTCAGATAGTTCACAAATCGACCGTGTAAACGTCCCATACGTTGTGAATTCTCTAAGCCACGAGTGGTATGCGAAGACCACAACCATCACTAATGACTCATGTATTTTCCCAATGAGCGACTAGTCGATCATAGATGGCGCTTATCCTACAGTCTGTTGTATATTGTGAATTGTGTCATTGACATTATGTCAATATGGCGTGATTGTTGCGAAGAAATCGAATATTGGATTTCTTTGAAATTTGCGACTTTGTTACGGTCGTACAGCCATTAGATAACTAATAGCGAGTGCTTAATCACCAAGTGATTAGAATAAAACCAGGCAAGCATTTTTGCACCGGGAGTCGAACCCGGGACCTCTTGGGTATGAGTCCTATTGTCTACCGATTGAGCTACCTGGACATTACAATAATTTTATATTAGGGTGATATAAGAATGTAATTAGCGTGACAAGTGTGAGGGGATATCGAAAATTCCTAATCTTAGCGTGACGTGACGTCATTTGCTTTCCACGTTACTTCTCAGAATTTTACAAAATTCAATAGAATTCTGCAGAACAACAGAAGAATTCCGATGAAATTTATGTGAATTTTATAAAAACAATTTCAGAAGTAATGTGAATAGCTGCTGGAACAAGCAATAAATAGAAATATCTTTGCTCTGTGAGGGAGAAGCGACTTGAGTTAGCTGTTTGAGAGTATGACAACATTACCATGTATGTAATTAGCGCCTTCTGAATATTTATCCGTCAATACTAACTATGGTTTGCTTTTACTTGAATTTAACAGAATTTATTAGCGTTTACCATGAGTCATTTCCTCCTCGTCGCACGGTGGTGCATTCATCTTTTATGTGGACTTTTATCATGGCAATAACGAGCCATTACAATGTTGCAAAAGTGAAACTCTATAATTTACTCGAAAGAAGTTTGGACGTTCGAACAGACGGTTACATTAAGTATCCACAACTTTTTCCAACATCAACTTAGGCGAGGGGTAATCACTGATTTACTAGCTCAGTAAATCACGGTAAATCACGGTAAATCACAGTAAATCACAGTAAATCAAGTAAATCAAAAATGAAGTTTCTACTAAATTTGAATCTATTTACTTCAATTTGTATTAGTTCATGAAATTTATCCTATATGTTTACGGCCACGATACTTCGAAATGTAATCCAGTAACAATTAAAAATTTTTCAAAAATTTTACAAATTTTTTTGTGATTTACCGTGATTTACTTGATTTACTGATTTACTAGTGATTACCCCCTTGAACTTAGGTATATAAGGTATTTAAAGAATTGATGATATTGTGGAAAACAGACGCGACAAATCTTAAGTTTTCATTTAACAAAAGAAATAATAAAAAAATAAAATAAAAATATTTCGACGATAAAGTTGAAGAAGGAGGAGAAGAAGAAAAAAAACTTTGAACAACAAACAATTTTTTCTTCTTCGGTTGAATAAAGTTCAAAAACCTCCATCTGACGACAATAATGTTTATTCATTAGGCGAAGCAGTGCCCGTATTACGTAACTAAAGTCGAACATTTTTTTCTCTTCTTTTTATTAAAAAAAAAAACTTTCATGAATCCAAGTCACTAACACCACTCAGAGGTTATTAGCATTCCTCACATGCGAACCGCAAATGTCTTAAAAAGTTTCGCTGAATAAAAAAAAAAATGAATCCAAGCCAAACTTCAGTGGGTACTTCACTTCACTCACTTCTCATCATCGTCTACTAATTTACCTCTCCACTTAATCAAAATGTATTTTTTAAGGAAAATTAAGCTTGCGAAAGTTTTTTTTTCGGTTGTTTGGAAAAATAAAGACGAAAAAAGTATGGAAATGTTTCACACGTACAACGTACGTGAGCCTTTTCTGCATGCAGATAACTCAGTCATATATGGCATAAGGTACTCGGTTTTATAATCAAATTGTTGGGTGCTTGGGACGAGCTTCTCATATTTTAGCAAATTCCTGTATGCTCAGTCATGTTTGTCGTCGTGCTTTGGAGCATTATAATATGGTATGGTAGTGTTCAACGATAGAATTTGCACCGTTCACCAGAAAGAAGCATATTGCACTTTACCTTTAACATTATTGTCAATGGGAGATTGTTTTGATTTTCTAATATACTTCAATTTCATGCCATTGCACACTGTTGAGCACACATATATATACACGTTGGTCGGTCGGCATTGAATCGGAATTGAAATTCATGGTAAAGTATATTATGTGGATGTTGCAATGTGCTTTCCGGGATTATGCATGCACGTTCCATTCCCAAATGGAATTTGCACGAAATGTTTTTTTTTGTTGTTGAGATTTTGAATTAATTTACGAGCAAGGCGAAAGTTCAATGCAAAAATTTATGACACGAAACGAAACGGGTATATCACGGTGTTCGCTTGCGATTATATAATCGTGACTTAAGAGCTCCTATTACGGCTAGAATTTGTCTTAATTTCTAACTACATCAACAGCTAAGGCAAACATAAATCGAACAGTTCTACGTAATGCACAACCAAAGGTGTATCAAAACAAATGAAGTAAAAGATTTCGTACGACCTCTGAGCTCTTTAGCTGGAATTGTTACGGACGTGAGCCTATCGAGAAAGAATTCATTATCGAAGGATTTTATGAACGATCCCTTAGGCTCACTGAACGTTGCCACATGCAAATTTATAACAAAAAATCATCCAACGCTGTCAATAGCATCGCCGGAGGAACAGAGTTACATTGCAAGTCGTACGGAACAGACGAGTGTGAATCAATTTGTCTAAATTTAAGTTCGTCGAATTCCGTCTCATCCTAAGAAATTACAATTAATTCTCAAATCGTCTACGTAAACAGAAAGCTTAGTCAATTGTACGCGGCAAATTTATTACTAGACGATATTCATAGTTTACGACAGGTGTGCAAGAAATACTATCCGTAAGGTGATTCGTAACATCTACCACAAATTAGGGAATTTATTGTAATTCTTTCCGTTTTCCAACATTTTTAGAATTTTAAAGCTCTCAGTTGACTTGAGAACCAATAAACGTAATACAATAATCAACGCAGTCGTTTCACTCGGGTCAACCGTGCTCTTAAAAGCTTAGTACAAACGCCTGGCCGTAACAGGAATAGATCCTCCGAATGGACCCATTGTACCAATACATAAACTGTTCATGCCGACACTGTCCTGTGTATTTTAAGCGGAATCTTTCCATTCTACAAATTTAGTTAAAAGGATCGAGTGCATCATTTTGATTCTACCCGCTGCGGTACCGTAAAATGTGTCACCCATTGACTCACCCAAGCAAGTATAACTCAACAATTTTTCGGAATATTAAGAGTTTTAAAAGAATTTAAGAATAAAGCATTCTTCTGGCTTCTGGCACACCTCCACTAGAGTTGGTAATGTATCGTCTTTTACTTGCTGGTTATGAAAGAAACAATGTGTAACCTTTGAAGGGAACACAATTCTGATAATTTTTATGTGTCGAATTTCGTTGAAATGAACCTTGGCATTTTTTCTATTGAAACTTTACTTTCTGTCTTACCACGAATCGAGTGAGACTTCAACTTTAAACCTTTTTTATTTCAATAATTCTTCATTACATACTTTATAGAGAAAAAAAAGGTTTCTATAAAATCATGCATAATGAAAAATAAATAGAGAAAAGGCCACATTAAAAGCTCCCCAGAGTGGTAATAACTTCTAATTTGTTCTGACATGAAAATTGTGTGTGTTGGTGTGTTGATATAAAAGCAAAGGCTTTTCGCACTTATATCCTAATTTAAGTGCGATGTAGACAGAGTGCTGTGGATATGAAGTTCAAGATGACTTTCACAAGCACATAAAGATGAAAATGGCAAAGTGGAACTAACAAAAATAAAATTATGATTTTATTTTTACATTACACTGAGCGAGCATCCACCACACATACAGCATTATGAGGAGGTTTTTCGTATTCTGGGACATGGGGCCATAAAAGGATAATTTGTGATGGAACAGATTTGCTCTGTAGAGGAGGTGTCGCTGGTAAAATATGGAAATTGAGGATAACGGATTGATTTTAAAAAAATGATTAAATCTGTTCTGGAGATAGTCAGTTGACGCTTTTACGACTCGGATCGACAAACTTCACTCATTTCATTTGTCTCATTACGTGTACAGATTCCGGTCAAGTTATATAGGGTAGATTCACCTAGAGGGACACTCATTTCCGTTAAATAGCTGTATTAGAGAACAACGTTCGATTTAGTTCTTGTTGATACATGTGCCACTTCACAAGTAGACTTATGGAAATGGGATGGTTATTCACTTGCAATTTTTGTTTCCAGTACTGAATGACGCACCACGGTGTGCGTGAACCAAATTTAATCACTTTTTAGGATCATAACAAACCACTTTAGTTTGAAGGGTAGAGTGTCGCAGACAATATTCAATCGACAGATTTCATATGAGGAGATTTATTTTCCCAAGGCAATTCCATGGTGTTATCATGAGGGGATCGGCAAGTTATCTTGGAAGTACAGAAGCTAGAAAATTAGAACCAAAAAAGCTTTTGTTTATGAATCGAGTATCCCCAAAAACATTTTCGAAGATAAGAAAGCCGTAGGACACCGGAAATACTCCATACAAAACACAATTGCATAGTGCATTTGGTGACAAAGGTCTGAAAATTTGACCATCCATCGGTAAATATGGACTTTGAGAGTCTAATGCGATGTGGAGCCCAAAATTTTAGCCCCTCCCCTTCTCCTCACACCTCTTTAAAGTTTACGGTGCAGAGGTACGTTTGATGAATTATTGTGAAGCCGTCATGACTCCTACCATAGCTATTTATAGCTCAAATGAAAGAGGAAGGTCCAAAATTTTTTTGTGTCACTTTGGTTTTCCAAATTTTCCATTTTCATTGGACTTTTCCGAGCTTTTTCGAAATGTCAGAAAAAAAGTTGAGTTTCAAAATGAGATAACTCCTGAAATTTCATTTTTACAAAGAAACGATGTTCAGAAGGTTTGTTCGTCATTAAATTCTCTACGGAAATAAGGTATCACACTCTTTCCTATCTTTAACGGTGGCGGGTCTGGAACCGATTTTCCGCTTTCCTACCATATAATGCTAGAAATGAAAAAATAATAATTTTCAAGATTTTCACAAAAGTTAAATTTTTATTTTGTTAAGAAACTTGCTGTTGTGATACAGAAAGTTGTTTATGTTGTATATGATGTCCACAGTTCCTCATCCTGAGGGTTCTCCAGTCAGAACTCTGGAATTTTACGACTTTTCAATGTAATTTTTGATTGTGTTCTGGATTTGGAAATTTCAAAAGTTCTCCAGCACAAAGTACCCAAAATTTCATGATTCGTCAATAAACCCTGACATCCTAGCTTATTATTTTGATAGGATATAGCTAGGAACAGCGTTGGAAGTGTCACATGTTTTTAGTTTTTCAGGGATTTCTTGAAAGAACTACATTTGTCAAGTTAAATAAGGAAGAATTACAAACCAGTATAGTCCTGGCCTCTTTCTTCCGCTCCCAATTCTAGAACTGAAAGCTTTAAAGGACGTACCTGCATTTTTTTGGGTTTCCTTTGGTACTTTTATGATTGTTGTCCTGGTAGAGTACTAGTTCCTAAAATTCAAACACTCCACATGGTCCAGCATCTTCCCAGTTCTAGAACTCTGGGATTTTAATGGATAACTATGTATTTTTTGGATTCTCTTCTGGCCCAATGGGATCACGAAGGTAGTAGTTGGTTGGTTCCTAAAATTCCACCATTCTACAAGGTTCAGTATCCTCCCGGATCAAGAACTTCAGCATTTGCCGGGATCTCAAAAGCCTTTGAGAGTGTTATTTTAATTTTAGGAAACTTTAGAGTAATAGAAAGTAAATTCCCACAATTCCATGACACAACAGCTGCAACAGCACAAAAATTCAAGACGTGCGCCCATGTCTTCCTGTCAATAGGAACAGTAGGGGCTTCTTACCTACTTCCTTTATACCTTGGTTAAGTTCTCATTAAACTTTCAAAACTCAATTTTTTCAAAAAGGTGATTAACCGTTTGTTGAACCGAAGAGTGTGCGGTCAAACCACCAAACGGACATTTCCAATCATTACAACATTGCTCTCCTACTGACATTTTTCATCACATCTGAGTGAACTTAAGCTAAACAATCAAAATGAACACAGCAAACCAAAGTATACAAAGTAAGTAAATGAAATGGAATAATTATTTCCCCAATGGGCTTCCCACAAACTTTTACATGGACAATTAATAAACAATAGGAAACCATTTACCGAGCACTGAACGAAAAACAATTACATTTTTCGGTGCTGTTATCCACGTATATTTAGCAAAAGTTTTTCGTTTTACCCCATTTATATTTCTTTCAATATTTATACTCTCACGTTCGACAAAAAAGAGTGAAATTATGAACGATCGAATTTAATTAATTTTGATGAGTTCTTAGCGAAAAAGTTTTTGTCAATCCCACACCCCGTTTTTCAGTTAGACGAACTGGAATTGATTATAATTTGGTTGGAACATTGTGCGTATACCAGACACGCAATTATTTCGAAAATAAATGTTTTCTGCGGTTACAAAAGGAAACTTAATTGAGAGTTAATCGAAGATCAAAAGCTTTTGTTGTCTTTTTACCGAATATGTTCACACTTAAGCGGGGAAGTAATGTCAAAGGCGATGTTGTCGTTTTATTCAGAGCCGTAATTGGCGAAGTCTTCTCGAAATTCGAAGTTAAAGTTGGTTTTCCCGCTTGAACTTCTTGATAAGCACGTATAAGAACACATGTTGGAAATGAAATATTTTCAAAGTTAGAAAGACAAACAAAAATATTGCGGCGTGTAAAATTTGTAATCCTTCCATCTATGATTAACCCGATAAATGCGAATCTTAAACTCAACCGCCAGTCCTCCATAAGAGATTTTTACCAGGGATTGTTCACTTCAGTAAATCACATCATATTCGAAGTGAGTCGGACTTCGATTTTCAGGCTGAAAATTTCAGCTTTAAGGCCCCCGTCATTGGGAAATGACAGGACAGTTTCCCGAAAATGTATGGAAAATTTTATCACAAAAATTCACCGAAAAGATTCAAAGAAACTCACCCATGATGCTTTCCATTGCATTCGTGCACCGTCTCTTTATGTCCCCAAGGCACATTTAAACACTAAAACACTTTTTACTCGATGCAAAAACAAAATTTTGTTTTTTGTTTTGTCGCGATAAAACACAGAAAATATTTCGACACAACTGTGACACTCCGCTATTATAAGGACTAGAATGAATGTTTGCTGTGTTCACTTCGGCGGTAAAATATTTTCATTCAAAAAAGTGTCCGACACTTCAACGATGGTAGACATTTATTAAAATTGTAACCTGTCCCACTTCTTTAGTAAGCTAACAAGACTTCGCTGAGTCTAATTATGCCACCTCTTCGAACAAAAATATCGGCTGAGGTCGAATAATTCTCCGCTGAGCTTTAACAAACCTCCGCTGAACTCTAATAATTCTCCGCTGAGCTTTGACAAACCTCTAATGAGTTCTAATAATTCTCCGCTAGCCTTCAGTAAAAGTCCGTCAGACCTTAGCACGTTGCAGTAAGGCAATGAAGCTAAGCGAACACTCAATAAGCATCAGCGGACACCTAATAATTGTTGATTTAATAAGACTCCACTTAGCTTTGGCAGATCTCCGCTGAGTGTTCGATTCGCTCTATTAAGCCTTCCTGCAACTTGCTTAGGCCTAACGGACACTTCCTGAAGCCTAGCGGAGAATTATTAGAGCTCAGCGGAGGTTTGTTAAAGCTCAGCGGAGAATTATTCGACCTCAGCCGATATTTTTATTCAAAGAGGTCATAATTAGACTTCGCGAAGTCTTCTTAGCTTACTAAAGAGGAACGAACATTTATTTTCGCTCAGCGCTGTCTTACGAGAGGCTAAATTTTTAATAAATGCTCTCCCATCGTTGAGAGAATGTCCGCTGAGCTCTCGTAAAACTTTAAAAAATGGTCGATGAGCATTATTAAATGTATACGCTACCCTTTGTCAACCGTTTGATGATTGTTTTTAAATGTCCGACACTTTTTTGAATGAAAATATTTTATTGCCGAAGTGAACACAGCAAACATTCATTCTAGTACTTATAGTAGCGGAGTGTCACATTTGTGTCGAAATATTTTCTGTGTTTTTGTCGCGACAAAACAAAAAAAAACTTTCTGTTTTTGCATCGAGTAAAAAGTGTTTTAGTGTTCAAATATGCCTTGGCGACCTAAAGAGACTATGCCCGAATACAATGGAAAGCATAAGAGGTGAGTTTCTTTGAATTTTTTCGGTGAATTTTTGTGATAAAATTTTACATACATTTTCGGGAAACTGTCCTGTCATTTCCCAATGACGGGCCTTAAAAAAGAGCTTTTACATGCTATTGCTTTCCCTATGGTCGAAAGTGGCTTATTACACACCTAGGGAAAACAGAAATTCGGTTCATGTTTCAAGCACTTCTTTCGACGCCCTTAGCATGTAAAATCCATTACATAACTCGGGATAAAAAGATGAAAAGTCTCGTTTTCGTGTGTTTATTGACCTCGGCTTCGCCTCGGATCAACAAAATTCACACGAAAACTCTACTTTTAATCTTTTTATCGCTAGTCATGTAAACTTCATTACACAAGATAATAGTTGAAAAGTCTAATTTTTGTGTGTTTATTGACCTCGGCTTCGCCTCGGACAACAAAATTCAAATGAAAACTCTACTTTTCAACTTTTTATTCTTTGTTATGTAAATAACTATTGAAAACTTTCAAAGTATTTCCAATAGGTTTCTTCCAAGGTGAAATGAAATGTCAAACTGTCATGCATAGAGCCATAACTTCAAAACAATTGTCAAAATAACAAAGAAAAATAAGTTGTGGTTATGGTTCTATGGACGACATAGGTTCGTGTTCGGTTAATTTTGTTCGGCTTAACAATTGCTTGGACGAAAACTATTCTTTCTGGAACAGAACCTTTTCAAAGTTTTCTGATATAAAATTACTTAAGCTATTACGGCTAGAGACTAGACACATGGCTGCTTCCGTGTAGATTTGTTGACAGCAAAGCCTACTACAGTTAAAGAACCAAGGAAAAGTTTCGTTCCGTGTCGCTATGTGAAGCTGCAATTACCATGCCAACATTTTTAAAGAGGTTGTCGACAATGTTTGAGGATATATGATTGCTCTTAACTCTGAATCTCTTTTGCGTCATTTATTATTCATTCATAGAATCATGTTTGACACCACAATCGATGGTGTCAAGTGTGCATATCATTTAAGGGTTTTGTTCTTTAACGTATATTCACACACTGAAATGTTGTGTCGAAGTGTTAGTGCTGGCAGTAAGACAATATATCAGGGTATTTTCTCCGCTGATTTTTTTCCGCTCTTTTTTTTGGAAAATCACTTTCATAAATTAATAAGAAATTTTTCTCGGAAATATTTTATTACTTAGAGTTATTCGGATATATTTATATACACATGGATGGATGGATGTGTAATATTGTCTTATTCTTTTGACTTTGCTTTATTTATGAGCTATTTTGAACTTTTTATAGCTCTGCCTTTATATTATGGGAATCCGACATGTTTAGATTTAGTTAAGTTTACTTTTCGGTTCATTTTTGTTGCTTCGTGAACATATACGATCTGGGTGTGAGAGTGTGTGTATGTGTATGTATTTGGTAAACCAAAAATGGTAAAACAACTTTCTGACGTATTCTGATTGCATTAGTCAATTTATTTTCGTTTTAAAGCCACATGATCATAAATCAAGTTTTAATGAAAACATTCCGTTCTGTTGTTTGTTTTAGTTTCAAAAATTAATTTCAGTTATAAACTTCTGCTATATTATGTTAAGACCCTCACTTGGAAGAAATGTCATTTAGCATTTAGAAAAATGTCAGGATTTGACTCATTCCAAGTTAGCGTCTTAAGCAGACAATAAAAACTATGCCACAACATAAAATGGATTTCGGTAAGTGCTTCCATATAATATGGACAGGGCGTGGGATGTTGGATGGGCTGTAAAGAACGTCCGCGATTTTGGTGATTTTTTCGACACTCCCTCCCTCGGTGTACGCTCACTTTTAAACAAAATATATCCATAAAAGTAGTACATTATGGTACTAGGAACAAAAAGGTTTGTTTTTGACCCAGGTGGTGAAAACATTGAAAAAAAATGGAAATAATTGAAATCGAACAAAGTGAGGGCGACAAGCGAAAGTGCCTAAAATAAAACGTCCACAACAGATGCGTATACAAATTTTCATGCTGAAGTCCTAAATTAAGAGAGAAATTACGTAATTTATGCCCAAGGAATGAAAAAAAAATTACTTCTACTACTTTTTAGCCCCGTACGAAGTACGAAGGGGCTTATAGGATTACGATGCCGTGTGTAATTGATGGAATTCGAAGCAGACGGTAAGGGCAAAGTGTTTGCCTATGTTCATAGATAACGAATCCGCAATAAAAATTTTGTCTGTCCGTCTGTCCGTCTGTCCTTCTGTCCGTCTGTCCGTCTGTCCGTCTGTCCGTCTGTCACGTCGATATCTTGAGTAAATCAAACCCGATTTCAAAAAAAAAAAAATTCCCTGAAAGGTAGTTGAAATAGTGAGGCTAAGTTCGAAGATGGGCGATTTTGGGTCGACCCCTCCAGAGCTGGGGCCCCATAAGTGCTTTAACGTTTTCCAAAGATTTCTCTGGCCATTTAAAGGCTACACTTGTAAGTGATACATCAAATGAAAGGTATTTACAAAAAAAAAGTTTATGGAAATTGGATGACCGACTCGTGAGTTAGACCCCTTGGTGTGAACTAGGTACAGGGCGGCAATCCGTTTTTGCTTGTAGGTTAGTCAAATTTGAACGGATTTAGATAGATTTTGATTTATTAGATAGGTATTGACCGTACCAATCAGGGGAAAAAAAGTTTATGAAATTCGGTTTACCGGAGCGTGAGCTAGGTCTCTTGGAGTGAGCTTATATGTGGCTACTCGGCCGTACAGTGAAGGTGGTGTTTTTTGTTAATATCTCGAGTAAAATTTAACCGAATTTCATGAATTTTTTTTTGTTTGAAAGGTACTAACGAATGTAAAGCAGCCGTTGTACTTTCCACCTCCTAACAAAATGGCCGTCGGCCGCCATTTTGGATTTTTGTAAAATCAATATAAATAAATGAAAATGATAATTCCAAAATCACTGATCAGTGGGAAGTGTAGTTTGTGTTACTTTTGAAAGGAACGTCGTACGGGGCTTCGTAATTGCGCTATGCGCAATTTTTAAGACGTACACATTGCATAAGAATTTTACGACGTTTACGGGCGCAATAGGCTTACGGTAAGAGTAGGGCGACGGACGAAGTAGGGTCACGTGCGCAATAGATGTACGGGTTTGTACGAGGCTCAGTCGCAGCAAACGCTCCGACTGTTCTGACGGCTCGTTTTAAGTCAAAATCATTAATTTATTGTTGATTTCTTTGAACCTTACACACATTCGTCATGACATTAAGAAACGTCAATCTTCTCTGCGAACAACGCACTCCAATAGATCTCTTCGTTTGGTGAAACTGATGACGGAAACGTGAGGAATGGTGGGGAAAAGTGTGCAAACTAATTGAAACCAACTTCACAATTTCACATAGTAATGAATAAGTGAGTGCGTCCAATTCTTTGAAATGAATGTAAATGAACTAAATACGGGGAATTCCCTTAGAAGTAAAGTTGGTTGTCATTAGTTTGCACACAAAACCGAACCGTCGATCGTCACGCCAGCGGTCATTTTAGTGATCTATAAAAGGCACAAGAGCAGATTTTTTAACGGTCCTTCGGCCTCTTATTTTGTATGGAACATCCGTAACGCAGTGGCCTATATACCAACGTAAAAAACTGAATTTATATATGAGAATTTTGGACTACTGCGTCGTTTAGGTCGCTTAATTAAATTCTGTTCTTGGAGTGCGTCGCTTTGAAAGAACGCTCTAAGAAAGCTCAAGTGATACAATCAGAAAAATCCCGCTCTGACTCTATGCTAGTCGGTTTAGTGAGCAATAAACAATCATAAAAGCATTGTAACATTGCATAACTGTAGGTTCGTAAGGCAAAAACGATTTTTGACAAGCCGAAAACGAACGAACGTATCCACAGAGCCATTACCTCAACGCTTTTGCGCATATGTGACATTACCCCCGCCCATATGTGACCTTGACACTTACCTTTCATACATTTCAAAATTTGCTTGAAATTGGGTTCCAGCATAAATCTCACATCGCAAGTAAAAGGTGGAGTGTGTGGTGTCGTTTGAAAGCTGAACGTAGAAATGCACTGTTTGTAGATGCTTATTCAGCTGGTGCTTATTCAGCACATCGAAAAAACGGAAAATTCTTCATAATTTTGTGTGCACAATCTTTAAACCTTTAACTTTCATTTGAACCCAATATCACCTATGTAGCTTCGAAAGGGGTTAACAGAAATTTAACAGTTCCCTCTGTATTGAAAACTTCAACCGCATGTAGATGGCGCTAGAGGACACATTTTCAAAGTCTCCAAATCGTTTTGGAATCCTCAAACGAATATTCACCCATGGTAAAAAAATGCACGTTTCCATAAAAAATGCACGAAAATACATCTAGTGGAGTACCAGGCTTTGCTCGGCACTACTTTTATGACAAAATATTTAAATATTTTCTGGTGTCAAACTTCTTTCAAAAATGTTTTCACGCATCAGAAATTTTCACGCGTCAGAAATTTTTATTTGTCAGAAACTTTCACGCGTCAAAAATTTCTACGTGTCACAAAAATGTTTCTCGTTCAAGAAACACATCCACGACGTAAACAGTCAAACAAATTTCACGCGTCAGCTAACACATGAAAGCGACAAAAATTTCGCGCGTTCGTCACAGCTCATTAGTCCTCATTAGTCGGTATGTTCAGTTTCAAGTCTTTAGGAGTTTCCATCTGGGCTCCTGCGGAGAGACAAACAAACAAACAAACAAACTTTATATTATGGATATATTATAGATTATAGATGAAATGTAGAATATAATAGATGGATCAATTGTGGAATAAATCAGGAAGAACAAAAGAATGATTCAACATTATAATTGAGCTGTTCCACATCTGATCATCATCTGCATAATTTGCGTTACATTTAAGCAGTAGTATGTTTGTGTGCTAGTGTACTACAGACTAATAACAAGAATATCAAATGCTCACTTTCTCCTCTTACTAGATACTCTCTAACTTACTCACTTACAGTAAATGTGAGTACATGTTGTGACTTATCGAAACGATCATTTATATTGATGTCTAATATACACGAAATGGAAATGAATAAAATGAGTAGCAGCAGACATACAACGAATAAACCACTTAAAATGCCAGGAGTAATGAAGAATACACAGTCCTGTACATCGTTAAATTTCAGTAATGGCTCTATTGCACTACTATTAAAATTTGGTTGCAGTTGTAGGTCAGCCCAGGTTATTTGCATCGTTTTATTCATCGGGAATTCGATCAAATAATTCGTACAATGGAACGAGAAATTGGACGCGATGGATGTTTGTCTACTCAGAATTAGACTTTGGTTATTCCAGTTAGCCTCGTCAATCCACCAGTAATTGTTTTTGGCAACAATTTTAAATTGGAAGCAATTACGCTTTTCGGTTGCGATCATTAAAACATTCACACTCACGTCGGTGGAACTAGAATTCGATCGTGTAGCGTTTGTATATTTCGCTGTGACTACATCAAAAACCACCGTTTCTGTTACGTTACGGAGACCATCCGATACGTTGAAATAAGAGTAGTACAACAGGAAATGGGGGTTTCGACAGTATCTTCCAGAAATTGTTCCATTTTTTTTAGCATAAAAACATGACGTCCTGGAGCCCCTTCCCGTATAAATTACCAAAACGTTCCGATCCTTCGATGACAATTCCTTGTAAAGATTTGTAATCAACCGGTCGTGATGTGTGAATAACGTGGATCTTGTTTTAATCTTGTCATTATTTTCGAAATTAACGAACACATAGCCATGTAGAGTATCAAGTGATTTATTCAACGAACCATCTGCTAAAAATTCAACTTCAGTCGAATTCGGGCCTGCTTTATGCTCCAAAATCTGCATAGGGTCTTCAACGCTAGCAAAATACTGTTTGTTTTCGATCTGTTGGATTTCGGGGAAGCATGAACCAGTTTCAGTTTTACATTGTGTGATATCCTCCGTTGATAGCTGAAATGTTAAGTTGGAAGCTTAGGTAAAACATCTTCAATTTTAGTACAGATTTTTAGTCTGACATGACGTATGGTTTTTTAATTCATTTTTAAGAATTGCCGGTACTTCAGTATACCAAACACAGTAAAGTTAACATGATTCGGCATTCCCTTCGTAATCAAAAAACATAATTAAGTGCGATTATCACACACTTGTCAGACTGGCTGGCTAATTGCCGTTCAGTACGAATAGTCATTCGGAATTAAAAACAAGAATAGACCGGCTGAAGCCTGGTGAGGTCTTTTTTCATATTTTTTTAAATTCTGTTTACTACTAGCTTGGTACTCATTCAAGTACCACTTTGGTATTCAACTACCAAATTTTCGAATTATAAATAGGCAAGCAAGCCGCCTTTTTTTATCAGTCTGTGTGCAGATCTCAAACAGTAAACATCTCTACAACGTCCGTATTAGTTTGGTAGTCAACTACCACTTTGGTTGTCAACTACCACTTTGGTAGTCAATTACCACTTTGGTAGTCAACTACCACTTTGGTACTCAACTGCCACTTTGGTACTCAACTGCCACTTTTGTAGTCAACTACCACTTTGGTAGTCAACTACCACTTTGGTAGTCAACTACCACTTTGGTAGTCAACTAACACTTTGGTAGTCAACTACAACTTTGGTAGTCAACTACAACTTTTGTAGTCAACTACCACTTTGGTAGTCAACTACAACTTTTGTAGTCAACTACCACTTTGGTAGTCAACTACAACTTTGGTAGTCAACTACCACTTTGGTAGTCAACTACCACTTTGGTAGTCAACTGCCACTTTGGTAGTCAACTACCACTTTGGTAGTCAACTACCACTTTGGTAGTCAACTGCCACTTTGGTAGTCAACTGCCACTTTGGTAGTCAACTACCACTTCGATAGTCAACTGCCACTTTGGTAGTCAACTGCCACTTTGGTAGTCAACTACCACTTTGGTAGTCAACTACAACTTTGGTAGTCAACTACAACTTTTGTAGTCAACTACAACTTTGGTAGTCAACTACAACTTTTGTAGTCAACTACCACTTTGGTAGTCAACTACAACTTTGGTAGTCAACTACCACTTTGGTAGTCAACTACCACTTTGGTAGTCAACTACCACTTTGGTAGTCAACTACCACTTTGGTAGTCAACTACCACTTCGATAGTCAACTGCCACTTTGGTAGTCAACTGCCACTTTGGTAGTCAACTACCACTTTGGTAGTCAACTACCACTTTGGTAGTCAACTACCACTTTGGTAGTCAACTACCACTTTGGTAGACAACTACCACTTTGGTTTATTAATAAACCAGCAAGCCGAATAATTTCATCATTCGGTGTGCATCTCTCGAGTAAGAAACATCTTTGCTGCTAAATATTTTGGGGGTCCAACTACCAACAACTACCAAACTTTCAAATTGCAATGTCTGCTATGAGCGATCGGTTACCAGATAACAAATCATAATTGATTTGCCTGGTGTTGGTGTTGGTGCATTGCAATTCTAACTTTTATCAATCACATTTGTGACACAGACGCACGGACGGATGAAGTGCCCTAAAAAGGAAGAAACAAAACTGCACCACTGTAGAGTAAAATAAACCTGGCAGGAGCGATTTAATTTGGAAACGTCAAATAAGGGACCTAATGCAATGTATGAAAATGAACTCAAATGAACACTGAAAAAGTTGAAAAATTTGGATATCACAAGTCAAAACAAGCGCTACTGCCTGGTTTACCTTACTCTGCCGTGTTTGCACCGTTGTGAATTGAAGTAATAGCTAATCCACTAATGTAATTTGGTGGTTCTTATTTGTCAACACACTCACCTCATCTTCTCCAACAACAACAATAATTGTATCTGGTGTTGTTGCATTGCTTATTTTATCGTAGAAATCACTGCTATGAAGGTGTTGCAAGGCAATAGTTGGTTCGTATCTAAATTTATGAATAGACCACAGACCAGTTATTTTACACATAAAACTTACACAAACAAAAATCGGTTTCGATGTATTTAAATGAACTCACTTAATATTTGAACCCCAAATCAAAACGGGAACATTATCGGCAGTAACTAATCCACACAAGAACACAATGAAACACTCAACTGTTATTTTCGTCATCTTAGCTTTGAGATTTTTCCACAGAAATTGAATTGAATGAAACTGAAAAATGATCACCGGTTTTCTAATAACTCCATTGATTCATCCCTTCGAAATGAAATCAAATGAATAAGAACAGACTTTGCAAAAAAAATCGTGCGAACCGTTTTTCTTTTTATCCCGCAGACTAAACCCGAGTGAAAACTATATCCGTAATTTCTTAGACAGTTACAAGGCATTAAAATATGAAGTTTTTTGCTTTTTACTAAATATATCGAGGGTACATCACTAAAGGGCACTTTCAGGAAAAGATATAATTATCAAAATAGGCTCAGTAGTTCCTGTGATATCGGAGATATGTTCTTTAGTGATGTTGCCCTTGATATGTTGCTCTACGAAAAGTATCAATAAATTCTAGTTTCTTCGGAACAAAATATCGTCACTACCAAAGTGAGAATCAATATTGTGGGACTCGTTTGAACCGCATTCAGCTATAGAAAAGTGGATGACAGGAATTTAACCTATTGCCTGATGCAAACCGATGCGAGCCACAATCTATCCCATTTCTTTTTCTAGTAATAAACATCGTATTTTTTCACTTGGGAAATGAGGGAAATGGCTATGAACGCATACACACACGCGTAGTATGAAAAGTGAAAGTGCTGTCAAAAATATAGTCGACTTGAAGGCGCCACATAACAAATGAATATAATATTTAGGTTGAGATGCGAAACTACTGCAGAAGTAGTTAAACAACTGATGTTGAGAGTAAAGAGACGAGCAAATTCTTTGAAAGTCAGTAGAATGATGACCATACCTTTCAGTATAGGTTTGCTCAAAGGCCGTTCGAATTATCAATTTTTTGTCCGTATAGACTTAACCTCATCAATATTTATATAAAAGCCGATCTCTACTTGACTTGACTTGAAATTACCACCGTTTTTACATCCGCTTCGTGTCGCCCCATCCTTGGACGTTTTCATCACTTAGGTCTAAAACACACCTTTTTGATACTAGTTATGTAATATCTATATTATGTTTCATCTAAAATTCAAATCCCAACAAAAATCTCTTCGAGAAAAGTGTAACGCAGTCTTTGAAGTACAATTTCTACAATTATTTGGCAGATGATGAGAAAACCTAAGCCAGCTTGTTTGAACTAATTGGGTGTAAAATTTAATTTTTGCGTAACGAAGCTGAAAGCGTCAACTCTAGCGATATCATTCATTTTAGAAATTGTACTTCAAAGACTGCGTCACACTTTTCTCGAAGAGATTTTTGTTGGGATATCAGTCGTTTTAGAAGTTTTAGAACACTGCTTTTTATAACAGTTTATAACAGAAATTCGAAAATTTGACGAAAATCGAAAATTTGACGAAGAAAGTAATTCTCTATCTGCCACCATTCAAGAAATATCTACAAAACCCCAATTGACCCACCCATTTCCAACTTTCGACATTTTTCACATATGCCCCTCTGTTTTACTCGTAAAACTCAGAGACTTTGCCGAAGAAAGTAATTCTCTATCTCTCATAACCAAAAAAAATATTAGTCCTTTCATCCTACGCTCGAGTAGCTCAAAATTTGGTCACTCTAATCACTCTAGCTCAAACGAATCTGCCCCGATTTTTTAAATTATTTTTTTGTTCGAATCGTGTTACGAATACCTTTCATTTGATGGGTCGCACGCCTCTGTAGGTTTCAATACAGCTAAGCTACAGCCGAAAACGCGTTTCCGACCCTCGAAAACCACACTCAGAAACCACTTCGAGGCCAATAAAACAAAATTCTGGTTTTTCCTGGGGTAATGGCGTATCACATTTTCATTTTTATGCCCACCCTGAGGTTCCTACAAAATTTCATGGAGATTGGCTGATTAGTTTCCGAGATCGACCGTCGATAGATAGATAGAAACATACAGAGTAAGTTGAAAGATTTTGATTGTTTGGGAAAAGTCAAGTTGGTGTATTTTGTATGAAAAGTGACCAATTTCAAAACGATGTATCTCCGGCAATTTTAAACCTACATAGTCGAGTGATAGCTCGTTTTGCTCGTATTTGAAGCGAAAATATGATAGAATAGGTTTTGTGGGGATATAAACCAAAGGGTAGAAACTGAAGTGTTCGGCTATATATAGTTGCCGCGTCTCGAAAAAATTTCTTCGTTCTTTTTTTGGAAGTTAGACTGCGTCAAGTCCTCCGCTATCGCTCCGGACATGATTACCAAAAAAAAGTGTCGTTCGTCCTCTTCTCGCGTAAACTGTTTCCAATGAAAAGTCGTCTTCTTTCGCCATCTCGCCTAACTGTTATTTACGGGTGTGTCTTGAACAATTAATTTTAGGAAGTTTCGCGAGAAACTCGAAAAAAATCCAAAATTGATGTTATTTTCGTTACCGAAACATGAAAATGTCCTTTTGTAAATTTTACAACATCGATCTATCGGAACATAAATGAAATATGCAGTATTGCACTCTATGCTGCAATTCATCTGTTGTCGGTGGAGAGGACGAAAATAAGCAGTGATCTGAACCGCTGCATCATTATTATATACACAAAAATGTATGTTCAAACAAATGAAGTAAAAGATTTTCTATCAATCTGCAGTAAATGCTTAGATTGACAGAAGTAACAGACTCGCACGGTATATTGGTGCCATACGCTTGACAACTACGAAAGGTTAGTCGATCTTCTGTTAAATACTTTGAGTCTTTGCAAAGGCATGTCATACTTACATTTGCATCAGCAGCGCATACCCCAAAAAAAAGTGTTTATGCAAAGATAACAGATCGAAAAATATGCTTGAGCTCTATAAAACGTGATTGCCTGAAATGAGAATTGGTATATTTATGTTATATACTTAACTTATTTTCGAATGAGAATCTCGTATTATGTTAACCACTCATAAACATCCTACTATATGCAATGCCTGAAGAATTTTTAACTGACTACAGTGGGTTAATTTTCTACAACAGATTTTCTGGCGCCATTCAGTCCAGACTTGCGGGGGTGGTATGGTTGGATTTTCTATGTAAACTATGTGCTACATACGGAAAAGTAGTTATAGTGTGGATTTTCCGATGATATTTTCTCTCCTCTCTTCCGCATCCGCGTGCAATGCAACGTAGCATCTATGTCGGTTTTCGGGGGTATCTTTTACTGTTTATAAGCACACACATTACTATGAATTGTGTGTATACTTCTTACACAGACGCGAGATATCTTATTTTCTTTCAGCTTAAATTTATTGTACACCCGCGCTTACAATTTTTATTTAGTCATCTTTTCCATTTTAATATTTTTTTTTCCTTCATTTTGAATTTACATCATTTCCTTGTTATGTGCTGTTACCAAACAATATTTGTGAAAATAGTTATTTTTGCGGCGTGTTGCATTCAAACGTAATTTTATGCGCAAGACACGAAATTGCGAATGCACGAACATTTAATAGTTCAAAGATTATTTAGCGACTTTCGTTTGGTGATATTTTCTGGACTTTTTCAAAGACCTATAGCGTATGCGTAGACAACGATTTTAATGGGATTTAGGTCACTTCTTTGAATATATTTGCTTCGACTGCTACTGTCTGGCTTACTCATAGAGTTACACTCGAGAGAGGTGGCATGGTGGCGCTGTCGATCAAAGGAAACCACAAAAATATATGGGAAACCAGACATGTTCAAATAATGACAGCGCCACCTTGGCACCTCTCGAGTGTAACTCTATGGGCTTACTTTATCTTATCGTGAGTGAATTAGTAGATTTTTGTATAATTACAGTAAGCGTTAGTGAAATTTGGACATGAACTTGCTTCAGCTGTTTTCCAAAGAGTGGAATCCACTCATATCAAAAAAAAACTGTTCAGACGTCATTATAGGATTTTGCCAATACCACTCCAGTGCGTGAACTCACGCCATAAGACCGTCAAAAATTTAAATATTTTCAATATACAAAATACCACTGACTTCATGTAACAAATGACAAAAACTGTGCGTCAAAATGTCTTGATATGCGTTAGTTTTGAAATGTAATCCGCACTTACAGCGTGAACTACTTCACCCGTTAAATACGTAAAATCACGTTTTTCTGTATGAGTGAACAAGCTAGAAAAACAGTTGAATTCATGTCTATTCACTGACGTCCAGGTAACCAAGGTATGGTCTGGCCATACAAGCTTTAGGAAATAGCGATTTAGTCTCTACCAAAAAGAGAATACGCATTATTGATTTCAGTCAAAACAATGTAGATCAAATTGTTTCTGGATGCGCTAATTAATAAAATGTTTAAAATTTTAAATTTTCTGCAAGTGAGGTTACGTTCATTCATTTGTTGAACTCGATAGATTTGGTGAAATTTAAATGAAAAATGAGTTCGTCTGAGGATGAAATAAGCGAAATCTATATCTCCTCTGCTTCATACAATTGCTGACATTATCGCTAACTGTATGTATAGTTTCATTGATTTCGTGGATGTTTACCAGGATAGAGTGCAAACAATGAAGTACTAAAACGGACGTTTCATATCGCCGGAAACACCACCTTTCAGGGAAAAAAAGTTTATCAAAATCGGCTCAGTAGTTCCTGAAATATTGGAGATGATGCCCTCGATATAGTTGATCAATTGGTCTCTGCTAGTTAGTATTGGCGAAAAGAGTACTTGTAGCGCACTACAACGCATAAAACAATAAATGCACAATTTTGTGAGAGAACTTTATACGGGTGGCGGGACATTTCCACACCGTCAATATCGTCCAAAAAACGATATTATCGTTTTTTTTGGACGATACTAACGTCTAAAAAACGATACTATCGTCTAAAAAACGATAATATCGTTTTTAGACGATAGTATCGTCCAAAAAAACGATATTATCGCCCAAAAAATTTTCATCCAGGACGATAATATCGTTTAAATTGAAAAATTCTAAAATATTGTCTGGACGATAGTATCGTTTTCTTGTCGATATTTTCGTTCAAAAAACGATATTATCGTTTTCTGGACGATATTACCGTTCTAGAAAATCTAATGGATATTTTCGTTTTCTGTACGATAATATCGTCCAAAACGATAATATCGTCCTGGGCGATATTATCGTTTTTTTAAACGATAATATCGTCCAGGACGATACTATCGTTTAAAAAAACGATAATATCGCCCAGGACGATATTATCGTTTAGTTTTGGGTGGTAATATTGTCCAAAACTCAATTTTACTCAGAGGTGCAGCAAGAACCGAATTCTCCTCCAAAATATCGAAAAACAATTGTCAGAGGAAATCACCTACACATCAGTGTTTAAAAAAGGCGTTTAGTTCGTCCCTAAATAATTCATCTTTTTACGAAATGAATACCAACTTTGATTGTACATAAAAAGCGTTTTAACACGCCGAGCGATCCGGCCCATTGCCCCGGAGCGAAGCGGAGGGCCGCAATGCGAGCCGGGCGCCGGAACGGTGTCGGAACTTAGGAGTTAATTTTTTTTCTCTCGCATCGTCTCATAATTAGTCTGTGTAATTTTTCTATATAAAATTTAAATTTACGGAACCAAATGAACCAATTTTTAATATATATTTGCCGTCTATAAAAAGGTGTTTATCTACAAGATTTTGTGTTTCGTCTTCAACAACCATAACAACCGTCCAGAACGATATTATCGTCCCAAAAATTATCGCCCAGGACGATAATATCGTCCAAAATAACGATAAATTTGTTCAGAAAAAGAAAATAACGATAATATCGTCCAGCGGATATTTTCATCCAGGACGATATTATCGTCAAAAAAAACGATATTATCGTCTTTTGAACGATAATATAGTTTTTTAGACGATAATATCATCAAAAAAACGATAGTATCGTCCAAAAAAACGATATTATCGTTTAAAAACGATATTATCGTTTAAAAACGATATTATCGTTTTTTTAAACGATAATATCGTCAAGAAAACGATAATATCGTCCTGAAAATATTTTAAAATTTATAATTTTAGACGATATTATCGTCCTGGATGAAATTTTTTTGGACGATAATATCGTTTTTTAGACGATAGTATCGTCTAAAAAACGATACTATCGTTTTTTGGACGATACTATCGTCTAAAAAACGATACTATCGTCTAAAAAACGATAATATCGTTCCTGACGATATTGACCGTGTAGTTATGTCGCCTCATCCTTTATACGTCTCCTAACTCAAAATCTTGCATCGCTTTTGCACTAAGTTTTTTATGCGCTCTACACTACAAAAAAAAAAAAAAACAAACCACAATTCGTTTATTGTGCATCGAGCATCCAGCACTGAGTCCGAAAATAACTATTCGATGTACCTACCGTGAAAAAATCAACATTTTGTACTGGGATTGCAAAAGAAAACTCTTTTTTTTCAAGAAGACATTTAATGTAGCTTTCTCACCATTTTGCATATTGGAGACGACGCTATATCCTTAGCGCTGTCTCGTGGGGTTTTTTTTTGTAAAAGAAATATTAGCTTTTGACGATAAAGTGAAATAATAGATTTTATTGAGATGATATTTCACTGTTTGAAGTGTTTATTTTGGCATACATGAATTATGGTAAAGAAAAAATATTTTTATGGAAATGATATACGATGCAAGTGACTATTCATATTATATGTGTCCCTTCAGACGAATTGAAGCAGTTAACATTGACTTCAATAAATGAACTGAAGGAGTCTCTTGTAATTGGCCAACAACTAAGCTCAGATCTACAGCAATTCATTATGTCACAAATTTTACTGACCAAACCTTCAGGGCCTGGTATAACAGGCATTCCATACAATCTCCTATTATTCTGTTATTTCTACATATTTATGGCCTGGACTGAACCACCATCTTTATTCAAAAATCGATAAAATACTTGAGCGAAAGAGTTAAAAGTTAATGCATGGAATCTATTAACAAGCAATGTTTGCTCCAAACTTTAGATAGTTCCATGAATCTAAAAGTTTTCCGTGTATTTCCTCGTTATTTATTCACTACCCAGCTACTTCAGCATTACAACATGCAACAAAGTCCATATTTTAACACCCACTTGACTGCAATTATTTATTCAATGTCCCATATATCAGATGGGACTATACAATAATTACACGGCATACCCTTGCTTTCACATAACTTTAATCGGAAGTAAACACAAAATTGTTGTCGTATGCTTTGCAATGCACACCACAAAACAGTGAGTGTGTGTACAAATAACATCAAGCAAAAGCATAATAAGTAATTTCGTTCACTGTGCACCATATAAAGTAAAATGTTGTAGTAACAAATTAATGCGTTCGACTGTAATTATGTTCATAAAATGTATATTGCCTTAATTACTGTTATTGCACGTCGGGCAATATGTTTTTTTCTAAATAACAACTCGGGAAGCTATTGTCCCTGGCAGAAGAAATATTGTCCAATTAATTTGGAATTAATTAATTGAATAACGTTGTACGTTTACTAACACGAAACTGAACACAATTCGATCAAATTAGTTATGATGGAGAAATAATGAGCTAGCCCATTCAGCACTGTCTACAGCTATAATTCTCGAGCTACTATGACTTTGAGCGACAGCATTATTCTCACATGCTTCCATTTTCTCTTGTTCCCTTATCGGAAAGTCAGGGTCTTAGGCCAGAAAATACCGTATTTGTCCTGAAAGTCGTTTGAAAATTTTTCCACGATAATACGATAACTTAAGTAACTCTCAACCGATGATTACTTGCTTAAAATGCATGGAACTAAACTCCGAAGGTTAAGTTCGAAGATGTTGAAGACGCTATGCGGTATCAAGGATTCGTAAATTATTCCAAAAAACAGGATTTTCCGCTGGTGAAAATTGAATCAATCGGATACGACAACTTGGATTGAATTTAGCATCGTTATTACCATTGTTACTAAAATCACGGATGGTAGGTAATGAACATTACATCTCTAGGTAGGTAATCATGTCCGGAGCGATAGCGGAGGACTTGACGCAGTCTAACTTCCAAAAAAAGAACGAAGAAATTTTTTTGAGACGCGGCAACTATATATAGGCGAGAATTTAAATTTCTTTCTTTTGGCCTGTATCACCACAAATCCTATTCTATCTTATTCGCGCTTCAAATACGAGCAAAACGAGCTATCACTCGACTATGTAACTTTAAAATTGCCGGAGATACATCGTTTTGAAATTGGTCACTTTTCATACAAAATACACCAAATTGACTTTTCCCAAACAATCAAAATCTTTCAACTTACTCTGTATGTTTCTATCTATCTATCTATCTATCGACGGTCGATCTCGGAAACTAGTCAGCCAATCTCCATGAAATTTTGCAGGAACCTCAGGATGGGCATAAAAATGAAATTGTGATACGCCATTTCCCCAGGAAAAACCAGAATTTTGTTTTATTGGCCTCGAAGTGGTTTCTGAGTGTGGTTTTCGAGGGTCGGGAACGCGTTTTCGGCTGTAGCTTAGCTGTATTGAAACCCACAGAGGCGTGCGACCCATCAAATGAAAGGTATTCGTAACACGATTCGAACAAAAAAATAATTAAAAAAATCGGGTCAGATTCGTTTGAGCTAGAGTGATTAGAGTGACCAAATTTTGAGCTACTCGAGCATAGGATGAAAGGACTAATATTTTTGCGATTATGAGAGATAGAGAGTTAGTTTCTTCGGCAAAGTCTCAGAGTTTTACGAGTAGAACAGAGGGACATATGTGAAAAATGTCGAAAGTTGGAAATGGGTGGGTCAATTGTGTTTTAGAGGTATTTCTTGAATGGTGGCAGATAGAGTTACTTTCTTCGGCAAAGTCTCAGAGTTTTACGAGTAGAAAATAAGGGCATTTGTGAAAAATGTCGAAAGTTGGAAATGGGTGGGTAAATTGGGATTTTGGAGATATTTCTTGAATGCTGGCAGATAGAGAATTACTTTCTTCGTCAAATTTTCGAATTTCGTCAAATTTTGGATTTTCGTCAAATTTCGATTTTCGTCAAATTTTCGATTTTCGTAAAATTTTCGATTTTCGTCAAATTTTCGATTTTCGTCAAATTTTCAAATTTCGCCAAATTTCCGAATTTCTGTTATAAACTGTTATAAAAAGCAGTGTTCTAAAACTTCTAAAACGACTGATATCCCAACAAAAATCTCTTCGAGAAAAGTGTGACGCAGTCTTTGAAGTACAATTTCTAAAATGAATGATATCGCTAGAGTTGACGCTTTCAGCTTCGTTACGCAAAAATTAAATTTTACACCCAATTTTAGTTCAAACAAGCTGGCTTAGTTTTTCTCATCATCTGCCAAATAATTTTTACAAAAAAAAAAATTAGACTGGAAACAACCAAAATTTTACCAAAAAAATCTGCGTCGCAAAGTGGCAAATGTTCAGGAACAGACCAGCAAGAAAATTTATCTGCCACATGCGACGCAGATTTTTTTGGTAAAATTTTGGTTGTTTCCAGTCAAATTTTTTTTGGTAAAAATTATTTGGCAGATGATGACAAAAACTAGCCAGCTTGTTTGAACTAAAATTGGGTGTAAAATTTAATTTTTGCGTAACGAAGCTGAAAGCGTCAACTCTAGCGATATCATTCATTTTAGAAATTGTATTTCAAAGACTGCGTCACACTTTTCTCGAAGAGATTTTTGTTGGGATGAGAGTATTCCCTCACAATACTGTCAAATAAATATCCCGTTAGTGATTCACTAATAGTTAATGTTCTACTTCCAAGGGGGGCAAATTTGCATGTGACAACAATTTTCCGTATCGGACAAAAATATTTAAAAGTGTTGAGTAGTCTGCTGGAAATCATATTCTGGACTGGAATCTAGGAAACTTTGTCTCCATCGAATATTCTCTGACACAGCTACACTGAGAAAAAATATTGCGTCTGACACATATAAAGTGTGGTAAGGAAGTTATACGCCAGACAAGTATGCGTGCTAACGTACGACACCTACTGTTATACATACGTCTTGTATAAAATACGAGTGGCATGTTTCTTACCTTAGTCATCGTATATTATACAGTGACTATGTATGGAAATACGTGTCGTGTGTAAGTACACATTCGTGACTGGTGTATAACAACCTTACCACACTTTATACGTGAGACAATGTTACCTGCTACAGGTGAGATTTTCAACACTCCTTTGTTAGTGCTAACCAACCCATAAGTCTTGATACACAACACCCTGTCCATCTTCTCTATTGTGAAACGGAAAATTAAACATCAAATCGAATCGTTACCGTCTTAAGTCGAATGGCTCTATAAATTACGCTATTTTATTGTTACTGTCCAATAAAATAATCATCCATCCTGCGGTCACAGCCAACTGAATCATTTAGTTAGAATTCAATTTTTTTTTTCGTACGTACGACTCATCAATCCATAAACATACCGAAGTGAATATATAAAATTAATAATTTACAATTCAATGCGGCAAATGCCGTGTTCCCTTGTTTATTCGATGTTATACAAAATAATATAATCCCCTTGCACGCCAGATAGAAATATCACGATTTAATTCACTAATTTTCTCCGTCATAAAAACGTTGTTTAAACCAATAAAATCTTTATACATACACACAACAGATCCAATATAGACTCCATTCATAATTCCTGTGAGATATATAGTAATACACCAATAAACAGTGGCTTTAATATCTAAGAACAATATAACTCAAAAAGAATGAATGTCTATATTTTACAAAAGCAACAGCAACAACGCAACGTATTAAATTTGGTTATACGTATGTTAAGGTATAGAAAAAGCCCGAATTTTTCTTTTATGTATATCAACACATTACGAATGGTGTATAATGTTACATGTACAATGTGCGCACATACATTTCTATAGGATAGTTATGTACAAGGGAATATTTTACAACCCTCATCACGTACCTGATAAAAGTCTAAAAATAGAACTTTCAGGAGAAACATATACCTACACAGAACATAACTTTGTAAATGTTATATTTACAGGCCTAAACGAAAATATCAATGAAGCCGTTCATTGGTAGTGGTATAGAATGTTTAAGCTTAGAAAGCAAACTTCATATAAATGTGTGTCTGTGTTGTAAAGCTATCGTCATACTAAAATATTACCGTGGCAATGCGAACAGTGGCGTACGGGTGAAAAATACCGTTTGTCAAATAGCCTTTTTGTGATTTTTAGCGTATACAGTGAATGGGAAAGAGAAATGAATGAAACGGGAATGATTTTTAAGCTGGTCACGAAACAGTAATTCCGTGTGACTGTAAAACATTGACAAATATCACCGCCAACATCTTCTGTCGCAATGTTTTATTTATTATTCCAGTTGTAACCTAAGGTTGTCGTCTCAAAAATGTTTGTGTTTTACTCTGCACGCGCGACATTTTTATGTGCCATTTCGTCGCATTGATTGATTGATTGATAAGTCAGGTTTTTTTCGTTCTCTCTCGTTTGAATGTAATAAATAATTATCGCATTCAAATTTACAAAGGGTCAACAATACCGATTTTGGGTGGTTTTCGCCCCCTGTCTGGGTTTGTTACCTACTAGGCCTCTTGCATTTTTTTTCCGCCAAAATCTAAACTTTTTATGTTAGATCCTATTTATGCCTATTGCTTGCTAGTGACATTTTCGTTTTATTCCTTATTCCTCACACGCGCATTTCCTATACATTATTCGCCTCTGGTATTGTTCAATAGGTGAAAAGCTCGCATTGAATAGCTTTTTTTTCGATACAAGTAACGAAATGAATCGTTTTTTGCGCATTAGATGCGATATTGTTTATTGGCAATTTGCAACGAAGGGTGCGGCGCGTAGCGGAAATAAATCGATCATACCTATGTCCGATATTCAGATTTTTCGAACATATAAAGTAGTGTCACCTACATTAGGTGTAAATCGCGAATAGTATCCGAAAGCGACTCCGACATCACAAAAACTAATGCTCAAAACAAACGAGGCATTGAAAACGTGTTTTGGTCCCGTTTTTCATGGCGAAATTTTCGAAACTGTCAAATGAAGTTAGAACTTTTTCTATTCAAAATTGCGACTGCTTCATCTGTCAATGAAAACTAGGACCAAAACACGTTTTCAATGCCTCGTTTGTTTTCAGCATAACCTATTTTGTCACATGTATCGATTATTATTTTTTGTAATTCGATTACGACAGGGAGGGATGATTTAATCAACAGAACTTGATCACTCCGAATAAAAGTTCTAATGTCGAAAGGATCGACTAATTTTAGTAGTAATGTTGAAATAAGGCCTAAGGACACATTCCATAGTGTCCTAACGCATGCTAAAATGACTCTTCAGCGAGGAGGCGAGGTCTAGAATCGAATTTGCTAAAAAAAAACGTTTTAGGAACTCCTAAACGACGAAGTCACAGCATTTCAACTCAAGTTAGGAACAGTTCTTATTTTGAATCGATCTATTCTGCAAATTTTTACCTTAGGACATTCCATTTTGAAATGATTTCGCATTATGTGGTGAAAATAACTATTTCCACCGTCAGGGTAAAAGAAAAACCACCAACGAAAAAGCAGTGGAAAAAGTTTTCCTTTCTATAAGAAATTTACATCTCATTTATCGTTTCAAATAAATATTTTGGCCAAGAGAAATGTTGTTTGTGGAAACTTAGATGATTTAGATAGAACAGACAGCATTATTGACATTCATTGTTTTTTTTTTCGTTGACTTTTGTCGTGTTAATAGTGGTGTATGTTATTGGAACGTCTTTATATACGATGTCGTCCACCCATAACAGATTAGATATGGGAATGATTCTTTGTTATTTGATATTATCGTCGAACATAATATATGGATCTATCCGAATCTGATGGAATTATGTTTATTTCCAGTTAGAACGGGGTGGGGGGTGACTCACAATAATAATACAAAAAATTGAAGACGAAGAAGCAGTAGCAAATACTCCGAATTCGATGTTATTGTATATCCAGTAAACTGAAGCAGACAATTTCTGAAAAATTATTTCAAAAGTTTAGAATTTGTTTGGGAAACTTTGATGAATTTTAGTTGGAATCTCTTTGCATAAAAATGCTGAGTAAAATATGACGCATGAAATTTTAAATTAAATATTGTCAACCGTTCACGAACATCAATGAACTAAAAAAGCGTAAAAAAAAGAAGAAAAGAAAACAAAAATTCACAAAAGTTTTGATTGTTTTATGCGTTACGGGTAGTCCCAAAGATAAAGCTATTTTGAGAAAATAAAATCGAATTGGTCTATTAACTTGCTTGAATTTGAACTCCGACCTGACTGAATGTATCACAGAATTGTTTCGATTTAAATTTCCAATACAGCTGAGCTCTGCGATATTTTTGTACCACCTATCAGTCAACAATGTTAATTGCGATGTTAAAATATGAAATACACGAGCAAATAGAAGCGATTAGTACGCTAGAGAGGAAATCGAACGGCAATGGAAATAGGTGAGTCAGGACTTGTTTTGCGGTCGTTTTATTATATTGGTTTGTTCATACCACCTCATGGTTCTGTTCGGATACATCTGTTTTAGTTCGGATTTATCTGCAACGTTTTTTAACCTGAATATCTGACTTCGTATACTGAATTTTCGATTTGACCTGAAATGAATTCGTCAACCCAGGTTCAGGTAAGCAGATCAGATTTTCAAAAAGCCTAGTCGGGATCAGATTTGCTTCTGTCTATAACGGTGTCTCTATTTACTCTAGGGACAGAATTTATTCATTTTTATTTTTATCGAGGGCAACTAATGAGCGAATGAAGGGAGAACATGAGCGAATGAAAGGAGAACATGAGCGAATGAAGGGAGAACATGAGCGAATGAAGGGAGAACATGAGCGAATAAAGGGAGAACATGAGCGAATGAAAGGAGAACATGAGCGAATGAAGGGAGAACATGAGCGAATGAAGGGAGAACATGAGCGAATGAAGGGAGAACATGAGCGAATGAAGGGAGAACATGAGCGAATGAAGGGAGAACATGAGCGAATGAAGAGAGAACATGAGCGAATGAAGGGAGAACATGAGCGAATGAAGGGAGAACATGAGCGAATGAAAGGAGAACATGAGCGAATGAAGGGAGAACATGAGCGAATGAAGGAATAACATGAGCGAATGAAGGGAGAACATGAGAGAATGAAGGAAGAACATGAGTGAATAAAAGGAGAACATGAGCGAATGAAGGAAGAACATGAGTGAATGAAGGGATAACATGAGCGAATGAAGGGAGAACATGAGCGAATGAAGGGAGAACATGAGCGAATGAAGGGAGAACATTAGCGAATGAAAAGAGAACATGAGCGAATGAAGGGAGAACATGAGCGAATGAAGGGATAACATGAGCGAATGAAGGGAGAACATGAGCGAATGAAGAAAGAACATGAGCGAATGAAGGGAGAACATGAGCAAATGAAGGGAGAACATAAGCGAATGAATGAAGAATATGACGGAATATTATCCGAATGCGAATAATGGGATTTTCAGTTGTTGTTTCCCACTCGCTTTGGGATCATTCAAAAACTACGTGAAGCTTTTTCAGTGCTGCCATCAAAATGATGACAACACTGAAAAAGCGTTGAGTACGGTTACGGTCATGTTATCTGTTATAGAAAGATACGACGAAAGTAAACAATGAACTCTACAAATCTAAAACAAATGTGCGAAATGTGCACTCGTATACCTGTACTATCAATCAGTTGAAATAGTTATTTACGTCACAAGGACATTTCATTTTCGCGTGACGTATTAAGTTTTTCATGCTTCATAGGAGAGCCTCGGCTCTCGAATGAAGCATGAAAAAACATTTTTGTGCTTGAAGACTGAAATTCGATGGATTTCGACACGCATTTTACGATCGAAAAGTTCAATTTTTCTGTACTTCTCAGAGAGACGTATTTGCGGCCAAAAAAGTACTTTCTCGGACGCTCTCACCCAGGGACTAAACTAAGGAACATCGCAGGTGGGAATTTTCCCACCTGCGCCCCTCTAATTCCCACCTGCGAATCCAGATCTGCCCACAAGAAAAATTACAATTATCTAACTTGAAATAGTCAAATGAATGTAATTTTATTACAAATTTTGCCTGCGGCGCATTGAACCTAGTTGGAAAATGACAATGGCATTGCCGATATCAGTTTTTTTTTTAAATTTTTTATCATCATTTAGATGGAGATACAGATACAGAATCAAAGTATTTCACATTTGTAGCTTTCACTTTCCTAAAAACTAAAAAAAAATGGAAAGAAAATAGGGTTGGCATGTAAAAAGTGAAACTAAAGGAACTAAATTATTCGAAAGGTCTTGGCCTAGAACTACTTTCAGTGGAGTGGCGTATGAAACTCCAAAATGGAGTTATTAACAAAAATGTGAATTTTGTTTCTCATTTATTTCTCTCTGGTGTGTTAACGTAAAAATCGGTAGAAATTCTCAAAAAATGTCTGTAAACATCCGAGATTTTTTCAGATTTTTTGGACCCCTATTTAACGATGAAAAAATTCAATGATTTTTTTCCATATGCTAGACAAAAGTGCTACTACCGTTTTTGGTCACTTGATTTGTCTTCATGGAATGTGCCTACATTATGTAATTTACTCAGATTTTTTTTAAATGGCGGAACACACCCTCATTTAACGAAGAATATTTGAAAAAATATTTTTACCTTTAAGTAGGGGTCCAAAAATTCTGCAAAAATCACAGATGTTAAAGACGTTACTTGAGAATTTTTTCAGAATTTTCAGTTACATCCATCGAGATATATAAATTATAGACAAAACTCACCCTCATACCCAAAAACTCACCACTATTGTGATTTTTAGGGCTGATATTCTACCAAAAACACCTTTTAGTCCAGTAAACCGATAATTATCTGCAATTTTCTGGAATTTGATTTTTAGGTCATATTGTGGACGCATTTTCCACAGGTAAAAATACACCCCTAACATGACCGAAAAATTAAATTCCAGAAAATTGCAGATTATTATCAGGTATGATCGGCAACTTGACTAGACTTTCCATTTTGACATTTTGAATGATTTTTTGGATGAAAGACCCCAGACTTACGGTCAGGGGAATAATTCCCTTTAAATCGTAATAGTACATTTCGTACCTAGGACCTAGGTCTTTTTTAGCGTGTGAGAAGTTTCCAGACAGAGCCGAAGGCGAAGACGAAGTCGCACGTTTCGGGTCCTAGGTATCAAAAATATATTTACGTCAACGTCCTGAACGCATGATATTATTTTTGGATAAAAATTTTTACTTTGGCGCCCAAGATTTTGTGTTCAGGCGCCCCTTCGAAAAGTTTCCCACCTGCACAGAAATCCTTATTTTAGTCCCTGCGTCTCACCGGCCGAAAATGGATTTTCAAAAGTATTTTTCCGGTCGCGATCAAGCGTGCATGCTTTGTTGTTGAAATGGCTGTAGAGTGATTTCTATGTTAATGGTGGTGTCGGCTCCGCCTCGTTAGGACAAGCTTACGACGTGTACCGAAAAATTCAGCTTTCATCACGAGTCACAAAATGTACTATAACAGACTTGATAATTTATGCTGGTAATGTGATTCCTGTCGGTTAAATAGTAAACCAATGGTTTACTAAAGCATACGTGCCTCAAAATTTTCAGTCTTTTTTTGTCAATTCACCAATAGTCAAAGCTTTAGCTACCCAATTTAAGTAGGGGAAATGGTATATTGAGGGTGGTAACTCCATAAATTTTGTCTTTTAATCAAAATTTGCCTCATAACCAGTACATTCCAAGAAAACATGTAAATGACCCAGAGCAACCTTTAATGTTATTCAAAGAAAAAATGAACCCTGTGAAGACTAAACTAAAAATAAAAAAAAATATTTTCAACAATTTATCACCTGTTTGAATATGTACGTCGTATACCTACACCGCACTCCGGATTATATGTGGAAATTTTGACAAACTATGTACTGTTAAAATGCATCACGAAAATTACTTTCACTTGATTATGATAAATGTGTTTTCGTGTCGCTATATTATACACGTAAATATTTCCAGCTAGAGCGAGACCCATCAACCATTCAAGTTTTTTTTTTTATATTTATATTGAGCCAAAGGGAAAATTGTGTGAACGACAAAAAAATTAATTCCAATGAAATAAATTTTCATTGCGTGTGTACACCCGTACAGCTTGAAAGCTCGTTTGATATATGTTTTTCCTTCACATACCTATATTACATGTATGCTCTTGTGGTGTGCTCGAACACGATATGTACATATTGTTATATATGAAGTGGATGGCGCTGCCCATTGACTATGGACAAAGCGGTATTTTCTCATATATTTCACCAGAAACTTTGAGTATTGTAAATGTCCGTCTGTGATAATGCTGAGTGACACAATGCGCAAAATAAATATCACACGATGAGAAAAAAGGTAAAAAAAACCAGAATGGAACGTAGTGTACATCAAAATTAAATTATTTTAATTGAAATTTAGCTCTCTGATGGGTTCATGTTTTTATCACATGGTTGAGTTTTTTTATTTGTTAAAGTCTACAGCATAATTACATGCGAGTTATGTATCGTTTGATCTGTTAATTAAAATGTTAAATTTCATGCAGAAAAAAAATTGACCCCAATCTAGGAGGTCACGCGGTTCACAAGTCTCTTTTCTATCATTTCTCATAAATAAGAAGCGGCACCATTAGCTCCATTAGGGATATTGCGATTTTCACTTATGCAAAGATATTCTTTTTCGCCAGCTTAAACAGTATATACCAGATAGATGCTAGACGACTGAGTCGTTTCGACTGATAGAAGGACTATGTATCGAGCGAAAGTGGTCGAGAGAAAATGGTCGAGAGAAAATGAATAGATCGATGCAAAGAGAGGATTCGCTCAGTTCCGCTGTATATTTAATTTTTGTCGCTGTACGGTATTATTTAAATTTCCATTTAACACAATGGAAAAGAATGAGACACTCGCATATTATTTTTGCCGTACATCGGCAAACACGCATACATCTATACGAAAATAGCTCTTTGCATCGGTCTATTGAAATCTCTCTCAAAAAACCAGCTGCAAGGGCTCTATACCAATATCAGGACGCACAGGGGTTAGGGGATCTAGAGGGTCTTAAAGGTCTGAGAATCGTTTTAGTTGCCATTGCTATCCTGGGTACGAGCAGCCTGACAATCCATTCACTCGCTTCAATTGCTTCTTGGAACACACATAACTGAAATGCCTAGCAAAGTTAAAACTAAAATTGAAACGGAATCCAGTAGACTCTAACAGAGAATCGTTACTCTTCCCTTTCCCACATAAGTCACGTTAAGTGAAGAGAGAATTGCCGTTTCGACCTCCGAATATGATGGTGGTCACAGGACAGAGTAGGACTGCCCATCGTTAGTTGTTTCCATCACATTCGTTCACAAGACAGTTGTAAGACTTCAAGTTTGAACGAGTGGTTGAAGTTTACTGAAAAACTGCCATTTTTAAATGGAAAAGGAAAGACATGACGAGGTGTTGCTGCGAAGAGCCCCATTAGAGCCACTCGTAGAGAAAGTCTACGCAAAAACAGTTCTTTCACAAAATCAAATTCAATTCAACTCAAATCAAAAACTCACAAAACCAACCAAATCCAACAATTCACTTACAAAACCAATTCCGATTGTGTTCCCCAATTCATTCTCGTCGTCGTCATTCTCTCCATTCTTCAATGGAATCTCCAGTGTCGTCAGCAGGAAACATTCAGTTTCGTCGACAGCAAAACAAACACGTCTGACAGAAAGAAAGAAAATCGTAAGATCTTCTCTTCGCCTTCTATGCATGTGACTATGAAGTCTGGGAAACAGTGAGTGGAAGAAACGACATGCAGAGGCAATTGAATCGGTCCGAAGTGTCAACATGGATTAGAAACAAGTTACATCAAAATGTGCGAAAGCACTCATGGATAAGCAGCGGATGTAAGGAACGAATCCGACGTTTAAAAATCGGTCAACTTTTGCCTGGTATAGAGCCTTTGCCAGCTGTCATCATGGCCCTACGTTAGTGAAGGGCCGTGACGCAAGTCCGTTCACACTGAAAAATGTGACAAAAATTTTTCCGCAGGACTGAGGATCATGGCCCTACGTTAGTGAAGGGCCGTGACGCAAGTCCGTTCACACTGAAAAATTTGACAAAAATTTTTCCGCAGGACTGAGGAACATATATACACGAACTTTTTGACTTTTCCCCCTTTGCTCCTACTACCCCCAAAGTATTTTATTCGCAATCTGGGCGTCCATACGAGTTCAACGAGATATCACACGCCTCATAAGGTTAAGATTTGGCCGAGATATTACATTTCAAAACTTGGAAATTTGCAGAAATTTGTATGAAGAAATTAATTTTCATACATTTTGAAATTGATGAATTTTACCAACCTTTGTTACTTTGTCACTTTGTTACGGCGAAACTTTTTAATTTACCGGTGAATTTGGTTGAAATTTTCAGGGTATGTTAAGGACGTAATTCTAAGAAACTAATTTGAAGGAATTTTTATAAAAGCTTATAATTTCGGAGTTATGAGCGTGTTAAGCTATTGAGCTATGGAACCTATAACTCGGAAAATATGGCAGATAGAAAGTTCGTTTAAAAGACAAATTTATAGAGTTTCAGATTTCATTCGACACGTGTTTCATGGTTTACCTAAAAAGACGTCTATTTGGAAGCTATGAGCGTTTTAAGTGCGAGTTATGTCAGCCATAACTCGGAAAATACAGCAGATGGAAACTTCGTGTAAAAGACAAATTGATAGAGTTTTACATTCTAGTCGACACGTGTTTCATGCTTTTCGATTTTCATCAAATGTTTGAATTCCGTAAAATTTTCGATTTTCGTCAAATGAAAGCTGGAAGGTTGAGATCAAAGAGACAGGTATACAGTTTTGTAAGAAGAATATTTTCGTTCAAACTGCACAGTATAATTGTCTATTATCTTCGACCCAATTCTAAAAAATCACAACTTACAAAGGAGCTGATATCGCCCAAAACCACTTGCAGTGGAGGTGTGACGCAAGTCCTGTTATCCACTTACAAAAGAACTGATATCGGTGTAGGTGACGCTTACAGATTCGACACGCAAAACGATATGCGTCACAAATGGCAGCTGATGAGGAAAGTACGCGAAAGTTTTATCAACAAAAATCTTACCAGAAAAATTTTAGGAAGAAAATTATAATAAAAAAGTTTGCGTCACAAGTGGCAGATGTTGAGGAAGGAAAATTTTTATAATTGTGAAATATATTGCTTTAAAGAATGGAATTCAAACGGAAGAAAGCCGAATCATCTGCCCCTTGTGACGCAAACTTTTTTTATTATAATTTTCTTCCTAAAATTTTTCTGGTAAGATTTTTGTTGATAAAACTTTCGCGTACTTTCCTCATCAGCTGCCATTTGTGACGCATATCGTTTTGCGTGTCGAATCTGTAAGCGTCACCTACACCGATATCAGTTCTTTTGTAAGTGGATAACAGGACTTGCGTCACACCTCCACTGCAAGTGGTTTTGGGCGATACACATACCAATAAACATTTCGTATTTCATGTTGGGACCACGTATTTTACGTAATTTTGTTCGACATTTCCTCTCTAGGTATAAGTACTCTTTATTACTAACGCATTCACTTGAAATGTCATCTTCAATGACTTCATCCGTTTGTTTTTAAGTCGGTTGATAAGTAGATGCGCTTTGTCGCGGATGTCCGAAACACGATAGAAAAAATATTGTTCCTAGTTTATACTAAAAAGCTTTTTGGCGAATTCGATTGCACAATTTCCCTCCAGCCTCGTGCTGGAAACATTTATTTTTTATATATTACAACAAGATAACAAGGACAGAACCGCAAGCAAAATCTTGTACTTCATTCGTTGTAACATATAATTGATTTAATACCCGTACATCACCTAATTCAGTTAAATGTGCAAAATCGTACCTGCCATCATTGCAATTTTACATATTTATGGTAAACAGTTCGATTCAGTGAATAGAACATAATTCGACTTCAATTTATTTGTTTCCACATTGCCTCATTCCCATGTATGTATTCTTTTACGGTAATTATGATTCCAAATAGAAAGAGAGGGAGAGAGAGAGGTAGAGACAGCGAGAGGATAATTTATTAATTACGTATTGTGGTGAATTATAATGTAATTGTACGTACACGATGCCGTGATGTTTTATCTATTTCGGGATATAAATTATTAATGTTTTGTAACAACACGGAGCAAATATTTGGATGTTCAAGAAGTTCAAGGTGAATCCTTAGAATTTCGAATTTTAATTAGAAATATTTGAATATGCTCCCTGCGGTGATGAATCTGAGTGATTTTCAAGAAAATTAATGGTAAAAATAATCAAGGTAAGATTTTTGTTGCAAGCAAAATAAACACGTGAATTGTGTGTCGGCGTTGCGGCTCGGATATAAATATAACGGAGAAAATAACTTCACTGTTTTTACTACGCAACGAAATGATTAAAAATTTGAATTTGGTCTTATACAATAACTTAGAGGGACGATGTACAATGTGAACGCGTCATACATTACGATAAAAGAAATGAATTGAATTACAAGACCTGCAATGGTGCCCAAACAGCAACGATTTGTATTGATGTTTTCATAAACGGCAAGAATGTCAGTGGGTCCATTACTTCTTTTGAGACATCAACTTTTATCAATCGATCTGTGAAAAATCACATATATCGAGGGCAACATTACTAAAGGGCGTCACTACTGTATCTTTCTAACGAAATTTCGAAATTTTTTGTTCTGCGTACCCGTGGCATCTATTTTTGAAAGCTATTCGAAATTCGAACGAAAAATTGCGCTCTGTCAGTTGTTGCTTTCTTTTTGACAGCTGAAGACACTATTTAGTGTTCCAGTTCGAATTTCGAATAGGTTTCGAAAATGGATGCCGCATGTACGCTGCTGTCTACTACTAGAACCAACGCACTTCAAGCAAAAGTGGTACTCTAAATAGGGTACTGAAACTTGACAGTGCTTCATACAAAATTTTACACTGTAAAAAGAGTGAGGATAAAATTTCATACAAAATAGTACTCTATTTGACAGGTGTCAATCGAAGCGTGAGTGCGTTGCTAGAACGAAAAATTTCGATTTTTTGGCCGTTGTTGGTTTGTTTTTGACACCTCGTTCCAGCGGCATTCATTTTGGAAAGCTATTAGAAATTCGAACACTCTACACCGACTAATAGAAAAATATGGTCGCATACGATGTGCTGTCAACCTCGGCTTCGCCTCGGGTTGACAAGTGTCATATCTATTGGTCATAATTTCCATTTAGTCACATGTTAGCAAAATGGCTATTTATATGAGAATTTTAGACAATTTCGTCGTGGAAGCCTTTTGTTTAAATTCTGTTCTGGGAGTGCGTTGACTGAGTCGAAATCAGAGAAACATTTTTTTAAATGCCGTTCCACATTGCGTTATTAGTCTCGCGTATATACCTGCTTCTCGTTTTTAGAGAACTTTAGCAAATCACACAATAATGACAAAACCAATAATTTCCAACAATAACGAAAACGATATTGACACGGAAAAATTTTATCATTGTGAATGAGGCGGGATAGGTAAATATGTTCACAAATCATGGTGTGTTATGTGGTGGTAGAATTCAGACTTCAACCAAAATTAAATTCAAAAAGAAAAAATATTTTTTCGGGTGTCTATATAAACTGTGGCAATGCGATAGCTAGTAATTTCGCGCCGCGCATTTTGTATCACAAATGCCGGTATCCCAACTGAGATACACGCATTTTCGTATCAGATATATACCGATTTCCCGACCTAGAAAATGCCGATTTTCCTTTGACTTATACCGGGATACCGGTATCCCAATTGAGATACACGAATTTTGTATCACAGATGCTGGTATCCCAACTAAGATACACGCATTTTGTATATCACAGATGCCGGTCTCTCAACTGAGATACACGCATTTTGTATCAGTGATACCGGTATCCCGAACTGGAAAGTCTCGATTTTCCTTTTATTTATACCGGGATACCGGTATCCCAATTGAGATACACACATTTTGTATCACGGATGCCGGTATCCCAACTGAGATACACGTATTTTGTATCGGAGATACCGATATCCCGACCTAGAAAATGTGGATTTTCCTTTGACTTATACCGGGATACCGGTATCCCAATTGAGATACACGCATTTTGTATCAGTGATACAGGTATCCCGAACTAGAAAGTGTGGATTTTCCTTTTATTTGTACCGGGATGCCGGTATCCCAACTGAGATACACGCATTTTGTATCAGTGATACCGGTATCCCGAACTAGAAAGTGTGGATTTTCCTTTTATTTGTACCGGGATACCGGTATCCCAATTGAGATGCACGCATTTTGTTTCACAGATGCCGGTATCCCAATTGAGATACACGCACTTTGTATCACAGATGCCGGTATCCCAATTGAGATACACGCACTTTGTATCACAGATGCCGGTATCCCAATTGAGATACACGCATTTTGTATCACGGATGCCGGTATCCCAACTGAGATACACGCATTTTCGTATCAGAGATACCGGTATCCCGACCTAGAAAATGTGGATTTTCCTTTTAGTTATACCGGGAGACCGGTATACCAACTGAGATACACGCACTTTTTATCACTGATGCCGGTATCCCAACCAAGATACACGCATTTTCGTATCAGAGTTACCGGTATCCCATACGGCAGTGTATAGAAAAGTTCAACCCGAAAGATTATATTTTTCTATTTGAATTTAATTTTTGTTAAAGTACTTTCACAAGAAAGTTGGAATTCTACCACTACGTAACACACCATGATTTGTGAACAACTGGCCTCATTCACAATGATAAAATTTTTCCGTGTCAATATCGTTTTCGTTATTGTTGGAAATTATTGGTTTTGTCATTATTGTGTGATTTGCTAAAGTTCTCTTTTATACCGAAGAGTGCTCGCGACAAAAAATCAGCCTCCGTTGATAAAAGTAATCAGGACTGTCTTCGGTAAAGTAAAAAATGGATTTAAGGTCCTTAAGGTTTCTCGAAAGATTTTGGTTTTTCGACTGTACCTTCCAGACCTTCCGGTGTGAAGCCACCTTTGGTTCCAAAATGTTCCAGAGATATGGTAGTAATGCTGCCCTCGATATTAGTAAGATATTTATTTTTGTTGGCGTTGTATATGATTCATGGAAGACCATATGAAAAATATAAGGAAATGGCTGATTACTCATGACAACTTTTACTTTTATGTTAGCACGTCGTATCATATCAAATAAGATCTTCTATCTCTGTTGATAGCATGCATAAAATCTAAAAAAACATTTACTTTAATAACAATGTTTTCGAATATAATCCAAAAATTCAATCTAATATTTCTAATTAACATTCTCTCTTCCTAATTGAATTGGCCAAAATGACATTTACAAAATGATTAATTAACTGTACGCGAGACCAGTAAAAATAAACGCAATCAACCTAATTATGTTTGATGGTGGTTTGGTATATTGAAGTGACTGTGTGCCGTATAATATCTATAAGCGGCGGTTGTGGTGTATATTCACTCGTGTTGTCAGTGTTTATCTAATCGCACGCTTAAAGCGTTAAAACAATATTGTATTGGTTCTGGTGCTACCTCCTTCGTCACATCTCTGCACCGAAATATTTTTTTTTTTTTGCTTTCCTTCCTTATGTGTTCACCGAACTGACACGTTTGGGCTGATTATCTCTTTTTAACTAATTTTCTTTGTAGACATTAGGGGAAATTAGATGGACAGCAGTTTGTTATTAGTCGTGTTCTGTTCGTACCATCATTTATTTTGTTTAAATTGAGAATGGATGGAACATTTTTACTGGACATTAGATGTGAGAACGAATGAATGGCAGACCCGACATTTATCTACCAAAACATCTATCAATCTATGATGATGTGTGTCTATGGTGTCCTCGTTGTACGTCTCGATTGTCATTGCATAGTATACTGTGTACAGTCATTAGAATGTCTTTCCAAGTTCATACGCAACAATTACAGTAGACGAAAACTTTCCAAAAAATTTCTGCAACGAGAGCAGACCAACATGCAGTCCAAAAAAAAATCGTAATAAACGATTTAACCATCACTACACACGTAAAATTAGCGAGGATGCCTTATAGGAAAATGTTTCTTTGTATTTTCCACTTTAATGTCAAAAAAAGATCGTGGGAAACATGCACCACACTGCACTTGCCCTGTACTAATATTTATTTTCCGCCCAATAAACTTTCCCACTTTTGCTGTGATTCCATAAATGCTTCAAAATTCTACATTATACATTTCGTTACAACCTAATTTATAATTTGCTACGCCATAAAACACTTTTCTCATGTATGACTACCATAGTATAATATGTATGCCATGTGTGAGAACATAAAACAATATCTGGGTGCTCGTGCAATAATGTAATCTAGGAAAATTTATTTATTTTTACATTTCACAGTCATACAATGAATTGTTTTTACACCACCATCATTAAACCATTTAGCGGAGCAGTGTCAGTTGAAGGAAATGGCGTTGCACGTAATGGCAGTTACATGTTAATAAGGACGAATTGAACCACTTTTTATTGAATTTAAACTAATTTTGAGTATCATGAGGTCATTCGTATTGAATCAAAATAGAGTTTTGTATGTTCCCATGCCACTTCGCAAACCTCCCATACCTCCCACAGAGAATGACGAAAGCTCAAATATCTGGAACATTTGCTTCGCTTTATGGTTATAACAATTACAATTGCACTATTTACATAGGAACACACTCAACACGTGTCTGGCGCTTCAAATTGCTGGTAAAATAGCGAAATCGTTTTCTCTATAAATACACCTACAGTGGATGGTTCGTTTTCCGTTTTTCGATTTCTCGTCATTATGGTGAATTTACTATCGTATCCATATGCGATAGATTTAATCGCTTTACCAGCCATCCGATCAATTGACGATTTGATTTATTGTCGCATTTAGATTTATTGCTCAATCTTAGCTAGACATTTAAGTGATCGATAGCACATGAATGATTTCGTGAACTCAGTCAGATTTAGACATCGTATTGGTGGCATGATTCTTGGTGAAATGTGTCGACCACCGGCCGTTGTAACTGGTTCAATTTACAAGAGTGTAATTTTGCTATTTTCAGAATTCCGATATAGGTACCAAAGGTTAGTGCCACCGTTATCAGCATTATTCGCTTCATCGTAGATTAGCCAGCATTTGAAAAGGATAAATATGGACGTTTGATCAAAATCAATAATCTCTCTAGCAAACAAACTACTTTTATTAAGGTGGTCAAGTAGGCTTTGGAATTTACATGCAAATTACAGCGTAGTCCGTCAAAATGTAGAATAGTGTGTGTAGAATACATAGAAATAAGGTGTGAATTTGACACAGAGAGCTGACAGTTGGTTTGCTAGAGAGAGTATTGGCAAAATTCATTAGAGGAATTCCTTTCATTTTATTTATACTCGCCCCTATATAATAGGGTGGGTCGTATTTTCATTTTGTTTTTATTTTAAAAGACCTGGCCCCAGGCTGTACTTAGAATTGACCAAGGAATCCGAAACAGCAAAAAAAAATGTTAAACTCTTCATTTCTCTTACTTCATTTTCTTCTCTGCTGAAAAGCTATTCGCGCTTTAAAATCACTTGCATTATCCACTCTTTGCCTTGCTATCATCAACAAATAAATTGCCGGAGGCAATATAGACAGCCCCGTACGAAGTCAAATTTCATAAATTCCTATTTAAACAGCTATATACCGCTATATTTACCTATATTTCACTATAAATAAACATTTCACAGATAAATATATGCTATTATATAGCTCTATATGCCTGTATATTGCTCAATATAGCTGTATATAAATATATATAGAAGTCCACATATGGGATTTCTAAAACCCCCCACACATAACCAATTACTTCCATGTTAACAGAAACTCTCTAAGTACCATTTTTCCCAAGATATTTCAATTTTACTAAAATCCAATATGGCCGCCGGAAGCCATTTTGTTAGGAGACCGGAAATAGTACCGACGCTTTACATTCGTCAATACCTTTCAAACAAAAAAAAATCATGAAATTCGGTCAAAATTTACTCGAGATATTGTCAAAATACACCACGTTCACTGTACTTCCGAGTAGCCAGATAAGAGCTCACTCCAAGAGACCTAGCTCATGCTCCGGAGAACCTAATTTCATAAACTTTTTTTTCCCTGATTGGTACGGTCAATACCTATCTAATAAAGCTAAAACAGACGAAATATGTTCAAATGTGGCCGACCTACAAGCAAAAACTGCTTGCCGCCCTGTGCCTGTTTCACACTAAGGGGTCTAACTCACGAGTCGGTCATCCGATTTCCATAAACTTTTTTTTTGTCGATCGGTATTGTAAATACCTTTTATTTGACGTATCACTTACAAGTGTAACGTTTAAATGTCCGGAGATATCTTCGAAAAACCGGAAAGCACTTATTGGGCCACAGCTCGGGAGGGGTCGATCCAAAATCACTCATCTTCGAACTTAGCCTGTCTTTTGACATTACCAAACGGGAAAAAAAAAAGAATTTTCAAAATCGGATGCGTTTTACTCAAGTTATCGTGCAGACAGACAGACGGACAGACGGACATTTTTTTTCACTGATTCGGCATCTCTATACAACCACAATAGGTTTCCCCTTACTCAGGGAGTCCAATTCGACGTGTTACAAACGTATGCGTAAACCTATAAGACCCCAGTACTTCGTGCGGGTCTAAAAATTTCAAAAATTAATTTTTCCCTTGACTCTAGGCTGATTTTGATTTTCGTGGTAGTAGCATGAAATTGCACACATTGTTGGCATCTCGGGCATTTGGGAACAGAAGGCATTACTGCTAACTGTAGCCAATAGCTGAGGAGTCCAGCTATGAAATACCATAAGAACGTTGTTGACCTTCGCCTTCACTCGAGCAGAGTAACTCTGTCAGTGTTCGCGACTAAGACGTTTCGACAAAAAATTTCAACTTTATTTGCAAAGAAGTTTGTTGAAAACGAGTTTCTCAATTTTTTGTTAGAATGAAAAAGTCAAATGAACAAAAATCGACGAATTTAAGTTAATTTGCTCAGAAAAGTGTTATTTATGGTGAATAGGTAATATAACTATCAATTTCACTAGATTAGAACCTTTTAATTTGCATTTTTTGTTCATTTGACTTTTTACATTCTAACAAAAAATTGCGAAATTTGGGCTTCGAAAACAGAGGTCCTATGAGTTTTTTCAACTCGTTTTCAACAAACTGCTCTGCAATGGATTCTCTATGAGATTACCTGTTCAGACATACCTCACACGACGTATTATGCCATGATTTGTCGATTTTATCTGCAAATAATGTTGAAATGTTTCGTCAAAAAGTCATGGTCGGAAACATTGACAGAGTTACTCTGCTCGAGTGAAGGCGAAGGTCAACAACGTTCTTATGGTATTTAATAGCTGGACTCCTCAGCTATTAACTACAGTTAGCAGTAATGCCTTCTGTTCCCAAATGCCCGAGATATCAGTCAACAATGTGTGAAATTTCATGCTACTACCCCGAAAATCAAAATCAGCCTAGGAGCAAGGGAAATATTAATATTTGAATTTTTTTTTGCTGTTTCGGATTCCTTGGTCAGTTCTAAGTACAGCCTGGGGCCAGGCCTTTTAAAATAAAAACAAAATGAAAATATGACCCACCCTACTATATAACTGAATTTATTGCGTTTAAATCGCATAGCTTTGACAACTGTCACATGAAATAATAAAATTTTACCTCGACGGATTTTGGTCAAACAAACTGCCAGTGTGTAGCGAACGATCTCGTGAATACGGCAACTACATTAGTTTTTTAATCGGACCAACATCTGCCAAGCGATAAGACTTTGGAAAAAAGTTTTTTTTTTCGTATTGATCCAATACCCTCTCTAGCAAGCAAACTTCGTTTTGTCGCTGTCATAATAACCACCTTATTACTTTGTTTGTAGAATTATCAAATGTTGACTAAGTTCTAATTTTACATGTAAAAAGCATAGGCTCCGTTGCATTTTAACCACCTTAATAAATGTAGTTAGGTTGCTAGAGAGGGTATTGATTGATAACATCATAACTTCAAAGTCATATATTGGTCTGATTGAAAAATGAATTACTGAACCGGAGTCCTGAGATCGCACACTACACACTGGCAGTTTGTTTGACCAAAATCCGTCGCGAAAATCCGTTCCTCTGCGTTTTTTGCGAGTGTACATGCAATCCTTACTATCACCTGTTTGCAACACTGCGCACACTCCACAAAAAGTCATTTTCTTCTTGATAGTCTACGATTTTAATAGCGCTCTTCTTAACTTTCATTACACAGATTCATTACAACCGACAATAGGTTTTCAAGATTGATGAAAATCTTTTACTTCACTTGTTTTAACGTGCAGTTTTCCTATAAAGGATGGTATAAAGAGAACATAAATACAAATTTTAACGTTTGATACTTTTGGAAAATGGCACGCTATACTATTATTATTATTATACTATTATACTATTATTATAGATATTATAGATATAGGTATAACCTGCCGTACCGAGTATATGACTGCGTGTTAATTTATGATTTTAGTTTGAACATGTTGTACTATTAACATAGAGTCGTTTGATGTTTTGAAGTGGTGTTAAGATGTCATAAATACGACTTCACAATGTTTTCGCCCTTATGCAGACGACTTTCTTAAGAGTTGCTTTGTACTTTTTCGTTCCTTTTTAATAAATTTTACAAGTTACACCTAGATTTGCTTACGTCTCTTTATTCTGAAGTACTAGATTTGATATTTAAAAGAAAATTTTCTGTGCACTAAAATTGGATGTGGAATATATCGACTGAATCGTTCAAATTTGGGTGCCAGCTGACTTTGCAGATCTCTTCGCCTGTTCTCAGATGTCAATCTTAATGTCAGCGATATAATAATACGTCTGTATGTTCCAGCTTAACTGGACTCCGGTTCAATATAAATCAATTCATCTAATTACACGAAAAGTTCAACATCGCTTCGCCGGCAACAAAATGTCTAATTTAATATGCCAGGGTCCCATATATTATATGATATCCGCTCTATCTGCTCGATTCATACTATCCACCTATATTTTCTCTGAAATGTTATTTTAAGCAATTTAGTCACGCGCCCAACACAAAATATAATAATTTAATCCCATGACATTTATATCCAGTCAAAGCTTCTACAAAATCATCCATTTACGTGTTTCGCTTACTGTATCCAAAACGATACGTTTACACTCTTGTTTTCATATATATAATGTAATGCTTCAGCTATATCGTGTGTTATACTGCGGCGACCTCGGCTTTAACTTCAATAACTTTATTGAAAATGGTGTCGTTCTGGCTTTTATGCCTCCCGAACTGAATATGAATATGTAGCATACTAATTGGATAAGGGATTTCATTTCTCTATAAATTACCAAATTATACAGAGATGTACTACACGATCAAAAAACGATTTTGGACATTAATTTGGTGTACAATTTAATTTCGATGGAAATTATTGATGTGCGTGGCATTTTCACTTTGAATGAAATTCTCTCTGATTATTCATTCGATTTCGTTTTTTTTCTTTTGTCAAAGCCAAATTACAAAAGGAAAAGAGAATTGATTTTAATTAAGTTTATTTAGGCGTTTGAGTTTCAATTACGTTTCATGTGTTCTGTAACAGTTGAGCGATGTTACTGTTTCACGATGTTGTATCCACGAGCATGGCATGGACGTTCGAGAAATAGAACTGATTAATTTTCGAAGAGGTTACAGTTCTCCCCGAACTAACAAACAAACAAAGTTGGTGTATAGGGTGGATCTCCCGCCCTTACTTGGAAGGGCTGACATTTAGGGTTTAGCAAAATGTCAGGATTCGGCACATTTCAAGTGAATGTGTTACATACGGCAAACATATGACCAGTATTAATATCGGGTCTATTACTTCCATCGATCAAAGTATTTTTAATCGGTTGATTTCAATTTTCAAATCTAGTACTTCAATTTTTTTAACATGCATTTTCCTATTTAAAAGGCTGTATTACCCAGAGCTTGTCATTATTTTTATCGTCGTTATCGATAACAGATGGATAGCCGTATGTGAAAGGTTGTGCCAATACTTTTTCAAGATTCTCTCACACTAGTTAAACAACCACTATTTTGGTGTTTGTTATTGAACTGATTTTGTTACAATGAAAGGGTAATTAACGCACCTGATGTACGTTTATAATTACCGTCAACCATCTAGCAACATAAATAACTATTTCATCAGTCAAACGTTATAAGTTTAGGACAGTTCGATAGTAAAAACAGCTTAAGGGGTTCTTCGACAGATAGAACAACATGTAGAAATAACGGCGTTGCTTACAAATAAATTTTAGTTTAGGCTGGTGTGCCGCACTTACTTATCTCCGGATTTTATAAGCACGTAATGCAGATATAAAATAGTATTTTTCGTCACAAGTGACGAAAAGTAGAATTTTAAGACGTGTCCTGAAAAAATTCTGCTTTCGTCACGAGTCACAAACTACGTTTTCTGTGCCGTAAGGATCATAATGAGACGAAAAACAAAACAAAAACATTACAACAAATTCAGCTTTTCTTAGCAATCACTTTTCGATCGTAGGTGCAGTGACGAAATACATCGAATTATGATTCTAAGGCACAGAAAATTATTTGTTTCACAGTGCGGTTCTGCAAACATTTTTGTTCTGGGAGTCAGTTAATCTGGGCAACCAAGTGAGTGCTTGAGAACTGATTTAAGGTTTAAACGTTGGAGGTTGTAATTCTAATAGTAGTAGTCCAAAAAATTAGTCCCATAGGCGTAAGATAGGCTAGTAGAGACTCGTCCAAGTTTAAAAATGACGATTTCCAGAAGGTCGTCGCCCTGAAGAATCATAGTTGGTACACTTAGTAGCAGTCATACCCCGCTATCAGTGCGAATAATTAGCATATGTAACCAATGAATCTGCAGTGACCTTCCAAAAATTCACATTTTTAAACATGCCTCCACCAGCTTCCCTTGCACCCATGGAACTACTTTTTTGTACCAATCAGCTCTCCAACACTCACTCCGTAGCCTACGTGCCCTGACTTCTAGTGAACCGAATGGTGTCAGAACACAATCAGAATTTTTTGCAGAATCTTGTTCAGGTCTCGAGGAACAACTTTCGACTATCTAGCAGTACATGCAAACCGAATGCAATGAAAATCTATGCATCCTTCACTCTGTTTATTTCAGTTGCCGTTTCTGGCATTCATATTTTCGAAATTAGCATGAAAACTTTTTTATTAATTTCCAACCAACTGGGAACTCAATAGCCTGAAACCTATACACACAACGTATTATAATGCATGAGTTTAAATAATTATCATCACCAAACCCAGCAAAAAACGGACCTGAAATCTGTAAATCAACCAAAACAAATCCAATTTTCTCCAACAAGCAAAGCCCTTACCTTTTCAATATACGTCATCGCACAGAAAATGATCAAAATTCTATAAAAAGCAACACGCAATAAGTTATTTTTACTAAAAAAAACACATAAAACCCATAAAAAAGCAAAAAAAAAATATTTTTATCAACATCGTTACACTTAATAACTGAAATTATTGGCCAAATATCGTGTTGTTAGTTACGTTAGAAATATAATGTGCCTAGACTAGCCTATATTTGTGTGTATCCATAGGAAATATAGTTGTAGAATGTGCACGTTAGATTTGAGCAACCTTTCTTCTTAACTAAAAAGAATACCAAGCAAAACACAGCACATCAACTTTTTTTGTTTGTTTCCATTTCCCTTGCCGGTACTATAGATGGTTATGTACGTTCCTAGAATACTTGCCCCTACACATTATGACAAGCACACAAACAAATATTTTTGCGGTCAAAATAATAGTTCTGAGCTTTCATTCCCATAAAATTAGTAGATCAATAAATAACATTGCTAAGCTTGTTATTCGTCAACCGTCAATGCCGTTCACACGGATTTCATGGTCTCACAGTTGCCCTGGTTTACATTTTGTAGGGAACATATTTCGTTGAGCATACGATAAGGTTACAGTGAGATTCAACGGTAAGACTACACTTTTTCGTTTTGCTATCAGCTGGTTGTTTGCTCTGTAGAAAGCTTGGAAAATCAAAATCAAAAGCTCCTTGTTTAGGAACAAAGGGAAATTGTAACTCCCTTGGTAATATTGGGACGTAGGCGTAATGCCTCGTCAACCTTTGTGGAAGTCTCTTTGGATGGTTCATAAGAACCAGTAACAGAACACCTTATCTGAATACTCTCTGAGAATCATTGGATGCCTAATTCAGTATTCATCGTTCACAGTTTCTGCTTAATTTCATTTTGCTTATGATTTATAAAAGTGGTACATGACGAAAAGTATGAGTAATCTTGTCGACAAAGACAACAATGAAAGTCTATAACAGGTATGGTCGATCGGCGAATTCGTCTTAAACGCACTCACATTTTATGTCAAAATAATATGAAAATGAGTGCGTTTAAGTACGAAAATCAAATTTTTATGTCCTCCGGGCGGACAATAGACCATACCTGTTTTACACTTTCATTGAAAGACAATACCTTGTATCGAAAATAATTCAAAGGCAAACTTTCGATTGTCTATTATACGAGTAAAGTATATTCGTTGATCAGCTGTTGCTGATTCTGCACAAGCTTCACGTTTAATAATTGTACATTATTGTTTTCATTGAAAGAAACTAATGGGTAAATGGCCCAAAAAACCCTTACTTGTTCATTATTCAAACAAAAGGCACAATGCATACCGACCACATAATAATACGAAAAAAATACTCATATCCATCGTCGCTTATTATTATATACAACACGAACGAATTGCTTACACACTAAAAAAGGAATCTATTTTTAGGCATTTCGCCTTTCCATTCATAAAACCGAAACATCGTAGAAGAACTTTAAATGTTAGTTTATACGATGCGAATCCATTTGCGAAATAGTTTTTATTTCTTGTTCAAATGATAGGGGTTGACATAAAGCGGTTGTGATAGCCTAAATAACGAAAGGGACTAGAATATGTATAGGAGTTTGGGGTGATTGCGAATGAATTGATTCTGGAAATTGAGTGAAACTTGGTAAAACTTATTTTTGTTTGATTTGTATAATGTTGTGCTCACCCAACGTCTAGAAATTATTATTTTGGTGGATGTGATGGATTTTTAGTTTTTTATTTCTGTCTGCCGACATCATTTTAGTACAAAAAAAAATTTCGTTAGCGACGATACGAATTCATCGAAGTCAACATTTTACGAAAATATACACACCAGCTGGTTTTCTTCAGCTGGTTTATCTTAGAATGTAGACATGTCTCCTACTGCAAACTTTGTCGTAAAACATTTATGATCTTTCTTTGGAACCTTCGTTTTAATTGACGAATCGTCTACCAGTGTGAATTTCCATCCTATACACATAAAGCCTAAGTAAATATTTAAACTTTCAATTAACCATAAAGTTCCATAAACCTTAGGTCAGCCTATAAACCAACATCCTAAAACGTATTTAAACGGCATTTCATTATAATCCCCCCTACTACTCTCTGATTATGCGAATTAATACACCAAAAATACGCATTAAATTCAACTTCATTAAGATTTAATCAGTCTGCCATTCTGCCAGTTGGTACATTATATATCTTGTATTAAGCTTTGACTACAACACCGCATATCAATCACCGCACACAGCATGGGGTGCAATGTAATTCATTCATCAAAATATATACTAACCGAAAACATAATTCCATTGTCATTATTGCGAGTCAGGATCATTATAATAGATTTGCAGTAAATTTGGAGACCATAAAATCGTTGGTTTAAGAGAAGCGCAGAGGCACGCCAATTTTAATATGAGGCAGGTGTGGCAAAGATGTCGGCAGTAAAGTAAATGACATTATTGTTTTCTGCTTTAATTAGGTTGGAAGGTTGGAAACTTCAGTTTTGAAATTGGTTTGTTAGCTTCAATCGCTCAGTTCACGTTATGTTTGCTAAAGAAAGGACCACGAAAATCAAGAAGTTCAATTGAGAATGGTGTGACCGTATTTTCTTGGAATATTAGAGGATTGCATTGTCCAATTTTAGAATTTTTTGTCAGCTTTTGAAAGTTTTAGGTGTTTTAAATAACTTTTAAATAACTTGAAAATTTTCCATTTTTTTAAATGAATTTTCATAAGAAATCAGTCTTAATTTTGGAAATGGCTAAATGAACATTTGTTATCGGCAACAACTGTAAATCTGTGATGAGCTGTGGCTGGAGTACTCTCATATAACAGAAGATTTGTCAAAACTTATGAAGTAAAAGATTTGGCGATGAAACACCAGGCGAAAGACAGAAGTAACAGATTTAAAGTTGGTTGCATGACAATACAGTTGTCGTTTGCCAAAAGTTAACTGAGTAAACTTTGACCGAATTTTATGATTTTTTTTGTTTGGAATGTATTAATATATCGTCAGTAATATTTCGGGTCTCCCAACAAAATGGCTGCCGGCTGTCATATTCGGTTTTAGTAAAATTTGAATTTCTTATGAAAAATGGTACTTATAGAGTTTCTGTTAACAGAGAAGTAATTGGTTATGTGTGTGGGGCTTCAGGCATCCCATGTGTGGACATCTTATACAGTCATATTTAGCTATATGAGAGCTAAAGAGAGAGAAAATATTTATTTATTTTACCGACATTCACAATAAATGTCAGCCTCATAGACTCGGAATACTTGTCAAACTTCATGAATTAAAGTACGGTTAATTTTGGCTAGTTAGTATAAGAAAAAATCAAGAAAAAAGAAAAAAAATTCAATCGAGTGAATGTGATAATGCAGAATTTTGACTGAATAATCCTATTTTAACAATTTTATCAGATAGCAATTTGGGTCTTCGAATTTTTTCATGAGCCAAATTAACTTCTTCGTCTTGGTTGATTCCTGTTTCGAAACGGACAGTTAGATCCAGGATTTTGCCGATTTTAGTTTTTTCGTTGATGGCAATCATATCTATTCATCTTGTAGTTCCATCTTGTGCAATACATTCATTCTCTTCATATACTAAATATATTTATTTACTTATTTATTTATTTGTTGGTTTTGAGACCGTTCTAACAGCCTTTTACAGCCAATAACAAGTTCAGTCTGGACCACCGGCTTTACGTGACTTCCGAACCACGCCTCGAAGTATGTAATTACTCTCTGAGGAAAGTTAGGTGCGAAATTGATATCTCGCCTTAATGTAGGCTAGACATATGTACACAAATTCATCGTATTTGGGTTACGTCATACGATTCATTCAGTGTGTACATCGTTGCAGCCACCAAACACACCGCAACTACCCAAATTATGAAGCTTGAGTGAACTAAGGACGTTACCAATGCGATATAATCGCTAGAAAAATTCCATACGGAATTTGTCTGTCACGGGAATCGAACCCGGATCATTTTGGTGGAAGGCTAGTACGTAACCACTGAGCCATCCCGTCACATAATATAGTGCTATATCGAGGGGGAAACCACTATTTTGTGATTAACATGGTTAATCAGTTAATCTGTTAATCACAAACGTAAGTTTTGTGAATCCAAACGGTTATACGATGATTAACATTGATTAACCGCTATATTTCACGTTTTTTTTGTAGTTTTGCGACGATTCCTCCGGTCAAATGCTGGTAAATCACCAATTCATCATCATGTTTATCACTGGTATATCATGTTAATCATGTTAATCACATCAATAAAAAAGAGTGGTTTCCCCCTCGTGCTATATTGAGCTGTATAATAGCATATTTATCTGTAAAGTCTTCATTTATGGTAGAGTATAGGTAAATATGGCGTTATATACTGCCGTACGTTAAAATAACGTAAGTCGATTGTGAGTTAGCTTTGAAAAGCTTCCAAAAGCTTTCTAGGACTTTATAAATCTTTCAGGAGCTTTGTTGAGCTTTGAGTTTTCTTTGAAGTCCAATGGGAGCGTTCCATTTATTTATTGGAATTCAAAGAAAACTCAAAGCTTCCGAAAGCTTTTCAAAGTCCTAGAAAGCTTTCGACTTACGTTATTTTTGTCTAGCACGGCAGAAATAGCGGTTCATATAGGAATTTATTAAATTTGACTTCGTACGGGGCTGTCGACTCGACATTGCCTCCGGAAATTCTTTATGCATGACAACAAGGCAACTAATGCATTAACGGATAATGTAAGTAATTTTATGGCTCATGGCTTTTCAACAGGGAAGAGAATGAAGTGAGAGAGACAATGAGTTTCACATTAAAGGCTTTTGATACGAATAGGTGTTTCGTACGGGTCGGCGTAAGCTATGTTTGTTGTTGAACATTTGCATTTTGGCATTTTCTTGTAGAGATGTGACGCCATTTCCCCAAGTCGGTAACCGACTCGGGTAGGAAAGATTAAAGTGCAACTTATCACATCTACTTAGGGCGTTAAGGGTCGTAACTGTACTTACATGCGGAAATGTACTGAAACCAAACTTTTGTACTTACATCCACTAACAATTTTTTGGAAAAACATTTTCTCAAATTTTCAAATAATTTCCACATTTTTTCATATTTTCCAAAAAAAGTGAAATTAAGTTAAAAAATCGTAAAATTTTATAAAACATTGAAAAACATTTTTCCAGAGATTAATAGTCCCTGCTTAAGTGTCATCGCTAAATTCATAGCCTTTAAGGTTTTATTCTTGGTTTTATTCCTTATAAATCCGAATAATTTACCGGTTAACTAAAATGTATTTTGAGATAAAACATACTGCTCACAATGGCGCAGCCAGTAAAAAACGATCTTTTCGTCAACAAATATCACAATAAATAAAGAAAAAATATATTTTGAGATAAGGCTGCTCTTAAAAACTAAAGTGGACAGGTACATTGAGTGTGACCAATTGTCCTTTAAAGGCTTTTGACCTACACTTCTTGCATCATTTTTCTCCCTTCAAAGTAGACGTCAAATTCAATTTTTCCATCGGTATCCTAATCTCTCCTAATCGGTTTTAAAATTTCTCTGAACATGTCATCAATTCACATTTATGATTCAGAAAAAAAAATTTCTCCACACAAACACTTCCAACACCATCTGATATTGGATGATAACCTTTAATTTTCTTTCGTTCATAAATCACATTTTTGGGACGGAATTTTTGTCATTTTCTAAAAATAACCCCCATACATAAATACGAACTATGAGTCCCTTTCTTACAATAGTTTCTTATATTCTATAATAAGATCTACCCATTCTAAGCCTCCTCCGTATATGAATCCAATAAACCAGAAAATTGATGTAATCCCTCTAGGTTCAATTTCATTTGGTTATGAGCTAGTTTATAGGTTTGAGATATAGACACCATAACCATATATACACATATATATCTAACCTCTTTAACCTCCCTGTGAGAGTGAATTTGTGTTAGTATGCCCATCGCCTAACGCACATAAATGGATTTATACTTCAGCTCAAACCGTCATATATACAACCATATACGATAATAGTTCACTGGAAAGTTGCGTCTGCCGCAAAAGTTAACTCAATTGTTCAGCCACTCTTCCACAGTAGAGATCGTAAAAAGCCATTTTGGTGGCACCAATAAATAAAACGAACAAATCTATTGAAGTTATATGGTTTGTACTAACATATCTTTTAAATTATATACGACTTAGAGCGATGAGAGCGTAGGTTTTCCATTTTATTATCAATTCGCATCGTAGTAATGTTTATCCAGTATACGTGTACACTGTACCATGTGTGGATTGTATACATTTATGGATAGGTATATTATACATATGGGGATGTGCAGTAGTTTCGATATCATGTCCTCGAACGGAATCCAGGCAGTAAGTAAAACATAAATAACGTAATTACAGTCACCTTTTTTTATGTCCACTGCATTAACCTACACTAGGACTTCTTGAAATATAGAATCATTTACTCACTGTGCTATTATCGTAAATGGTCACATATATGTTATACCTATAATAATACCCATCTATTGATCAAAATACAGTTCGATATGCCATATACTATACACATACGAAGTGACGAAAAGGAAAGCTTAAAAAAATCCTCTGCACAAAATTGAAGATGTGTTTAGGATTATTCCGTTCGGTAATCTTATACGGTTCAGATTTAAGTCGAGTTCCAAATATCTTTAACAATCAAGAGCATTTCCCTTTCGTTTATGTATAAATGCCGGTCTCAAACGTAATGTCTTGAGTAGGCTCAAAGCCTGTAACGTTATTTCGTGGTACTTATCCAAAATGATTTTAAATATTGAAAATTGATGCAGAGGTGGAAAAGGTCGATTTCTTTTTCAGACAGAAATCCTAAGCTTCTCTTGCACAGATTGGAAGGAAAGTCGGACGAATTAGGACATGATAAAAAAGATTACATGTGGCGGGGAGCTGCTGGCGTGTGGAAAATTCAAATTACTTGTTTCGCTGGGAGAAAAAAAGAGAAGTGTTCCAGCCTGCACGCCACAGTTGGTTCTGTCATCTAACAACCAATGAAAAAACTGTCGCAAATACATGCTCGAATTGTGTTGACCTGACCGGATGTGGTCAGTTTTGACCTGACCTGAAACTATATTCATAGTCCGCAAATTTGACCTGAAACCTGACAGGTTATCTGAACAATTTGTGTGATAATTTTAGATTACCTGAAACCTGACCTGAATTGACGGTAACCGCGTGTGGAAATTCACGCTATGTGCGGTATCTTGGATACTGGGAAGTTTTCAGAAAAATTCTTTAGATACCGGGAAATCGAAAAAATCTTGAAAAATATGTGGCGAAAAATCAAATTTACGATTTTAGATACCGGAAAATTTGACTTGGATACCGGGAAGAAAATAAAATTTCCACACGTGGCGGTAACAATGGAGGAAAACTGAAGCCCACATCCAGGAATCGTTTTTGTGAAAAACTCACGACTTTAAACAAGACCCCATTTCTGTCGACTTTAATGTGAAATTCTCGGAAAAAGGTCACGAAAATATGTTCGGCTGCTACTCACTCAAACGCTTAATCGAACAAAATTACTTCTACATACTGCATGCGTCGAAAAGCGTACTTTTCATGTTTCAAGCACTTCTTTCGACGCCCTCAGCATGTAAAATCCATTACATAACCTCGGAATAAAAATGAAAAGTCTCGTTTTCGTGTCTGCCTCGGATCAATAAAATTCACACGAAAACTCTACTTTTCATCTTTTTATCCCTAGTTCCCTTGACTGTAAATCATGGGTTTTACAAAAGAAAATACACCGTACGTAACACGTTCACTATGATTAAAAATGTATGGAAATGTGATGAAATAGTTATTTATCTACCACGGTAGGTATGCCGGTATTTTTTCGCACACGACGTCTTGTCGACCTCGGCTTCGCCTCGGATCGACAATCGACATCTAATGCGAAAAAATACCTTCATACCTACCGTGGTAGATACAACGTTTTTCGCAATTTCGGGCCATAATCACCTTTCCAATGCAAAATATTACCAAAATTTCTACCAAACATGAATTCATTTGAACGATCAAGCAACCTGCACTATACACACATTGCAATGTGATGTATAGAGACGCGCTAAATAAAATCAAGTAGTCAATGCTTAGTATGTACGCTTCAACAATACGTTCCTTATAATTGTGTGACTCTGTAGCCGAATGGCTATGGTCGTTGCTTGGTGTTTGGAAGAATTTTGGTGTTGGATGTTCAAATCCTGGTCTGTGCAAAGTTTTTATTTATAAAATTTAGTCTTTCTTAAAGGTACTGAGCTATGTAGAGTGCGAAAAAAATTTGAAAAAGCCCAAGTGCGAAAAAATAATCAAAAACGCACTGTGAAATAAATACCTTCAAAACGACATTAAATGGATGCATGGAAAGGTGATGATTATGGACCGGAATTGCGAAAAAACGTTAAGAAGGCAGACTAGGTTACAGAGAGCCCTCTGTTGAAAGCTTCATGTAAACACTCACTTTCGTATGAAAAATATTTGGAAAATAACTCATTTTGGGAATCCATTTTTGCGTGTAATTTACGTTGGGGCACTTGGCGGCTTAAATAGTCTTAAAGTTTGGACCTTTATCTACAAAATTGCTGAAAAAAATGTTTTAAAAATTGCATCAAACGAAAGACATTACGGTTTTAAAACATCGCTTCACTGGACACAAAACATGAAGAATTTCACTTTATTTACACATCTAAACACACTGCCTCCAACTTTTTATTATAAGAATTGATAATGCACACACTTGTCTACCAAATTCCAGAATTAATTTGACAAAAATCACTTTTTATTAATTATAAACAGAAAGTAAAACCCGAAATTGTTCAATAACTGCCATTTTTTCAATTGTTGAGCTTTGATTTTGACAATTGTAAATATGGTATGCAACACATTTTATACCACACCATGTTATACCATACCAGCTGTATATACCATTAGTTACTGTCAAAATCAAAGCTCAACAATTGAAAAAATGGCAGTTATTGAACAATTTCGGGTTTTACTTTCTGTTTATAATTAATAAAAAGTGATTTTTGTCAAATTAATTCTGGAATTTGGTAGACAAGTGTGTGCATTATCAATTCTTATAATAAAAAGTTGGAGGCAGTGTGTTTAGATGTGTAAATAAAGTGAAATTCTTCATGTTTTGTGTCCAGTGAAGCGATGTTTTAAAACCGTAATGTCTTTCGTTTGATGCAATTTTTAAAACATTTTTTTCAGCAATTTTGTAGATAAAGGTCCAAACTTTAAGACTATTTAAGCCGCCAAGTGCCCCAACGTAAATTACACGCAAAAATGGATTCCCAAAATGAGTTATTTTCCAAATATTTTTCATACGAAAGTGAGTGTTTACATGAAGCTTTCAACAGAGGGCTCTTTGTAACCTAGTCTGCCCTCTTAAATGTTAAAATTTTGTGGCCTTTGTTAACACGATAACTAGAGCAAAGTTCAACCGATTTTTAAAAAAATTGGTGGGAATGGAATTAATTCCTGAGGTTAGGTTCTAAGATAGATTATGTTGGTCTAACGAACAAGCTGAGAATTAAATCATCAATTAGAGATTTATTAGACCGTTCTAGTAGTTCTTCTTCTAAATGCGTTTTTGTGGCCATCAACATACAAAATTACATTTCATTGAAATAAATCAATAAATCATTACCAATAAAAATACTATTGAGAAGCTCAGACACACAGTCAAGGGATCTGATCGACCCAACAGGTGGGACTTAGTCATGTAGATAACTGTTTCACAACGCAAAACACAGAAAATAGTCAATTTTTCCACTTCATTTACTTTACCCTTTGTTTTGAAAAACATTGTCTACAGTGAACGACATCTCAAATGTCTCACTGTCAAATTTTTCTGAGAATTTTATTGTGTCATTGCAAATTCACAATGACATTCTCTGAAAAAAATGACAGTGAGACATTTGAGATGCCGTTCACTGTACCTCTGGAAAAAAGTTGAAAGTTGCATTTTCTCAAGTGACGTGTGGCCAGAGCGTAGCGACCCTCGAAATGCAATTTCCAACTTTTTTCACTTGTTGAACGAATAACTATAACATTCTGTATGCGTCCGTACTCATGCATGTAATTCGTATATTTTTCATAACTATGATGGAAAAGTAGATTTTTCGTGTGAATTGTGTGGATCCGAGGCGTAGCCGAGGCTAAAAACACACAAAAACGAAAAGTACTGAGTAGCATGTAAAGTAAAATCCAAAATGAAAGGTCTCGTTTTTGTGTATTTATTGATGTCGACTTTGCGTCGGATCAACGCTATTCACATGAAAATTCTAATAACAAAAAAAAACTTTTATTCGATTCGCGTCCTTTTCCGCATACAGGCTTCTTTCGCCACTACCTCACCTCACTCTACTCCATTATGTGCGTGACAGTCACATTGACTGCCGGACCGAACGTCCATGTTCATGAGAATTTTGCATAGTCTGAATGAAAACAACATTTCAAAGGCAAAAGTAAAAAGCATAAAAAATAATGTTTTTCGTTTGACAAGAACCAATATCAATTTTCATCTGTTCCATATTAAGTTCTCCCATTTACCAAAAGAAAAAGGGAAAAAAATTTGGTTATCGTGCCCCTTTCCTTTCTGTTCCGTTAAAGGCAAAGAACGAGCTCAGAAGACGACGAAAAGAAAGAAGAAAAATTGGTGTTAACAGAAAAATAACAAAATATTAACATAACAATTTAAAACAAAAGGCTGACATCATACGGCGCCCGCCGTACATCCATTCCATTCGGTCTCGTTTGTTTTACTGACGTCATGATGCGTGGGTGTATTATGGCGCACCCAAAGCTATACAAGCTGTACGCATACACACATATAGGATCTTTCAAACGCTCTGATGCCGTACAGTGAAAGAGAGCCCGACCAAGGTTATGGTTTTCGTATCAAGGGAAAATTCTTTTCAAAAGATTTGAAATTAATATTTTTAAGTGAAAATTTTTTCGGATGATTAATGACCGTCGACTATTCGGATGCAATTTCCGAACCGAAAAGAAAAACTAATTTACCATTTTCTCAACTCAAATACGAAGCGATTCAATTCGCATCCATGCCTGCGTCGACTGAAAGGACTAACGTTTACCGTTATGCTCCAAACGGTGTCATTGTCGTAAAATTAATAGAGAAACACATGTAAACAAACACGGTCATTTATTCGAAACGCTGTTCCGTTCGAACATTATATATGAATTATATTTCCCCTCAATGCTTTGTCACATGCGTGTTATCGACGCAAAGCTCCCTGTTTACTGGTTGTTGTAGTGGAATTCAGTGAATTTTCAGTGAAACAGAGGAAAGGAAAAAGGAACAAAAAAAATCGTAATTTTCTTGTCGGCGTTCGAGCGCTTTGATGGTATTTTTCGCTATATATAATACATATACGTGCACACGCAAAAGATACTCTTGCAATTGCCAAGACCCGAGGTAACTGTTGACGACATGAGTCGGGTCAGGGCCAATAAACATAGCCTTCTTCTATATCGTCTGAAATTCTGATGTTTTGTTCACTTACTTTAGACATAATGAATTTCTTTTTCCACTATGCGAGACATATAGTAGGAAATAATAAATTTGTTGATTAAAACCATTTTTCCGTAAACACAGTAAAATTGATAGCACACGTGTTGTTCAATGTAGCAAATTATTTATTTATATGCTTCTGTTGATGGAAAGCTATTCGGTTTAATCTTCGAAATTTCAGTTCATGGATGGAGAGGTTTACAGGGAAGGAATTCAGCGAAATTAATTGCAGCTAAGAATTCAATATTGAAATGAAGAAACCTAATATAATATCCACAAGGGACAAAACATTCGCATTTTGTACCTGAATCGTTGAAGCACTTGGCATCAACAGACCATTAACATAAAATAAAAAACCGTAGATAAGATCCGAGAGTAGGAGCAAGTAGCCGTGGACGAAACACTTTGAAAACTAAAACTAAAGAATTTTCGTCAAATTTTAAGACCACCGAGACTATGGATACTTTGCTGAAAAACGTTCTTTTTAAGTATTCAATTTTACAGGGAAATTTGACATGTTTTCTGATGTGGGAGTTGTTGTGGTCTGTAAATTATTACACACAAAATTTGTTTAGCGAACAAAAATCTAGTTTTTCATTTGTTGAACAAAATTGTATGGCAATTTGATAGGGATTACGGCATCCTCTTTTATCAATTATATCTGTAGAAGATTCACTATTTCACTCAAAGATGTCACTGCAAGCCAGTGTCAACAGAAAAATGATTAATTTTTTACTCGGCAGATTTTAGTCAAATAAAATGCTATCGTATAGCACATGACCTCAGGACTCCGGAACAGTAATCAGATTTTCAATAGGCCCTATATTTTCTTACAAGAGGGTTTAAAGAAACGTTTGATATCGTTTCATCATATCATATCATCAAGAGTGAATCGTACTCTATCGGTAGAATTGAGAAAGTATGTAGAACTGATGTCGTAATAGAGAACGTTAGCTAAACGGCCGCTAACGCTAATTTCCAACGCTAAATCCCCCGCTAACGCTAAAATCAACGGTAATGCCCTGTCAATAAATGGCACCATTGTGAATGCATACACATGGACGACGCAATTTTCGGTTTATTTTTCATTTATTATTTTAAAAGGTCATCCGGATCAATATTTTATTACTGCAATCCGTAGATCTAATTTGCAGGAAGGCAGCGACACTGTGCTGGAAAAAATCTATAAACTTTACAATGTGCTGTTCGACGACAAACATCCTCAACTACACAACAAACACGTGGTTAACCTGCAATTGAAACACATGAAATTAATTTTGTGATTATTACTTCCACAATGTGATCGGATCAATATTTTATCGATGCAATTAGTAGATCTGACTTGTAGGAAGCCAGCGGTATTAAGCTGGAAAAGTTTTATTCACTTTTGATTGCAATAAAACGTTTTACGAATCACATTTTCCAACTGCATGTTCGTCGTGTGGAGGATACTATTTGTAACATTAAAAAGAGAATAAAAAACGTTTCCAGCTTAATACCGCTGGCTTCCTACAAGTCAGATCTACTAATTGCATTGATAAAATGTTAATCCGATCACATTGTGGGAGTAATAATCACAAAATTATTTCAGGTGTGTTTGGGGCACGGTGTGTTTGGGACTAAAACTAAACCTGTCTTGCCCGTTTCTCTTCCATATGCTCATTGAAGAGTATAACCTGAAGTGAACCATAACTCGCCGATCCATGAAGCAATCGTCTTCTTCTCGTCTTTTCTACCTCTTAATACATTCATTCCTGAACCCAATACCACATCTGTATATAGAAATACAGTTAAAACAATGCTCTGATCTGATACATCTCGCAATGAGAATGGAATTTTTTACCTGTCGTATTAAGAAAGACGCATAGGGGTTTAGAGCGTCTACGGATTATCTGTGTAAGAAAAGAATCTCGTCCATTGATCCACCGTTCACTCAGTCTCAGCGTCAGTTGTTTACCATATTCAAGACTTCAACCGAGCTAAACAGAACAATAAAAACCACGACAGAAGGGCCATATTCTAAGTCCAAGTCGTCCGAGTCTCGTTTACCCTAGAGTACCCAGAGACACCGTTTTGTTCCGCTAAATTCAAAAACTTAGCAGTTCATCTTTACAATTCCAGTGAAATGTGAAGTAAAGACAAACACATTGGGGGACTCATCAGGGACGACTCGGTGTGTTTGTTACCTGTCTTGCCCGTTTCTCTTCTATATACTCATTGAAGAGTATAACACAGGGCCTATTTTAAGGAATTTAATTTCCAAAAATTTCACAAATTTCACAAAAATTCTTAAAATTTCTAAATTTGGTTTTCTGAAAGATGTCATTCCAAAGTAATCAGTTAAGCTCAAAGACATGAAAAACAACTAAAAAGGCAGTAAAAACAACATTTACGATGCAATCTGTTGTGTTTTTAGATAAAATGACGAAAAGTGATGGAAAAATTGGAGAATTTGTGGGAATTTAATTTCCTTAAAATAGGCCCAGGTATAACCTGAAGTGATTCATAACTCGCCAATATATGTGTTATTGACTGGGCATTACCGTTGATTTTAGCGTTAGCGGGGGATTTAGCGTTGGAAATTAGCGTTAGCGGCCGTTTAGCTAACGTTCTCTAATAACTCTCCAGATCTGAGTCAACTTAGCACTTTTTGAAAATTTCGGTAAACTGCTGACTTTGCTCGAAGCCAACACATTAATGGCCGTTGTTGCGGTGGTACATTTTTCAAAAAGGGATTTTAATGGAAAGATATCATCGGAAATAAAATAAAAAACGCACAAATTTAGGCTGCAATTTTAGCTAAGCATGCATGCCTCTTGAGTACAGAGTACTGCCGTACAACGGTAAAATGACCACATTTGAGGCCATATCGGTCAAATTTATTTATAATTACGACATACTTGTTCTACCCGTAGGGCGGAAGGAACGCCATATGTTGTCGTTTCTCTTCTCAAAATATGCACACAAGAAACAACCTCATTTCTGACAACTTTTACAACGATAAAAAGCTTCAGATTTCCAAAGTATGGAAATAACTTGACTAATTGCATAAGAAGCCTTCAGAACTTCATTGACTGTCATTCACAGTCATAGTCAATTTTGCAACGATTAAGAAGCCTGGAGGCTTTTAAAGTTGTACGGCAGTGTACTGTACAGTTGGAAATTTGTTCTGTCCTGTTCGAACATTCCGCGGTTGTGATCGATTGGCGAATAATTGCAATTTTCATGAAAATGTACGGACATTTTATAGATTCTTCTTCTGATCGATATTTCGCTATACCAGAAAAATCAATGAGGTAGAATTTTACAGATTTTTCAAATTGTTTTTCATTTTTACTCCCGATTTCTTGTGTTGACCGAATAGCAGAGACGAATCACCATAATTCTCTCGCCCGACAGATTATTTTTTCAACCTGTCCGAGTTGAGATGCTTGAGAAATTGGGTAATCTGCTGCAGGTTCACAGTTAACCTTAACCATATTTGCTGTTATCCTCATGCAACTTCACTACCTTATACGTGTTTATGCGAGATTAATAGTGAGGTTGTATGAGTAGACCAGCTGAATCAAATTGCGTCACACAGATTTGATTCGAGTATTTGAATTGCTTAATGGATTAATTCCGTTATTTATTATCACCTCTGGTAATTTGAAATCAATTCCAAAAAAACCTTCAATTTGGTAAACAATCAATCATCCGATCTCTCTAATTTGCCATTATTCGTATAATTATATAATTCCATCTGCATCAACTAATCACACATCAACACTCTCGATGGTGCTGGTGGCTCTTCAACGGAACAGTGCACAGCATTTAACCACAGCATAATTATTCTTCATACCATTCTACTTCTAACTGATACTTATCGATACAAACCGTACAATTCATATAGCATCAATAACACTGACTAGTCTATGGCACCATCACATTCCATGACTCATGGTTTTAAAATCCAGCAAAAGCAGATATGGCAATTCGTTATATCGTTTTACTTCCTTTTAAACACAAGTGCAGACGAACCAAAACCAATAACAAGCCAAACGTATGTTCATCACGCATTAATTCGTCCAGGTTGTTGTACGGAAATTCATATCTGTCTGTCTAAGTCTGGGATTTGCCATTCTCCATTTTTGTTGATAAAAGTTTTTGTCTCGGAAAATCAGAAAATATACCAAAACATTTTTCGTATGTGGGATAGATAGAGAGAAAGTATCTGGGAAAAGTTAACGATGTTGTAAAGTTTTCTTCTTCTTTTTCGTTTTTTTTTTTGACAAAAGTTCATTGATCTTTATGCATTGCATTGGATATGGATAGTATGTGGACTGTGGAACGGGAAAGATTGGTTGGTGCAGTAGAGTAGATATAAAAGTTTTCGGAGAAAAATATTTTGTTTTCATATGAAAATTGCTGGGGTGCATATTGTGCTGTTATCATCTATTATTTACCGACATTTTATTCGGGGAAATATTTTTGTACCAATTACTGGTGTAAGGGAAATCGAGTCTTTTAACTTAAAAACAAAGAATAAAAGACAATTTTATGTGGTCTTTGGTTTCTATGTTAAAGCAGCTCAGTATAAATGATTTCTTTGAAACAGAATTACAATTATCCGTTATGTGGCAATAACACAATGTTTTGCGTAGAACAGACGATATTTGAATTAGGAAAACATAGAATCGAGCTAACGCAGTAAATCGAATATTTCTGACTGACAACACTGGTCAACCAACGCACTGCATGCATAAGTGATCGTAATGACAGCTATCAAATAGAGTACTTTTTTGTATGCAAAAAAAAATCCATTTTTTAAAGTATCGCCCATGCCTAGAACTATCAAAAACGATGCAAAGCTTAGTGCTTTATTTCAACTGTGAGTCTTTTCATCAGAATCCTTTTTAAAAAATGTACGACAGCAACAACGACCACGAATGTGGCAGCTTTAATTAAAGATTAGTTTTAGCGTTTTCTCTAAGAGAAAAGTCTGCAGCTTAACGACATTTTCATAAACTGCTCGGTTTTCTCAGAGCTTGTCAAACTGCAACAACCAAATCTATTTTCTGTTGAGAGCTACCGTAGTCGTTATTGCGGCCCTATATTTTTAAATAAGGATACTAGTGGAAAGATATCATCAAAAAAAGCAATCGAGTATTTTCAAAAACGCCCAAATGTATGCTTTTCAGCAAAGCATCGATGCCTCTTAACTATAAGTTAAACCGGCTCTGTGTGAACTTGAACGAATTTGTGAACTACAAATGAACCAAAAAATATATTTCGCTCTCTTTTATTTATGGTTGATGCTATTTGCACACGGTGCAAATAGTCACTTTATATTACTTTGGCTATTTGCACACTGTGCAAATAGTCTCTTTATAATACAGTTCCTATTTGCACTGTGTGCAAATAGCCAAAGTATTATGAAGAGACTATTTGCACACTAAAAGTAAGCTTCACTCACTTCGTTAATGTTGTCTTTCGAAGAATTTTGTAAAATGAAATATCACTCCTTGTATAGAAGGAGTAACACTCTTCATTGTTACATTTTGTAAAAGGAAAATATCACACCTTTTTCGGAGCATTTTGTAGAAGGAGTAATACTCTTCATTGTTACATTTTGTAGAAGGAAGTATTACTCCTTCATTGTTACATTTTGTAAAAGGAAAAATCACTCCTTTTTGAAGCATTTTGTAAGGAAGGAAATATCACTTCTTTGTCGTAGCATTTTGTAGAAGGAAGTATTACCCCTTCATTGTTACATTCTGTAAAAGGAAATATAACACCTTTTTCGAAGCATTTTGTAGAAGGAGTAACACTCTTTAATGTTACATTTTGTAAAAGGAAATATCACACCTTTTTCGAAGCATTTTATAGAAGGAGTAATACTCTTCATTGTTACGTTTTGTAAAAGAAAATGTCACTCCTTTTTCTGATGTACTGGGTAGATTTTGTAATAGGAGGCATCAATCTTTTTCGAAACATTTTCGTAACGTTAACTATTTCTTGAACTATTTATCGATTGAAATTGAAAGATACTTGCAAGCTGATTCACTTGTATTTTTTTTCAATCGTTGTAAATTTTCTTGCAGCCTTTTCAGTTGGCTGGCCGAATTATTTTTTTTTTTTTCATTTATGGCTTTTTCTTAACAATTTTCTTACCGAAATATATGTAATATGAAAATGTTTCAATAATATAAGTTACTAAAATTGTCAATTTTCGGTTTCCGTGAAATAAATACAGTTTCTGGTACCAAGTTCTTCAGTGTGCAAATAGTCACTTTGGTCAACTTTGGAACAGATTCAGTTTCTAGAAATGGTTAAAGACTTGGAAAAGGCTCGCTGCACACGGTGCAAATAGTCACTTTATAATACTTTGGCTATTTGCATACGGTGCAAATAGCAACTGTATTATAAAGAGACTATTTGCACCGTGTGCAAATAGCCAAAGTATTATAAAGTGACTATTTGCACCGTGTGCAGCGAGCCTTTTCCAAGTCTTTAACCATTTCTAGAAACTGAATCTGTTCCAAAGTTGACTATCCTCTCTGATGTTCTTCTTCATCACGAAAACTTTTGTCAGAACGTGAAGGACAGTCGTACTCAGCAAAGGACATGCGATTTTAAGCGTAGGTTCCTTCCACACAACAGAAATTTCATGCGAAATACCCATTGCGAGAGACAGTACAATTTATAAATGCCTTTGCTGGTGCGTCACATTAGAAACAACGACACTTGATCCAAGGCTGTATGCTTTGAAGAGGTCACGCGGACCGCCATTTTATTACATACGCGGGAACACACCACTTCTGAAGATTTTACATGTAAAAAATTTCACCACATCATCAAGACGACAAGAATCATCAGTGTAGGTGAATTTTTGTATGAAATCGGCCCAAAGTATAGGTCTGTTCCACGGCCATACGAATTGTCAAACTACTGTCAAATTTCATCCATAGAGACATAACCTCATCAATATTTGTATGAAAACCGAGCTCTGTGGATGAAATCGTGTTCGTGCGGCCAGTCAAATTTCGTGTTTACAGTTACTTGGAACAAACCTATACAGCCTTGCACTTGATCGCGATAATCATTTGCATCATTCGGCTTAGAGTAGCCATGAAAAATACCGATAAAAATGGCTCGTAGCCAACTCCCATGAATTTGACCGATAATCGGCCAAAATTGACTCTTCGAACTTTTACTGATCGGAGGACTATCCAACATGGGCTCAATTTCTTTTGGATATTTCGTTTTTACAGAATAAATTAACTCTAAATTGATTCCATTGTGCCAGTAGCTGCCACCACAAACTTCAACAATCGATCTATTTTTTGGTGTTTTTAATAGAGTTCATCCTTCGGAATGTTTGTGGTGTCACGAGAACGTGGGATTTTGAACAACAAATTGTTTGTTTGATGGTTTTAACTTTAAACGTAAGAGCCTAGGCACATATATCACTGTTCCACGTGCTTAAATGATAATCGTCGTTATCGGACTCGAGATCGCGCTCATAGTTACTCCAATGCCAATTATCGTCGTTCGAAAAACTAATAATTGGAATATTAATTGTAAAGAGGTTCATTTTGCACGATATTTTGCAAATGTTTATTTTTCTGAACTTCTCGATTGACCACGATTTCGTAAATCTGATGTAGTGGCGTAATTCGTCCCCAAGTTTTCTTTAATTACAAGATACACTTTCTTCGATCGGCTCATGTTTTTCGGTAATTTACAGCGGTACATTTTCAATGTGTTCTGCATAAAGGTTAGGGAATGCACAATGGAGACTTAGAATTTTTTGTAGGGATTTGTAGGGAAATGTGTTTACCTTCTTGTTGTGTAATACACAATGTGTATTGAATGAAGGTGAAATTGTTACTTTGGCACAAAACTCTGAACACTTTGATAAAGCCGACTTAAATTTGGCTGATCTTTTCAAAAAAACGAGCCGTCAGAACAGTCGGAGCGTTTGCTGCGACTGAGCCCCGTACAAACCCGTACATCTATTGCGCACGTGACCCTACTTCGTCCGACGTCCTACTCTTACCGTAAGCCTATTGCGCCCGTAAACGTCGTAAAATTCTTATGCAATGTGTACGTCTTAAAAATTGCGCATAGCGCAATTACGAAGCCCCGTACGACGTTCCTTTCAAAAGTAACACAAACTACACTTCCCACTGATCAGTGATTTTGGAATTATCATTTTCACCGATTTATATTGATTTTACAAAAATCCAAAATGGCGGCCGACGGCCATTTTGTTAGGAGGTGGAAAGTACAACGGCTGCTTTACATTCGTTAGTACCTTTCAAACAAAAAAAAATTCATGAAATTCGGTCAAAATTTACTCGAGATATTGACAAAATACTCCACGTTCACTGTACGGCCGAGTAGCCACATATAAGCTCACTCCAAGAGACCTAGCTCACGCTCCGGTAATCCGAATTTCATAAATTTTGTTTTCCCTGATTGGTACGGTCAATACCTATCTAATAAATCAAAATCCATCTAAATCCGTTCAAATTTGACTAACCTACAAGCAAAAACGGATTGCCGCCCTGTACCTAGTTCACACCAAGGGGTCTAACTCACGAGTCGGTCATCCAATTTCCATAAACTTTTTTTTTGTGGATTTCATTTGATGTATCACTTACAAGTGTAGCCTTTAAATGGCCAGAGAAATCTTTGGAAAACGTTAAAGCACTTATGGGGCCCCAGCTCTGGAGGGGTCGACACAAAATCGCCCATCTTCGAACTTAGCCTCACTATTTCAACTACCTTTCAGGATAAAAAAAATTTTTGAAATCGGATTTGATTTACTCAAGATATCGACGTGACAGACGGACAGACGGACAAAAGGACAGACGGACAGACGGACAGACAAAATTTTTATTGTGGATTCGTTATCTATGAACATAGGCAAACACTTTGCCCTTACCGTCTGCTTCGAATTCCATCAATTACACACGGCATCGTAATCCTATAAGCCCCTTTGTACTTCGTACGGGGCTAAAAACCGTAGGCTACTAAGATTAACCGCCCAAGTTAATTTAAACCAATTTTTATTAGTAAATTTTAAAACATATCAGCGTTGCAATAATGTTGCAAGAACGTTGCAGCAATGTTGCAAGGACGTCGCAGGAAAGTTGCAACAACGTTGTAGTAATATTTCATTTTTACTTCGATGCAACGTTTAAGAAACCTTTCATCGATGCAATCGAAAATATGTCACGAAACAGAGAGAGATGCATTTATCATCGAGTTATGGTATATATTTAAAGATCATAATATATCCCGCAGTGATCGACTTGGGTCATTCCTTCCTCTTTCAAGAGTTATTTCCAGTTTTTGTGTGATTAAACAGTAACACAAACTGACATTGACCAAATGTTTCAATTATCTTTATTGTAAGGACACATTCAGAACCTCTTGAACAAAAATGTAAAATTATTTCACTAAATTCCGGAGAACGGCAAACATGCTGTAAGATCTGTTGATCACCTATGGAAAAATCAATCATTTTAATTGTATCAGACACTGCCAACTTCACTCATAATGTGTTACCGTTAAAAAGCTGAATAGAGTCAGTGTGAATATCTTTCCGGTTTTCATTACCTTCGGCCGTTTCAGGTATTCGAGAAACAATATCATAGTTCTCTTAAACGACTGTGATAGATCGGGCCAGTTCGATGAATAAAGTGCAACGGCAGGCCTCTCACACCTCCTTATTTCCTTGATTTTCCTTATTTTTATGAAAACCTCCTTATTCCTCCTTATTTTGATAAAAAAAATCCTTATATTCCTTAGTTTTCGCAAATTTAACTGACAGAAAATCAAAAATTAATTTAAAAAAATTCGCTGCGCGGCAAATATTGATTTTAAAATTACTTTTATTATTCAACACAAAGAACTCTAATAGAAAAGTGAAGTGGTGGCGCATTGTCATTCCAATATGATTGATTTACTGGACTTACCATGTTTTTCTGTGGTTTCCTTCTCGAGTATCACTTATAAGACAAAGGTTTTTAAAATGGAATGGAATGACTCATTTATGCGCCTTTCAATTCTAAAAGAAACTGTTTCACATTTTTTTTAAATTTCTTATTTTCGGACTTATAGAGGCCAAGCCAAAGTAAATGGCATTCCCTCAAAAAGGGGTTGCAAATTTTTTTTTTCGATATAATTGAAGGAAGAGACACAAATGTTGGTTATGATCACCGGTTAGTACGGATTAACCTTAGGAACTTATATTCGAAAATAAGGTCGATCTTCAATCGAAATTGGAGGCTTGCAATAAAAGAGTTCTGCGAAACAAAAAAGTAGACAATCGCATCATATGGAAATAAAACCCCATGACTGTTTGTTCTATTGCAAGCTTAGTAGCATAGTGCCTACTGAGTTTTCCATACAATAAGTGACTCAAGTAAGCTTTCAGCAGGATTTCTTAGATAAAAATCCGCTGAACGTATTCAGTAAAGATCCCATCAGAAGGTGTCGGACAAAATATATAAAAAACGAGCCATCAGAACAGTCGGAGCGTTTGCTGCGACTGAGCCCCGTACAAACCCGTATATCTATTGCGTACGTGACCCTAGTGCGTCTGTCACCCTACTTTGACCGTAAGCCTATGCGCCGGTTAAAGTAGTTAAAGTAAAATTATTATGTAATGTGTACATCTTAGAAATTGCGCATAGCGCAATTACGAAGCCCCGTACGACGTTCCTTTCAAATAAAACAAAAATTTCAAATAGCCCTAAAATTTTAATTTATTGCGTATAAATACACATAGGGCCTAGTATCGGCCTCAGTCCGAGGATCCAATTTTTTTTTTCAACTACATTCTATTCGGCCTTTGATTGCCTTCCAAATGAAACAAAAAATACGAAAAACGGATGAAATTTGCTCGAGTTATATGTAAAATACACATAGGGCCCTAGTAGCGGCCTTAGTCCGAGGACCCAAATTTAATTTTTTTTCAACAACATTCTATTCGGCCTTTGATTACCTTCCAAATGAAACAAAAATTACGAAAAACGGATGAAATTTGCTCGAGTTATATGTAAAATACACATAGGGCCCTAGTAGCGGCCTTAGTCCAAGGACCCAAATTTAATTTTTTTTTCAACAACATTCTATTCGGTGTTCGATTATCTTTCAAATGAAACAAAAATTACGAAAAACGGATGAAATTTACTCGAGTTGTATGTAAAATACGCATAGGGCCCTAGTAGCGGCCTTAGTCCGAGGACCCAAATTTAATTTTTTTTCAACAACATTCTATTCGGCCTATGATTACCTTCCAAATGAAACAAAAATTACGAAAAACGGATGAAATTTGCTCGAGTTATATGTAAAATACACATAGGGCCCTAGTAGCGGCCTTAGTCCGAGGATCCAATTTTTTTTTTCAACTACATTCTATTCGGCCTTTGATTGCCTTCCAAATGAAACAAAAAATACGAAAAACGGATGAAATTTGCTCGAGTTATATGTAAAATACACATAGGGCCCTAGTAGCGGCCTTAGTCCGAGGACCCAAATTTAATTTTTTTTCAACAACATTCTATTCGGCCTTTGATTACCTTCCAAATGAAACAAAAATTACGAAAAACGGATGAAATTTGCTCGAGTTATATGTAAAATACACATAGGGCCCTAGTAGCGGCCTTAGTCCAAGGACCCAAATTTAATTTTTTTTTCAACAACATTCTATTCGGTGTTCGATTATCTTTCAAATGAAACAAAAATTACGAAAAACGGATGAAATTTACTTGAGTTCTATGTAAAATACACATAGGGCCCTAGTAGCTTTTCACTTCTAAGGCCCTAACTCACGGTCCACTCACCCGATTTTAAAAAACTTTTTTTTCCTGGATTATTATTGACAATACCTATCATTTGCCGTGTCATTTACATTTCCATCGTTTATTTTGCCATAAATATCACCAAAAGACCTTAAATCACTTAGGTGGCCCTAACTCACGAAGGGCCGACCCGAATATGCCCATCTTCGAACTTAGCCTCACTATTTTGACTATCTTTCAGGGAAAAAAAAATTTTTGAAATCGGATTTGATTTACTCAAGATATCGACGTGACGGACAGACGGACAGACGGCCCAAATTTTTATTGCAGATTCGTCATCTATAAACATAGGCAAACACTTTGTCCTTACCGTCTGCTTCGAATTCCATCAATTACACACGGCATCGTAATCCTATAAGCCCCTTCGTACTTCGTACGGGGCTAAAAATTGTGCACCCCCGTGAAACAGTTCGAACCTAAAGCCTCTGCTAATCAAATTGGTATGTGCAAATATTGATTGCAATCTTTAGTCTATAGACTACTAAACTTTCGAACGATACCATACACACCCTATTTGGTTCGATAAATATCAATTTTCGTTGCCCGAAGTCGAGTAAACTCGGTACACTTCAAAAACATGAAAAACCGATTTTGTACTTTTCGAACAGACAATACCCTCTCTAGCAAACAAACTGCTTTTATTAAGGTGGTGAAAAAATCCAGTCGCCATTGGAATTTACATTTAGATTACAGCGTAGTCAGTCAAAATGTAGAATAGTGTTTGTAGAATACAAAGAAATAAGGTGTAAATTTGACACAGAGAGCTGAGAGTTTGGTTGCTAGAGAGAGTATTGTTACAGTTCATGACAAATTCGTTAAATTTGTAAAATAGCGAAACTTTTAAGTTGAAAATTTTGTATTTTTCTCCTTATTTTTCCTTAATTTCAATTAACAATTTCCTTATTTCTCCTTATTTTTGAGCTGAAACCTCCTTAATTCCTTAATAAGGAGTCCAGAATTAGAGTGAGAGGCCTGTGCAACGGTCATACCATCATTTGTTAACGTTAACAGGGTGCCGAAATTGTTGGAGTTATACAATTAATATACTCATCAAGTGAATCACTGGACAAACACAATAGAGAATAGTAACCTAATTGAATGAATGTTAACGTAGTAGACGTAGCCTTAGGGTATAAATACAGTGTTCTGTTCACTTCACTCACTAATAAACGGTCAAAGTGTAAACATGTCGTTTTATTAGTAGTCCGGATTGGAATCCGTGAACTTCCAACAGGTTATGGGGCCCAGACACATTGAACTGTGACAATTAATCTGCAGCGCCAGTTTGCACTGGAAGGGGTGTCAATAACACTCGCTGTATGATTAAATTGTGATTGTGTGTTCTGCGGAAAGTTTCGGCGCTGATTCGCGCTATGGCAGTGGTGGCGGTAACTCCAAGTATGGCGGTTGGTATGGCATCGTTTCGTCTGAGGAGGTAGTCACAAAGTGGTGGCGGTAACTCCAAGTATGGCGGTTGGTATGGCATCGTTTCGTCTGAGGAGGTAGTCACAAAGTGGTGACGGTAAACTCCAAGTATGGCGGTTGGTATGGCATCGTTTCGTCTGAGGAGGTAGTCACATGGCAGATGGTCGCGTCGATGATGGTCGATGGTCAAGTCAATGGCAGACGACAAAATTGGTCGAGTCATGGCAGATGACAAATGGTCACTTCGATGACGGTCGGTAGGCGTAATACTGGGTGAGCAGTACAATCTCACAAACGGTTCAGCATCAAAAAAAAAAAGATGGCAACAGTGGTCAAGATGATAACGGTGGTCAAGATGGCAACAGTGGTCAAGATGACAACGATGGTCAAGATAGCAACAGTGGTCAAGATGCCGAGGGTGGTCAAGATGACACACGATGGTCAAGATGACACACAATGGTCAAGATGACGCACGATGGTCAAGATGACACACGATGGTCGTGATGACTACGGATTTTAGTCATGGAAATAGCTAAATGCTATTCGTGGCAACTACGGATTAGTTGCAATCGGACATAAAGGAAAGTCGCTGCATCACAATTGATGAATGTTCAAGTGAAGGGCAGACGACAAGGTCGATTGGGAAAGTTGAACGGCAGTATCGAAGGTCAACGACAAGGTCGATTGGCAAGGACGAATGGCAAGTTCGGAAGTACCGAAAGTCGATGGCAAATCGTTTAAATGTCGATGGTCGATGGTCAAATCGTTTTCAATGGTCGGTGGTTCGATGGTCGATTATACATCGTTTCAATGGTCGATGGTTGTATCAATGGTGAAAAGAAGAAAAGAATGGTCGATGGTAAATCGTTCAAAGAATAAGAATTGGTATACGTAATGCTCCAATTGAGTGGGAGAAATGCAATTGAAGCGTCGTTTTTTGAATTGGTCGAACTGTTTTCAATGGTTAGTGTTTGGTGAAGCATATTTGTCGAATGTCAAATCAATGGTGGAATCGGTTCAATGGTCACTCGCTCGCAGTACAAACAAACAATTGCATTATCTGATTCAGTGGGAGTTTTTTGGAATTCAAATTCATCTATGAGTTATATGAATTGAGTGGGAGTGTTGGAGTTATACAATTAATATACTCATCAAGTGAATCACTGGACAAACACAATAGAGAATAGTAACCTAATTGAATGAATGTTAACGTAGTAGACGTAGCCTTAGGGTATAAATACAGTGTTCTGTTCGTAGAACACTTCACTCACTAATAAACGGTCAAAGTGTAAACATGTCGTTTTATTAGTAGTACGGATTGGAATCCGTGAAATTCCAACAGAAATAACACGGTAAAAATATCTCGTTTAGGAAAACGCCGAAAAAGCAAACGTAATATGCCAGAGTGATGGTGTCGTCTTCCATCTGTTGAGAATTCGTAAAATTAATATTACTTTTCACAACCACAAATTCACGCCATAAGAGCGCTACAATATTCAAGAAGGAACGAGCCAGAGTAAGATCGTCCCATTCTCATAAGGAAGCGTTAAATTCGTTCACTTAAAATTCAAATTCTCAGGCGCACTTACGGCGTGAATGAGCGATTGAGTTGCTATCAATGAAAGTGTAAAACAGGTATGGTCTATCACCCACCCGGAGGACATAAAAATTTGATTTCCGCCATGAGACACACTAATTTTCATATTATCTTGACACACATTGTGAGTGCGTTTAAGATGAATTTTTCGATTGGCCATACCTGTTATATACTTTCATTGGTTGCTATGACGAGTCGAATGTTGTTTTTACATATAAAACAAAAATGATCGCACCATTATTATGCGGAATCCGGTCACGCAGAAAATAACGCTGCTACAAAACAATTGAAACAAGAATGGAATGCTGAACACTCGCTCTATATTTGAGATGAATCTGAAAATGTATGCAAATGTGTGGTAGATAGACATGTTGACCTTCCATTAAGCACTTCTTCTTCTTCCATTAAACGCTACTCGCCTCATTATAAATTTGTGATGTTTTAGACACTCCAGCAGTTGTATGTCGTGATTTGAGTCTTTTGCAGGATTCTTCGACATTTTGTAGTGGCTAAATGTGTCGTAGCCAATTTTCTCCACGCGGTATTTCAATATCTCGATTTGAGCTGTGCAACAAATCATGCAGTAGATCTGAAAATTTTCCAAGCGAACCAATGTGTGGGCCAAAAAAATGGCACCGAACAGCTGATAGAAATACACGATCCAATAACTGGTCCGATCATTTTCTACAATTCGTGATGTTTGAACGAAAAAAATTACAAATAATACAATAAGGGAGGGACTTATCGATTTTATTCGCGATTTCTTGTCAAATATCAATAGAAATACGAAAAATAAGAAACTCGTACATCGGTCATCCTCAAAATATTGTCTCATTTAAAAGATTTTACAAAAAGAAAATCTATGAAAATAGCACTTCCCACTCAATTTCACACCCAAATCACATCCACCTTGAACTTAGTCAAATATGGTTTAACGAAGAAAATCATCGTAAAAGTCGTTCATCGGAACATGATTATAGTTTTTCAAACGTCAAATCGCCAACACAAAAATGTAGTGTTTGTTGTGAAAATGTCATAATTTCGGTGATTTCGGTGTGATTTAATTCAGATTTTGTGAGGAAATGTGCTTCTTGTGTTGTTTTTAACAGTTCACTTATCGGTTGACTTAAAATATTCGTCGAAGCAACCAAAATTATGAAAAAAAAATTTATGACCAATCATGTAAACAAACAACAATATTGTCGTTTGGTGGGACGTGAGTTGCAGAAGAGATGACACAGTAGAAATAAAATGACGGCGGTACTCTTAAAAATTACGTTTTAGCGGAAACGTTTTGCTTTAAATGTGTATCCGTTTCCGGTAAAATAAATTAGTGCGAAAGCAACTACTTTTCATGAGCTTTATAATAACACCTTTAGTTAGGGGTGGGTCACATCCCTTATTGGCCGATATGTCAAATGATGTTGAAAAAGACATTGGTTGAACTGTATCTTTTTCTTTTATTTGTCAATTTGGAAAACAAACCATCCCGGTGCATTCGTCCTTGATTTCCGTTTTGTGTTCAAGTTTTACCAAATTTTGCTGCGTTTGGGAATGAATTTCATAGCAGCTTCACATCTGTCCGAGCCTCCATCAGTCGATGGTAATTAGTTTGAAAAAACTTTAAATCTCGAAAGTAAAGTTTTCACTGTCGTGCAAAGGGTGTTAATTGTAGCAACTGACGATGTGCAGACCACACTGGCTTAAGACCGCTGTTAACACCTGAGGTTGAAACAGCAGATCTTGTCTTGTTCATGGAAATATTTCATCACTTTTTCAGATTGTCTAAAAAGGTGAAATAAATGAAAAAGTGAGTGAGAAACATCCTCGAGACTATTGCAAATGGGAACAATTGATGAGTGTATGAGCATTTTGCCGATATAGACGCATAAAAGTAATAAATCATGAATCATTTCTTACAAGTAATATATTTTACATAAAAACAATTTACAACTGCATGTCGTACAATTATTTTCTTACATTCTAAAATCACATTTTTGAGGATATGGCCACATTCGTAACTGGTGCGATGTTTGATGGAGTGTATCTGTAATAAAGAAAATACCGTTATCTATCTGGATGGGTATAACAATCAATGAAATTAATTGAGCAAATAAAACACTTACTGATGTGAACCTTCATGCTGCACCTTACGTTTCATATATTCATTTATGGATATTCTTTTCTTTGTCGGAATATTCGAATCAATGTCAACGCCCGAACCATTATTGGAAGATTGGTGGGATCTTTTCCGGTTGAGATACTCGTGGATGCTGATTTTGCGAGTACCGGCCGGCGCTTCTTTATGATCAGTTGGTGCACAGTTTTCGTTTTTAATATTTTGGTGTTGTTGTTGCGGCGACGTCTTCACTTCAACGGTGTTGGAGTTTTCAGTTGGTGGCAGGTTTTCGATATCAATATTTTGGCGTTGTTGCTGCGGATGGGTCTTCAACGCAACACTATTGGCATTTCTGATGTTTTGTTGTAGCTGTGGTGGCATCTTCAAGTGTTCGTTGTTAGCATTTGTAGTGTTTGGTATTTTGCCGTTCGGTAATGTTGGGATACGATTACTGCATTTTTGTGTCATTGACGGTTCAAGCACGTTCATCTTTGGCTTTTCTCGTTTGTCGTTCAAAAATTGTTGAAATTTAAGCGAATGCTCTTGAACATGGAAAATTCGCTTTCTCGTTTTTGAATTGCGTCGTTTTTCTAGATTTGGCTTTCTTTGCGCTACAGCCATTGAAGCCAAAATTGCTTTTGTAAAATCATCCAGATTGTTATTTACTTCTTCAGCACAGTTTGGTGAATTCTGAGTGGCGATGTGAGTGTTCCATGCACTGGAATGATTTTCCATCTTTTTATAAATCTTTTGGCCAATTTGCTCTTTATTTTCGTCGCAGGTTTTCACTTCGCCTTTGGATGGTTTCAGCTTATTTTCTCCGCCTGATTTGACTTTTTCCTCTTTCAATAATTTCATCACGCCTTGTCCATTTGTCGGTTTCAGATCCTTCTCTTTGACTAGTTTTTCTTTGGCTGGCTTGACGTTTTCTATTTTGATCGGTTTCACGTCCTTCTCTTTGACTAGTTTCGCTTGTTTTACTTTGACTGTTCTCACATCTTCCCGTTTGACCGGTTTCAGGTGCTTTTCTCTGATTTGTTTCAGGTCCTTGTCTTTGGTCATTTTCACGTCTCTTTCTTTGGGCGCTCTATTATCTTTAACCGATTTAGCCAAGGCCTTCAGTTTATTTTCTGTATCTCCTTTCGATTGGTGAAACACTGGCTTATCCTTGTTGTAGCATTTCATGAGCGCTGCGAAATTTTTTCCTTGACCTATTCCAAACCCAGTACTGCTCACTGTCGTTTCGCCCTTTGAATTGTTTAGCGGCTTTTCCTGTGATGACGAGATCGGTGGTGCACTGCTTCTTGGTGAAGATGAAATGGATGATTTGGCGTTTTCTTGTGAAGATGAAGTCGGCGATTCGCTCTGATCGGTGATGTACGCCTCTAAGCTGAAATGTTTGCCATCTTCTTCCACATCCTTTAGTACAACGTCTTCGTCGATGTTGAATGTGACAAAGTCGAACAAACCGTCAATCAATTCGACAGGTTCGTCTGGTTCATCTGGTGTGAGCGTATCTGATGTGGCTGGATCGTCTGATAAGAGCACGTCTGGTGTGAGTACATCTGATGTGGGTAAGTCGGTTATAGGTGTGGTGTCATTCTCATTCCTTTCGTTGGATCTTGACATATATGACATTGGTTGAGGAGAGTCGGTGGCTGTTTGTGATTCTGATGACTGTGGCTCGGATGTGGGCTGAGCTTCAGGGTTTTTGCTGATATTGCGCTCCGTTGCGTAGTTTCTGGTTTCAGCTTCGCTGTCACTGCAGTCACTATAGTCGCTATCTTCATTTTCGGATGAATAGAAGTGATCCGGATCGATGGCAACGATCTCGATGTTGAGGGGCACAATCTGAAAGAGAAAAAAATTGTTACATCTATTGGAATCAGAATTTTTAAATTAAATTGATTTACTTACATTTTTTAACTTGTTTGATTCCATGATGCTATGCTGCTAATTATCCTTTTTGTTTTGCTGCTAATTTATTCACCTCACTTTTGTTTTGTCTAAATTTTCCAAAATACTTTGAAAATATATCTGCTGTACTGAACAGGTCTTTTCACCTCGAAAGTAAATTTACGATTAAGTCGTCTCAACTTAAATCCTGACTTACGGTCAAAACGCTCACCAATACTACTGCTTTACTTGCAACAAATATTTGCTATAAACATTACACAACACATATACACTGACAAGGACAGACTTCATCTTTATAATGGACGAAACTTACACCAACAATGATTTTTTCCTACTTATACCATTCGTCTCTTTTACACACATACACATATACGCATAATCCTTTGACTTCGGGCGAAAGACGAAAGAAATAAGAAAAGAGAGAAAAAGCAAAGCTAAAAACTCTTACACAAACAGGTAGCGTAATAAATGTTTATTACTCCGGCGTTTCTATTTTTGTAAGTTTTGGTTAGGTTTCAGTAAGTCTCGTTAATTAGTTTATAATGTTGCAAAACCTACAGGTACTTCCATTTTGGTTGTACATTTCTATAGAAATTACAAAGCCAGATATGATTTAATGGCCTTATTTTATTTCCATCAAGGATTAAATGTACCCGTCGGAACCTCATGCTTTTTGTTAAATGCAAAGAATGAGACGCTTTTGTCCATAATATGTATATTTTAGCTGACCACGAAGTTAATTACTTCTTTTTTTGCAATTGTTGTAAATTTGGATATAATTTGATTTTATTAGGATCGTGCGTGCAGCTACGCACGTACACACAGTTCTTCCGAACGTTTTTACTGTGTTCGTCCTGAAGTAAAGTGGCAAAATGACCCTCGAAAATTAACGATGTCTCATGCTTTCAAAGTCTTAAAAATCTTTCGGCGTATATTGGTCCGGCTGAAAATCCAATTAAGGTATTGGACCGAGGGTTGTGGTCGTTGTGGTACTTGAAATATTTTCAGTCTATCGAAGCTTTATTACTTGAAATCAAGTCGCCGATCGATAATGTTCTTCCTGATGATCAAGCGGGATTCAGAGAAAATCGGGTGTATGTTGAGCAATTGCTGGCAATGACGAACCACAGTGATGAAGGTTACTTATTGATTTGTCCTCCGCCTACGATACGATATGGAGAATCGGCTTCCTTTGGCTTCCCCAAGACCTAGGGTGCTGAATAATATGGTTTCGGTCAAGGAAGTGTGTGCGCAGTGCGCATCTATTTTCTTTAACTTGTATAAGAGCGATATGCGTTGTCATAGTATTGTAAAGTTACCTTAAAAAAAAACGAGCCATCAGAACAGTCGGAGCGTTTGCTGCGACTGAGCCCCGTACAAACCCGTATATCTATTGCGTACGTGACCCTAGTGCGTCTGTCACCCTACTTTGACCGTAAGCCTATGCGCCAGTTAAAGTAGTTAAAGTAAAATTATTATGTAATGTGTACATCTTAGAAATTGCGCATAGCGCAATTACGAAGCCCCGTACGACGTTCCTTTCAAATAAAACAAAACTTTCAAATAGCCCTAAAATTTTAATTTATCGAGTATAAATACACATAGGCCTAGTATCGGCCTCAGTCCGAGGATCCAAATTTATTTTTTTTTCAACTACATTCTATTCGGCCTTTGATTACCTTCCAAATGAAACAAAAAATACGAAAAACGTATGAAATTTGCTCGAGTTATATGTAAAATACACATAGGGCCCTAGTAGTGGCCTTAGTCCGAGGACCCAAATTTAATTTTTTTTCAACAACATTCTATTCGGCCTTTGATTACCTTCCAAATGAAACAAAAATTACGAAAAACGGATGAAATTTGCTCGAGTTATATGTAAAATACACATAGGGCCCTAGTAACGGCCTTAGTCCAAGGACCCAAATTTAATTTTTTTTTTCAACAACATTCTATTCGGTGTTCGATTATCTTTCAAATGAAACAAAAATTACGAAAAACGGATGAAATTTACCCGAGTTGTATTTAAAATACACATAGGGCCCTAGTAGCGGCCTTAGTCCGAGGACCCAAATTTAATTTTTTTTCAACAACATTCTATTCGGCCTTTGATTACCTTCCAAATGACACAAAAATTACGAAAAACGAATGAAATTTACTCGAGTTCAATGTAAAATACACATAGGGCCCTAATAGTGGCCTTAGTCCAAGGACCCAAATTTAATTTTTTTTCAACAACTTTCTATTCGGCGTTCGATTACCTTCCAAATGACACAAAAATTACGAAAAACGAATGAAATTTACTCGAGTTCTATGTAAAATACACATAGGGCCCTAGTAGTGGCCTTAGTCCAAGGACCCAAATTTAATTTTTTTTTCAACAACTTTCTATTCGGCGTTCGATTACCTTCCAAATGACACAAAAATTACGAAAAACGAATGAAATTTACTCGAGTTGTATGTAAAATACACATAGGGCCCTAGTAGCGGCCTTAGTCCGAGGACCCAAATTTAATTTTTTTTTCAACAACATTCTATTCGGCCTTTGATTACCTTCCAAATGAAACAAAAATTACGAAAAACGGATGAAATTTGCTCGAGTTATATGTAAAACACACATAGGGCCCTAGTAGCGGCCTTAGTCCAAGGTCCCAAATTTATTTTTTTTTTCAACAACATTCTATTCGGTGTTCGATTACCTTCCAAATGAAACAAAAATTACGAAAAACATATGAAATTTGCTCGAGTTATATGTAAAATACACATAGGGCCCTAGTAGCTTTTCACTTCGAAGGCCCTAACTCACGGTCCACTCACCCGATTTTAAAAAACTTTTTTTTCCTGGATTGGTATTGACAATACCTATCATTTGCCGTGTCATTTACATTTCCATCGTTTATTTTGCCATAAATATCACCAAAAGACCTTAAATCACTTAGGTGGCCCTAACTCACGAAGGGCCGACCCGAATATGCCCATCTTCGAACTTAGCCTCACTATTTTGACTATCTTTCAGGGAAAAAAAAAATTTTGAAATCGGATTTGATTTACTCAAGATATCGACGTGACGGACAGACGGACAGACGGACAGACGGACAGACGGACAGACGGCCCAAATTTTTATTGCGGATTCGTCATCTATGAACATAGGCAAACACTTTGCCCTTACCGTCTGCTTCGAATTCCATCAATTACACACGGCATCGTAATCCTATAAGCCCCTTCGTACTTCGTACGGGGCTAAAAATTACTGCGAAGCTAACCATTGTTAGTAATGTCTGCCTGAGTGAGGTTCATGAATTTGTCGTGATTCGGTTGATGAAGTGGTTGGTGGATGATGGCCTCGACCATACGTTTCTCTACGATAGTATTCTGTAATGTACAGAATAATCATAACCAGATTTTCAATTGCGATTCATTTCCTGAAACCGCCTCCTCCTCATAGTAATACCACCCATGTGTAAACGATAGATTTTCTGAATCCATTTTCCTTTTTTCAATATTTTTTCATTCAAAGACTTTGATGTCTAAGAATTGTTTTCTAGATTGCTGGGACCTTTACATATTACAGAAAAACTCATCGATTACGTTGTTAGAATCTTTCTTTTTATATATTATCCATATCTGACGTAAAATACCCACGATCACTTTCAACAAGCGTTCTCTATATTCGAACGAAGCAAAGTTTATTTTTGTTCTTTTACATTCTTTTCTCCATTATGTGAGCCCTGTGCTCGCAAGGATTGTCCAATTCCCTTTGTAAAAACCACTTTGCTGATAATAAATCTTTACGACGTCTATCATGTGAACCATAGCCATGACAGTGACTGAAGGATAAATTTGTCTATTGTCTATTGTCAAGCGTCGCAGATTTTGATACCGCTCCCATCTATTCCTCCTTCTTGAGTATTAGAGCGTCCACCCTCAGAAGACACGGCAAACATTTTAGTTTTTATGGATGTTAAATCGTATATTTTTCGGTCTTTCCATTTGAAGCTTAAATATGAAGCAAGGAAGACTTCAGTAACATCTCGTAAAAATCATGTTTCTGTTTGATTTTTGAGCCAAATATAACCAGACGACCCTCCAAGTATTTGTCTTTCTGAAACTCAACAATGTCATTGCTTTCGGTTAGCAACCACTTACTTTTGTCCAAAGTGTCGATTCTCACGTCTTTAAAGAAAAGTAATTCATAAGCATCATGATCATCTATGTGTTTCTTCACAAGTTTCAGTTCGATGCTTTTTCTTTCTTTTGGATCTAAAATGTCCATTTCAGCCAAATGATTTATAGCCTGTTCGAGTGGCTTATGTCGTTATGTGCTGTCCCTAACAGTTTCTTCAAAAAGTCAATTTTGTCTCTGTGGCAAAGCAACGAAACGAGTCCAACTTTCAAAAACGTTCGACGTTCCTGCGAATGTGTACAATGTTATAAATTCTGTAGCTGACGCTTTGTCATCCATATATTTCGGCGAAAAATTTAAAAAGTTTTTCTGCGACGTGTAAATGTGAATCAACGAAGGAACTCGAACATATACGGACTGCACAATGTAGAGCGAGAAAATTGTTATAGTTTTGAGGGGATAAGATGCCTTTCAAGATCACGGGTCCAGTATAAAAAGGGAAATTCGGAATTCCGTTCCTTTCCAGTACTTCAAACAGACCTCGCAAATTCTGATGGCTCTCTTTGTGCAATAGTTTTTACAATTGAATCAACTGAAGCAATCTGAGCAGCCGATAATTTCTTATAATAATTTTTTCCATCGTCCATGTCTTTTGTGCGCCTAGCAGAATCAAATGTAGGTAATCATTTGGAAAGTCTTTAGGTTGATGCTATTTGCACAATGTGCGAATAGTCACTTTATAATACTTTGGCTATTTGCACACGGTGCAAATAGTCACTTTATAATACAGTTTCTATTTGCACCGTGTGCAAATAGCCAAATTGCACACGGTGCAAATAGTCTCTTTATAATACAGTTTCTATTTGCACCGTGTGCAAATAGCCAAAGTATTATGAAGAGACTATTTGCACACTAAAAGTAAGCTTCAATCACTTCGTTAATATTGTCTTTCGAAGAATTTTGTAAAATGAAATATCACTTCTTGTATAGAAGGAGTAACACTCTTCATTGTTACATTTTGTAAAAGGAAAATATCACTTTTGGTAAAGAAACCACCAACTGGCCACGAGTTAGAAAAGTTTGATGATGAGTTGAAACTTCATTTCAACTATGATTCACTAAACTTTTTCGTGTGCAAATCGGTATAGTGTTCTTAGAGCACTGTATCGAGTACCACTGTCGCCATGGCCTGATGAGAAATGGTATTTTTGAACTGCATATTAATGCAAAACGTCGAAAGACGTATTTAAATTTTCTCTCAGATCGAAACAGTGGTCGAATGTCTTATGTAGGAAAATATCACACCTTTTTCGGAGCATTTTGTAGAAGGAGTAATACTCTTCATTGTTACATTTTGTAGAAGGAAGTATTACTCCTACGTTGTTACATTTTGTAAAAGGAAAAATCACTCCTTTTTGAAGCATTTTGTAAGGAAGGAAATATCACTTCTTTGTCGTAGCATTTTGTAGAAGGAAGTATTACCCCTTCATTGTTACATTCTGTAAAAGGAAATATAACACCTTTTTCGAAGCATTTTGTAGAAGGAAGTATTACCCCTTCATTGTTACATTCTGTAAAAGGAAATATCACACATTTTTCGAAGCATTTTATAGAAGGAGTAATACTCTTCATTGTTACGTTTTGTAAAAGAAAATGTCACTCCTTTTTCTGATGTACTGGGTAGATTTTGTAATAGGAGGCATCAATCTTTTTCGAAACATTTTCGTAACGTTAACTATTTCTTGAACTATTTATCGATTGAAATTGAAAGATACTTGCAAGCTGATTCACTTGTATTTTTTTTTCAATCGTTGTAAATTTTCTTGCAGCCTTTTCAGTTGGCTGGCCGAATTATTATTTTTTTTCATTTATGGCTTTTTCTTAACAATTTTCTTACCGAAATATATGTAATATGAAAATGTTTCAATAATATAAGTTACTAAAATTGACAATTTTCGGTTTCCGTGAAATAAATACAGTTTCTGGTACCAAGTTCTACAGTGTGCAAATAGTCACTTTGGTCAACTTTGGAACAGATTCAGTTTCTAGAAATGGTTAAAGACTTGGAAAAGGCTCGCTGCACATGGTGCAAATAGTCACTTTATAATACTTTGGCTATTTGCACACGGTGCAAATAGCAACTGTATTATAAAGTGACTATTTGCACCGTGTGCAGCGAGCCTTTTCCTTTATTTATGAGAATGTTTCATAAGGCGACAATTCATAAAGGCTATCAGTGCCGACAATATTATCTACAGTTTACCAATTCAAGACTAAACATAGTATTTAAATCATCACCATCATAAAAAAAACCTCAACTGCCAGGTCATGTTAAATGCCACTTGATCATAGGTTTACTCGCGTCAAATTTGACTGAATTATAATCAAAATGAAATGGAAATTGCTAGAAATATACGCATTGTGCGATCGAAGTAGCAGTGGGAAGCAAATTTTTTTTTTTATTAAATGAGGAAAACAAATTAACAAATCCCGGACAACAAAAGAGATAAATATTTGGCACTCAGGCTTCCTCCGAATTTTTCTTTCAACATACATCCTTTCATTAAGCATACCTTCCTACGACCGAAAATTCGTCGGAAGTAACGAAACAAATTCTCCTCGTAAATCGACATTTAAATTCAATACCAAAAGAAAAGGCAAACCTACGTCCCCCAATTTTCCTCAAATTTAAATTTAATATTTTCTTTGCCAAGAAGTCGTTCTTTTTGTGCTCAAGTAATTGTTATTCGTTTTGCTCAACAACAGATAAAAATTACAAATTCATGTTACATTTTACAAACTCTTTCAACAAATTCATACCAACGAATTATTTAAACTCAATTTGATTCGACTTTCCATTTTTTTTTCTCTCTCTCGTGTATGAGTGTACATGTTTTCTATATTCCAACTTGATGCTGCTGATGCCTAGAATTTTAGATGAGTTGGTGGAAATGCTAAATTGAATATCTTTTTATTTAAACTCGGCAATGGGATTGTTGTGTGAGTATATTTACAATTAGTCATCATCGCCTGTAGATATTTATAGAAATCAAAATCGCAAAAAAAAATGTTAATTGAAGTCCTTTTAGAAGGATTTCATGTTAAGAGTAAAGTCAAGGGGACGTTCATAAAGTACCTAATAAAAAATTAAGCTATTTTGACCTTATAAGATCAGAGAAATGATAGCAGATGGCGTTGATTTCGCCCCACAGGGCATAAGATAAAAATTCACGCCCTAAGTGCTTTTCAGAATTTGACTTTTGAGTGAATCAGTAGATGAAGTAGATGAATTAAGAAATAAATTTCAGCAGACTTACGGAGTGAATACTACAGGTCTAATGTTTGACTGAATGTTATCTACTCTTATAAAGAACTGCTTTAACGTTATAGGATCAAAATAGGACGGATGAAAACTGAATACATATCGATAAGCAAGTAGAGGTTTTTACTGTATCGGTGCGTACGCTCGTACATGAAAGTGCATTTCAAAGAAGAAAGACGTCGATTTATAAGAGGATGGCTGAACATCCGATATGGACAAAAATTTCAATTTGCATCTACTAAACATTTTAAGCACCTACTCTCTTTTGTACGTTTTTTAGTACTCGCTCTAAATCTAGAGCTCGCACAAACTTAACATGTCACATTCGGCTTTTCATCTGTTATCGATAACGACGACAAAAATAATGAGCTCTGAGTAATATGGTCCTCTGCAACATTTGCAAATGGAACCAAACTTGAAGACGTCAGGTGTAACTCGAGGTATATATGCAACCAAAAAGTCACCTGGCAACCATTCGTCAAAAAGAATATTGGAACTCAATGTCGCAAATGCCAATCGCTTGGACACAGTGCGTCGAATTGTGGGCAAAACTACAGATGTGTCAAATGTATACATGAACATGGCCCCGGCAATTGCCCCCTAGAAGACGATCAACCAGCAACGTGTGTCAATTGCAAGCAAAATCACCCGGCCAGTTATCGGAAATGTCCTAAATATGTGGAATACGCAGCGAAAATTCAAAAAACCAAAGGTAATCACGCTGGACAATCAAAGGAAAGTACACAAAGGCGAAAGCAACAACCTGGGACTGATTTTCCCGAGTTAAACGGTAAGAGTAAATGTGATTTTCCAACGAACAGCCGAAATTTAACTTATAGTCAAGTAGTGAAGCTACCGCTCCCGTCCAATGTTGAACCTAGCCTAAGTTTTATTAGCGACGAGATTAGCAGCCTTTTTCAGTGTGATATTAGCGCGCTTATGCTTAAGATTAGAAATTTCGTTCCGACGTATAAAAGCCAGAGTGACCGTACGTTGAAACAGATAATGATGATCGATTTTCTTACCCAGTTTGTTTAATGTTGTCTAAAAGTCTAAAGGTAATAGCTTTGAACGTCAACTCAATCGTCGGTTCGAGAAAACAAATAGAACTAGAATGCCTGTTGCAGTCACGTAAACCAGACATCGTGCTGCTTAGTGAGACAAAGCTGAATTTAAAGAATAAAGTCCGATTTCTTTCCTACCAAGTATATAGGAATGACAGATTATCCGATGGCGGTGGTGGAACAGCTATCTTAATCAAAGAGAACATCAAGCATGAAGTTATGAATACACCAACATTGCGGAACGCCGAAGCGTCGGTCTTAAAACTGTCACTAAAAGGATCAACAGCCTCAATAGTCTCCTTTTACAACCCAAAGAAATTACTGTGTGACGACCTGAATGAACTTCTGAAAATGGATTCGTGCATGTTCTTAGCTGGTGATTTCAACGCGAAACATGTCACCTGGCATAATAATAATAATAACAGCAACGGTAATATCCTCAACAACTTTTTGCTCAGCAAAGGCAATGTCGATATCCACTATCCTGATGAGTTTACGTGTAGGCGTAGCGTAAACAACCCGAGCACGATTGACATTGCGATATCAAGGAATGTTCAGTCGTCTAAGCCCAGAGTTCTGCCATATGGCTCGGATCATGATGCAGTTGAATACGTGATAAATTTGAGCAATGATATATCCTACGAATCGCCCATTGAACACTTCATCTATAAACAAGCTGACTGGAACAAATTCAAGAACGTAATCACCGAATGTATACCGGATGGTAATGTATCTCTACAATCGAAAGAAGAAATTGACGCATATATCGTACGTCTAACGGATGCAATACTGTTCGCAATGGACGAGTCGATACCGAAAAAGACCTTTACCGGCAGTAATGACTTCCCGACTGACATTAAACTTCTCATCGAATACAAAAACAAACTCCGACGGAAGAATCACCGCAAAAGAGGTAAATTAAAAACGCTGGTCAGTCATATGAATGTGTTGATTGACGATAAAATAAATGAATACCGATCGAAACTGTACGAAAAGAGGCTTAAGAATATACGGCCTGACAACAACATGTATGATAACATTGGCAAGCTACTCCACAACCCATCACAAAAACTGCCACTGATTAGCTTTGACGGCAAAGTTGTCAGTAATCCGACAGACCAAGCTAATATTTTCGCCGCTTCCTTCTATGGGATTCACGTACAAAACAGAGAACTTGGTGATCCAGCCTTTTCTGAACATGTTCGATCCACTGTCAACAATTTTCCGATCCAAAACGACCGAACAGATGAAACATACTTCACCAACGCTGATGAAGTTCGCTTGATCCTAAAATCGCTCAAAAACAAAAAGTCAAGAGGCCCCGATATGATTCCAAGTACAGTAATCAAAAAGCTCTCGTTTACCTGCTTCGAACTCCTAGCTAAGATCTGCAATGCCTGCCTGAAAATTGGTTATTTCCCGCAAGAATGGAAATTGGCTCATGTTTTACCAGTGTTAAAGCCTGGAAAGGAACCAAATAACCCCGGCAGCTACAGGCCCATCAGTTTACTCAGCAATCTAAGCAAAATCCTCGAAAAGGTCGTCTACAAAAGGATCTACGATTTCTGCCAGATTAACAGAATCATACCAGACAGACAGTTCGGATTCAAGCCTAAACATTCCACCGTCCATGTACTGCTTAAGTTAATGGAGGATATTTCAGTTGGATTTAATGATGATAACGTGTCTATAGCAGTACTTCTGGACATTGCAAAAGCTTTTGACACAGTTTGGATAGATGGGCTACTGTACAAATTGATCCAACTAAATTTTCCCGAATATATTGTGCAGTCGATGAAGTCGTACCTTAAGGGAAGGACGTTTTCGGTAAAAATGAACAGATCAATTTCTGATAGAAAGGAAATTGGTGAAGGCATCCCGCAGGGGTCAATTTTGGGACCATTATTGTTTTTGATATACGTTTCTGACATGCCTCTGGTACCAGATGTTAATCTATCGCTATTCGCTGATGACACAAACGCATACCACACATCGAAATGTGCGCAGTATAGTTGCACCAAAATCCAAGATCAATTGTATGCACTGCAGAGATATTTCGACCAGTGGAAAATAAAAGTCAATGCAGACAAGTCGGAAGCTGTGTGCTTCAAGAAAGGAAAGATTTGGAACCAAAATAACGATCTCACCCTAACATTCAATGGAACGAAAATCGACTTCAAAACCAGTGTCAAATACCTTGGATATCGCCTCCAGTCTAACCTGAAGCACAATGAACATGTGGATCAAAACGTAGTCAAAGCTACCATTGCGCATAGAATGTTGTATAAAGTCATGAGATTTGACAACGGTATCTCCTCTGAAGTCAAGTCTAAAGTGTATACGTCAATCATACGCCCAAGATTGATCTATGGAATACCAGCATGGCACAATGCACCCAAATATCTTCTTAAAAAGATTAAATTGTTCGAAAACAGATGCCTGAGATTGGCTCTCAACTTTCGTAGGACACGAGTGAACTTTAGGTTCATCTCCAACGATAATTTGCACAAAATGACCAAAGTACCACCAATCAACCTTTTCATGCACAGACTATCGCACAAATTTCTACAGAGTACAAAATTCAGCGATAATGGAATCATCAGAAATCTGGGAAATTTTGCGTTGAGCGCTATGATGAATATGACCCACAAACCGCCACACGTATTGCTATGCGATGAGTTCCGTTCAAAGCTATTATCTCTGACATGAATTGCCTGCTATTCTCTATGACTGTCTTCTTCATGTAATTTTGTTTTTTTTTTTTTTCTTCTGTTAAGTTTTAATATATTCGTAGAGTGCCTAGATAGTTTTTCGACATTTTTTTCTATCTGATTAGCTATGCTAGAGAGTTACTACTGTGCCTTTTTCAATACTGTAAAAGTGAGTTTTCATTATGTTGCACGCTGTAAGCGTCAGATTGTAAAAAATAAATTTGGTAAAGCGCAAGCTGTAAGTTTAAGTAAAAAAAAAAAAATTTTTCTTGTATGTCCCAACACTGTAATGTTTTTCGAAAAGACTTAATAAAAAAATTAAAAAAAAAAAAAAAAAAAAAAAAGTAATATGGTCCTTTATTTGGTAAAATACATGTTAATCAAAATGAAGTACAAGATTTGAAATCAACAGATTGAAAATAATTTTATCTACTGAAGTAATAGACCCAATAATAATTCTGGTAATATGCGTCTATAACAAGTTAATGGATGGATTAGACAAAAAAAAAGACGTAAGATGGCACTGACATCAACATAGTACCACAATTTCCAAAGAGATTTCATTAAATAAAGAGTCCATGCAGATGCAGAACCTTTTTGTAGAGCTGATACTTTTACGTTAACCGAGGGATAACTCACCAAAGAATTAGGTATATAACAGACCCTACTCCGCAAGGAAGCATCGGTGGATCGTTAAAATATTTTGTAAACCAATATAACAGTACAGTGAATTGAGCATGTGAAAGTAATGCACTGTCCGTTTTGTAATGTCAATGATAATCGTCCAGAAAATTGATAAAAGTGGAAAATTCCAATTTTTTGCCAAAAAAATTGCTAAGTAAAAAGCACACAAAACCAAAAAAAGGACAAAGAGTTGAGTCGATCCATTACGTAAAATATAGGTCAAATAGAAACAACGGATGGCGTTCTCTAATTCTATCCAACAAAAATTACATTACAAAATGGTTTTAAAAATTTGTCATGAAATAAAAAGTTCTTGTTAAAAGTAAGAGGCTGTGCTATGTATGTATGTGACTCGGAGATAGGATGCATTAAATGTTACGAAATTGACTTTGATGTTTTACAATGGAAAATATATTTAGTAACAATACAGAATCAGAAGCTACGTGCATAAATTCAATAGAGACGTGAACTTTACTAAAGAAGACAAAAAACAAAGAAAATGTGTTTTTAGCAGAGACTTTTTTTAGGAAAACTACCAACATTTTCATAAATTTTCCCAAAATTTTTTTCGAAGTGACTAATGGCACGCGCGTGCGATTAGTGTATAATAGACTATTCGCACGCGCGTGCGATTAGTGTATAATAGACTATTCGCACGCGCGTGCGATTAGTGTTTAATAGACTATTCGCACGCGCGTGCGATTAGTGTTTAATACACTATTCGCACGCGCGTGCGATTAGTGTATAATGGACTAATCGCACGCGCTCACAAAACAAAACGAAGTCAACTAGTGATTCTTTTTACAAAATGACAGAGGTATAACTACTGATCCTTTCTACAAAATAAAACGAAGTCATCTAGTGACTCCTTTTACAAAATTACCGAGACACAGCCACTGATTCCTTCTACAAAAGAAAACAAAGTCACCTAGTCACTACTTTTACAAAAACATAAGCTGCGTCGACCCGTATGAAACACCTATCAGTGTCAAAGCTTCAATCATATTACAATATTACACTGTAAAACTGCATCTCTAAATAATTAATGAAAATCGCTTGAAAATGACTCAAAGAAGTGGGCAAAAACACTAAAACCCAATATGGCGGCAGAAATTTTATTAGTGCTCTAAAAACAATACCTTTGCTTTACAGTCATACATACCTTTTAAACTAAAATAAAAAAATTCACGAAAATCAGATGAAATTTACACAAGATAGAAGCAAAAAAAAGTAACTCTAACTTCCGATCCCATCATCCGATATTGACAATTTTTTCCCCTGTTAGGGGAGGTATAGATTTCGTCAGCTGTGCCTAACGATGCCATTGGTTGCATAGCTCCGAAGATTTATATGCGAAAAACCAGTCCCCTATAATAGCTCTAATTTTACGATTACGAAACGGGAGCAAAATAGTTTATCAAAATCTGAATCGATTTACTCAAGTTAGAGCGATGACAAACATTACAGAAGGAACCATTTTTTTTCGTTGATTTCGCATCTCTGGACAACCACGTAAGGTTTCCCCCTACTCAGGTAATGCCGAATATAACTGAATACTACATCTTCAGAATTGCTCCGAACTTTGCACCACCTGTGACTGCATCATAGGGACAATTATTCGAAAAAAAAGTTTTAACGTGCGACTACAACCACAACTCTGCTACTAGAATGAAAATAAGAAATATTTGGAGTGTAAATAAAAACACACAACACATCAACGCACTTCAAGCATGAGTCGTACTCTGAATAGGGTACTGAAACTTCACAATACGTCACACAACTAAAAAACACCGGAATAAATATTTTCATGTAAAATAGAGTACTTTCTGCAGCAGACCACTATGATCACTTTAGCTTGGAGTGAGTTGAACACAAGCAATAGATATCTTTGAAAATTTGAAGGCTTTTTGTCGTTGGAAGAATGAGTGTTCAATGAACACTGTTCATGCTAGTAGCAGTGCTGTGCTACAATACATTGTATATGCAAAATAAACTAGAATTCTAATACTTTCTGACTAGCCAAAGATTAGGGCGCGTGCGAATAGTCTATTAAACACTAATCGCACGCGCGTGCGAATAGTCTCTTAAACACTAATCGTACGCGCGTGCGAATAGTCTATGATACACTAATCGCACGCGCGTGCGAATAGTCTATTATACACTATTCGCACGCGCGTGCCATTAGCATCGGCCAATTTTTTTTTGTGGAAATTAAAGAAATTATGGGAAATTCTAGGGAAACGTGGAAAATTCAAGAAAATACGAGAAAAATTTTTCCTGAAAGTAGTTCCCGATCCAAAGGGTTATCATTCAAATTGTTATCATCCCTGGATGTCGAAATAGTTATTTATGTAACAAGAATCGTACCAAGTAGCAGAAACAAGACAAATAGATATTGGTCATTTTCATAAATGAATCGTGCCCACTCTCATTGGCAAAATATTGTGTTTAATCACGCATGAATGGAAAGTCACACTTGGCTATTCGGACTCGCGCACTAGTGCGATAAAACCCCTTGCAAATCCTTTATCACACTAGTGCTTTACTTATAACTTTACTTATTCTAACTGAAACATTGTTGTATCATTCCTATGTCTGAATGCAACCGATCGTATTGATGTGCTGTGTCACTTCACATTGAGTAAACTATATGAAATATTGAAGCGTCTGTTGTTTCCTCACTTGCCAATTAATTCGATGGACAAGTGAACTGCAATATTCCACTAAACTGAACGTAAAACTCCAGTTCAATTTAACTTGTAATTGCTGACAAATTGTAATTAACCTTTTAAGTGCAGCTTTTCGTGCAGAAACTGTTCATTTCCAGTGAACAAACTTTTTTCCATTGAAAATTTCAACATGTTGCTTCACTTTTATCGAATAAACTAATCGTACATTTCCCACCCACACATTTAATTATAGACGATTCGAAGTCAATAAGTTGCATGTTCGAAAGGCATTATTATTGTGCCACTGTGCCACAGGTGTACAACTGAAAAGCACAAAAAACTGAATTTGTGAGAAGTAAAACCCGTTGGTTAATGTAAGAGAAACTTTTATGCAATTGTCTGTTGAGGTTGAGCATAATTGTCGTTGTCGACCTAATTAGCTCGAATTATTTGCATTGATGCAGACAATTCATTAGTGAATTATGATAGATGAAATTTTACATTCGATCTATATGCAATGTAGATGTGTCCTAGAGATTTAATTATTAAATAAATTAATGGATGTGTAGGGTGTGTCACTGTAGTCATAATAATTAAACTACTCATCTATAATATTTCATGCCATATTCTGTCTAATCAGGCAATCGTTACGGCAACTATTTCAAATAAGAATTGAGGACTCGTTTAGACTTTGCAGTGTACACACACCAATTGATACATTTATGAAATTTTCAAGTTTTAGCTATAGTACGAAAATAGTGATAGAGTTTGGGTATTAATAGGCAATTGACTCGGCAATTGAGTTACCATTTCACCGTGTACGTGAAAGATACATTGTATCTTTAGTTCTCATACAAATTGCCTGATGGAAAATTCCGCGTAGCTCCAGTTTGATGTAATCAATTCAGGTGATTACATATTGTCATATACGTAATAATCATAAATTTATTCACAAAGAATAAAAACATCTTAAAGAAAAACCAAAAACAAAAGCAAGTGGTGGGGGAAATGATGGATTTTCATATTCAAAGATAATGTCAGAACAAAATAGAAATTGAAAAATCAATTGATGCTCAGACGTAACTCAATCATGGTATAAACTGATCTCAACATAAAAATGTAATTTTGGTGGATTTCGTTTGTTTCTTTCGTTTTATTTGTTCCACACGTATACCACATAGAAGTAGTGTTTGCCTTTACGTTTCTTCAATTCCACACGTAAGTGTGAGTGAAACGACGCTCTTTGCGCTTCTTTTGTTGACAACATGTAGAACGATGTGGAACAATTAAAACTGTAGAATGCTAACCAATTACAAACTTTAATTACAGTGAACGACATCTCAAATGTCTCACTGTCAAATTTTTCTGAGAATTTTATTGTGTCATTGCAAATTCACAATGACATTCTCTGAAAAAAATGACAGTGAGACATTTGAGATGTCGTTCACTGTAAGTTGAGTTTAATCATTCCAAAAAATCAATTTGGTCTTATTTGTTTTATGATTTATTTAAATAATACCAAAAGTATTTACTTACAACTGTCGATTTTCAAATTAATTGCTTCAGAGTAGAGCTAACTTCATGCAATTAGTAATTATAGTGAACATCTACTCAATTTGGCGTAAGAAATATAATCGAAATTTGAGAAGATTTGAGTTTTCTGTTGGAAAATTTCAATTTTAGAAACCGTGAAAATTCTGACCTTTACCTCAACAGTTAGGCAACGGATTAAAGTCCGCCAGGTATCACTCATTAAAGCTTTTAAAAAAATGTCAAAATATTTTTCGTTAATTCAGTAAAGGGTAATTAAATTTCAGCCTAGGGTTGGTACAACTGATTTTCAGCTGGTGCACACATACAAACACAACTGGTTATGAGTGCTTATACGGATTTAACAGTATACACATGCGATTGGTAGTGGAAGAGTCGTATATAAACATGCATAGCCAGTTTTGTTTGTATGAGTGAATCAGCTGAAACAAATTTCTGTTCAAATTTGATTGACATTCGTTAATCTTCCGTTAATGAAGACGATTTCCCATTTCCCTCAAAAAGTTTCCTTCCTTGTTTACTTCCTAAATTTTACCTCTACTCAATCACATGAAGTAAAAAAAATAACCGAAAAACCTAAAGGTAGCGGGCCAGTTTTTTCTGACAGACAGACTGGACTGTGAACTTTACTATATCGATTTTAGTTTTCTCATGAACTCCTAGATTATATTGTTGGCAGAGTATAGATTCGATTTAACACGTCTTTATTGAATCAGATGTATATCCGGAATGACAAGAAAAATATTACAAAGAATTTTGGACTACATGATCGAAACTTATTTAAGTAGAAATTCAATGCAACATTGATTCTATCATATATTAGATTGGGAGTTTTCAAAAGAAAAGCAGAAAACTAGATCTTTTGTAACGTTTGCCTTGTTTCCTTCATCACGGAAATTTCCCAGCTTTCAGTGAGAAGTTGTTCAAGACGTTTTCCATCTAACGTGTGGTTCGTGTTCTTTTTTGAGACAACATACAAAGTCAACGGGCGTTTCGCATAACTGACTGAATAACATTACCATCGAACATATGTAACACAAAGAGACGTCATCCAAGACACAACCTAACATGGCCACTTTTAAGCGTGTATTTTACACATTGTGTGTAAAAACTTTTTAAAAGTGTGTATTTTACACACTTTTATGTTTGCACAAAAAATTTGTAATTACACACTTTTTTCCAAAACTGAGAATTGATTTTCACATAAAAAAGACCAGCCACTGTGAGCTTGAACCAACTTTTAGTCAAAGTATTTACACATGAGATTTTTTTCCTGGAATTGGTCTATTAGGGCCCCACTATTATTGTTATGAAGAAAATAAATTATCACAGCCGGATCTTTTTTCAATTTCGACCAATTTTGTGGTATAAAGCGACCTTCATGAACTCTGACTCCTACTAAACACTTGTGAGTGAAGTTTTTTTATGACCAAGTCAACCTGTTTTATTTAGTCGTATCCCGTGCTTTTCTAATGAAACCGTACAAGCTCAATTTCATAAGAAAATATTGGCAATTTACCTGTTTAAGGGTATTAAATTCGCGATAATCGTAAAAAAAAGTCCAAAAAAATTTGCAACCGATTCCAGGGGCGCATGTATTTTCTGAAAGATATTGAGCCTTAATAAAATTTTCTAGAACAAACTACGCCGAAAAAATAGGTCTCCGGGCAGCGCAACGATCATTTGTACAAAATTACATAATACATTGAATAGTAAAAGACAAATAGATGTATAACTATAGCCGCCTACTCTAACCAAAGTAATTTTCAATTTGTACAAATTAGGTCTGCGCAGCCCGGAGACCCATTTTTTCTGCATAGTTTGTTCTAGAATATATTATTGAGGCTCAATATCTTTCAGAAAAAAGCGCCCCTGGAATCTGTTGCAACTTTTTTTGTACTGAAAGTGTCTGGAGTCGATTTTAACTTTTTATCCAGACCGAATTACTACTTGCAACAACTCAACATTTTCCAACAATAAAGACTCCACAAACTATTTTTTTAAGTTAATATAAACTTGCACGGGCGATTTTTGTGAAAAATTTCGAGTTTTCGTACATGCCTCCAGAACCTATGGATCATTTCAAAAAGAAAATATTTTTCCCAGAATATATAAGATCCTATATTCGCCTATGTCCGATTTTTTTTAGGAATTTTTGAGTTGAAAAACCACTTTTTTAGAGTAAATCACATGCAATTTTTTCATGTAATAGCTCATTTTAAAGGTATTTGAAAGGGTCGTGCAGCAAGACTCGTGCTGACAGTTTTCAATAAATTACAAAATTCGTAAAAAAAGATTAAAGTGTTTCATTACAAAATAAAAACGTTTTTGGTAATTTCAGAAAAAGTGTGTAATCGCAAAAAGGTAATTACACACTTTTTTGTAGGGCATTTAAAAAAAAGTGTGTAAAAAGTCAAAAACCTTAAAAGTGGCCATGCAACCTAATAACAGATTTAATCAGACGTCATTATTGTGTACAACAACCCCATGAAATAATTATTTGTGGTGCGATTGAGTTTCGAACCCACAACGGGCCATCCAATAATTTAATGTGAAGTCTCGACTTACACACTATTGAGTGGTGATTGCCACCACCATTTGATGAGAACAACCATTCCACATTTCCCAAAGAATCTGTTTTTTTGACTGTGTAAGGCAAAAACCAGACGGAGATTAACAACAATTTACTGAAGATATATATGTTTCCCTGTCCAAAAAATATTTCTTTTTCATATAATCTGTTATCGACAACAACGACAATATTAAGCGATGATATCTGGCCTATATGGTCGTATATTGCCGAAAATATGTTAATATACAAATGAAGTAAAAGATTTTGTTGCAATCTGGAGGGACAGCTGACAACACTGCAAACGTCAACAAGTGTTTTGTTTCTGTGTCTGAATTTAATTATACTTTTTGTAGTCACAAAACATTTCTGTTGACTAAATCTCAGTTATGAAGTGCCACGGTCGCCGGTAAAGTTGGAGTTCTCGTATAATCATCCAATAAACCAGCGTTTTCGTGCGGCTAATGATACGGTGCTCGTCATAACCTCACACTGTGTGTGTACGTGTATAAGCATACCAGTGAAAGACAGTGACAGCTGGATCCACCAGAAATTCACGACGAATATTTTGAGAACGTGTTTCAGTGAATTTTTGGACGCTGTAAGCGGAATTTCTTTGCGGAGAGACATTAGGAAGGCTTGTCGAGATTGGTACTCTTCTTAGTGGTGTGTCACTACCAGGACTCTTAGTTGCTTTGCCTCACTCGCCAGCTTTGTCCTTCGGCTGGTTTATGGTCTAAAAGTTTACTCAATGATGTGGCTAGGTCCTATTTTGCTTCTATATGAGTATAATGATCCGGACTATTCATAGAGCTTAGGCTTTCGGGCTATAGAGTGGACAAGGTCGACGGATGGATTGGTGGTGTTATGCTGCTGAGAGATGCTAGTTTTTACCGGCTTTTATTTTGATTCCTCGTAGAGACAGCATTCAGTGTACAGCTCTCTGAATTTATATCCGGGGAATGTACTCGATGTTGTGCAAAACTCTTTGCAAAGGGACGATATGGTCGCCGTGTCGGGTCGTTGTGCTATTCAGTAGTGTGTCATAATCTGGACAAGCTGTCACCTTGCCTTTTGCACCGAAGGCCCTCTTCTCAAAGGTGGCTGGTTCGTCAGTCTAATTTGGAAGTAAGGGCTTTTGGGCTAAATAATGGTAAAGTTTGGCGGTTGGCCATTTGGTGGCACACTGTTGAGTGACGCTTCTGCCTGGCTCGGCTTTTATATTGGCTCACTGCAGAGAACGCTTACGTTCGAACGGGCTAGTCTGATGAAATATGAGACTGGACCAGGTTAATATCGAGCGGAATGTAAATCACAGGCTTACTTGCTTTCATTAGTGTAAGGCCTAAGGGGTGAGACGCAGCCGTCCTCCCAGTGGCTTTCTGACAATCACAATCTAATGAAGCGAGGTTGACGCCAGTCACTCTTTGCTTTCTGCCCTAGAGATTAGCTGATCATTTTGGTACCTAATCATAGGGATCAGTTTGCTCGCCTGGAGTGGCTCGTGTAGAGCGTAAGGTAATAGGTTGAGAAGGAGTTGAGGTCCTGAAAAGGGCTTCAAGATTTTAATGATGACAGGGTAGTACAAAGGATCCCATGATCTGTGTGCATTGATCAGAAATGATCACCCTAACTGATGAAATCTAGAAAAAATCTGGTAAGTATTTCTTATTCAAAAGAAGCGGTAGACCCTATAATTATACCGGCTCTACGTTACGTATATAAAGAATAAAACTCTGCAATAAAATGTAACGAACAAATGTTCAGGAAAAATCAGTCAGAACCAATGAAACCCATCATTATCATCACATACTGAAATAAATGTTAAATTTGCAACTCGTCTAAAATGTCCGATTAGGCAACCATTTATATATGCGTTATGACATTACGTATACACCAAAATAAATACACGCTGACCAGAACACACTCATCTCACTCATTTGAATTTTTAATAAAATTTTATTTTTATCATCAAAACTTGCGAGTCAGTAAAATAACAGCGCCGCGGTGTGTCGGTCGCGTCTTCATCAGTTCTATAATAAACGGGATACATCGTTTTAGTTTTTCCTCGATTCTAACTCAGTCGAATTGTATAATTAAACACATCGCGCCGATTTATATACATTTTATAATGTCGTGGATCAAATGAGAAAAAAAAAATTTCCTTCTCAAAGCAAAAATTAGAAACAGAAATTTTTATAATTCCATCGATATAATACGAGAGTTAATTTCAATACGATAAAAATACAAATTCTTTTCCGATTTTCTAAAAATAGATTTTTTTTTCTAAAAAGAAAATAAATCGAACAGGTTTGCTTTTCTAGTGAGTAACAGTAAACAGAGAAACGGTTTTTCTTTTTTGTTGTTGTTGTTGTTATTTTCTATGCTATTCCTTTAGCTAAAAGCCTAATCTTCTAATATTATACGAAAATTTCGATCATTTGTTTATAGAACGAAAATTGTTACAGTGAAAATCTCGTGCAAAATTCAGTTGAAATAACGTTTCGGAGTCGGCGAAAAAGAACACTGTTCTCAATTCATACTCATATTCGTCTGCAGTTTGCATCATTTTCGACACATATATCTCCTACAAATATAAAACAGAATGCCTGGGCAATCAGCGGTAAGTAAAATTACATAATTTTAATTATTCCTAACTCCAATAAAATTGCCGCACATGCATAGCAAAAGTAGTCACATGACCCCCATAAATTGGGATACCAATAATATTATTACAAGCACCGGCACGATTTAGCGCGAGCATTAAGTGCAGTGTGTATTATTAAGTGCAACACGAATGAACACACGCGCAAATGTTAAAGGTTGCAATTGTTAAAGTTAACTTACAAAATTCGTTTATTGAACGACTGCCAAATTATGTGGAGGTTAATACACTTAACGTTTTATGTTGGAATCAGCGGTTCAAGTGATGTTGCTCTTTTTTCCCCGTCTAGCTTTCTGATATGTTACCTTTTGCGAGCAATTAAATTCCAAATTCAATTGTTTAAGACAAGGAGGAACGTGATATGAGACGTATGAGATTGATGCAGCGGTTTAAAGTTTTCAGATAGTTGAAAGTTTTGATATCTTAAACGAACACGTTCTTGAGGGATTGCTAATTTACTTTGCTTCAATATTTTCTTACGAGAAAAATAAAGTGCGGAGATCCCATTATCATTGAGAATGAGTTTTCGGCAATTACAATCATTGTTTATCGAGTGAATGAACTGTTGTTATTTTGCGATCAACATAAAATAGAAATGAACATTTCAGGCCGTAGCAAAAATCTTTTTACATGCTAGCTAGATGCGTCGAAAACCGTACTTTTCATGTTTCAAGCACTACTTTCGACGTCCTTAGCATGTAAAATCCATTACATAACTCGGAATAAAAAATAAAAGTCTCGTTTTCGTGTGTTTACTGACCTCGGCTTCGCCTCGGATCAACAAAATTCACACGAAAACTCTACTTTTCATGTTTTTGTCCCTAGTCATGTAATAGTTATTTATCTACCAAGGTAGGTATGAAGGTATTTTTTCGCACTAGATTTCGATTGTCGACCCGAGGCGAAGCCGAGGTCGACAAGACGTCGTGTGCGAAAAAATACCGGAATACCTACCGTGGTAGATACAACGTTTTTCGCAATTTCGGGCCATAATCACCTTTCCAATGCAAACAGGGCTTACTTTAGAGAATTTTAATTCTGAAAGTTCCGAAAATTCTGAAAAAATTCCGAAAAAGTTCCTAAAAATTCTGAAATAATTTTTCGGAATTTTTCAGAACTTTTTCGGAACTTTTTCAGAATTTTCGGAATTTTCAGAATTAAAATTCTCTAAAGTAAGCCCTGAATGCAAAACATGTCCTACATTTTGTTCCAAAATTTTTGTGTATACAGAAATTCATTTGAACGATCAAGAAGGCTGCATTATAATACACATTGCAATGTGATGTAAAGAGACGCGTTGAATGAAATCGAGTAGTCAATGCTTAGTATATACGCTTCAACAATACGTTCGGTATAATTGTGTGACACTATAGCCGAATGGCTATAGTCGCTGCTTTGTGTTCAAAAACCTTTTGGTGTCGGGGGTTCGATTTCTGGTCAATGCAAGATTTTTATTTATAAAAATTTAGCCTTCGTTAAAGGTAATAGGTTCTTTAGCGTGCGAAAAAAAGTTGATATCGCACTGTGTCCAGGAATACAGTGAAATAAATACCTTCAAAACGACATTAAATGGATGCATGGAAAGGTGATGATTATGGACCGGAATTGCGAAAAATACCTATTAGAATAATATGAGGAAGCATTACAGAATGCGCTAGTTATCACATCATTCGAATTTGGAACTAGCCTGACTCCTTGGATGTTCGAAACGGAAGTTTAGAGGCATCTAATAGATTGGATCACAGATTTAATTATACCAAATTGGTAACTCATGGCGTAATGGCTTACTCCGTTGCTTCCCACTACTCGATTGAGTGACCAGTGTGAGAATTCAACCGCTGCAGATAAAAAAACGATCTGCCGGACGTGGACACAAACTAGAAACGGTAAATTGGTTCGGGTCTGCGGTAGTTGAGTTGAGAAATGTCACACGGCTTATCGGTAAAATCATTGTTGGGTTGGAAGACGCTGGTATTCTATACTCCTTCTAATTTTGCTGCAAGTAAACTTCATATGTGGAACTGGGTTTGTTGCACTGATGAAAATGATAAAAAAAAACTGGTTGTCTACCCAAAGACCTTATGGGCTATGTATGATGATTTTTTTCAGGCCTCCCACGCTTCATAAATCTTCCTATTTTAGGACTTGGGTTTTAGGATATTTTTAGGAGGTAGGCTAGGTATTTTTATGTCGAATTTACAGGATGAGAAATGGATCTATTCACAAAAATTGTTGTCACCCAAAGTTACCAAAAAGCTCTAAGTTCTATTTTGAACATTTGCCAAATCCAATATTACCAAAAACATAACTTCACTGAGATGTCAGAAATTTTCTACTGATTGTATTGAAGGATTCTCTTGAAAAACACCCTACCGAAATCGGGCGTGTTTTCTAGTGGAACTTTTTATAGGTACCTAGAAAGGACTTCGACCCTAGAAACCAAAACCACTCTCAAAAAAATTCTTCGAAGCTTTTATGGCTGGTGAAAAGCGATCGAAAGCCGAAAATTTGCACTTTTCTTACCAAAATTTCTCCAGGTACACAAGCCGTATAGGGTCGTGTGGGGTGTCATTAGAAAGGTAATCACATGTACTATTGAGCCGAATAGAGACTCATTGGTTTTAAAATTAATCCACACTGAAATATGTGCAGTTGAAGTTTTCAACCGAAAACTTGCACTTTTCTTACTAATATTTCTCAGGGTCTTATAGGGTCTTATGGAGTTAGGATGTATATGCGATGAAATATGGGCACTTAAACATTTCAAATTCTCAAATTTCATCGTAGATGCTTTCAAACCCCCATAAGACCCTATTTGGCACAAAAGCACATAAAATTACCTTTCAAATGATACCCCACACCACCATGTACGGCTCGTGTAACTGGAGAAATATTGGTAAGAAAAGTGCAAATTTTCTGTTGAAAACTTCAACTGCACATATTTCAGTGTGGATTAATTTTAAAACCAATGAGTCTCTATTCGGCTCAATAGTACATGTGATTACCTTTCTAATGACACCCCATACGGCCCTGTACAGCTCGTGTAACTGGAGAAATGTTTGTAAGAAAAGTGCAAGTTTTCTGTTTTTGATCACCTTTCACCAGCCACACAAACTTCGAAGAATTTTTTTGAAAGTGGTTTTGGCTTCTAGGGCCGGAGTACTTTCTAGGCACATATAAAAAAGTCCATTGTAAAATGCGTCCGATTTCCGTAAGCTGTTTTTCAAAAGAATCCCTCATTGACCTTGATTTATATGAGTTTGGTTGGTTTTAATAGGGGTTTAATGAGATGTTCGTAGGCTCATTTTAAGAGATTTAGGAAATTTTAGGAGCATTTTTGAAATTTTTGGAGTTTCAGGAGGTGTGGGAGGTCTGATTCATACAATCAATTCAAATCTCTGTTTCTCTTGTCAACGAAGCTGTGTATATAAATGCAATTTAATTCAATCACAACAATTTTCTTCTTCTGTTTCAAAGAGAATTATAAGATTGCTGTATCTCTTAGGTAATTGCGAAACCGGATATACCATGAATCAAGGCAATTTCTTACGTTGAAATGAAACTGGAGGCATATTTTTTGCAGACAAAAAAGAAAAAAAATTGTTTTGACATTTTGAATTTGATGATATGTAAAATATGGCTTCTGTATCATACTTTGTCAGTTTAGGTATCATTTTTTGTAAATTACGGGGTGTTCAACCATGTCGACTGTCTGATCCAAGCAAAAACTTCAAATTTTCATGAGTTAAATAACATCCAAACGAAATGGTGTCATAAAAACTACTTTTTCTGAGCTCTTCTCAACGCCAATTTTTGTTTAAATATTATGGAAACACTAGAGACAGATAAATAGTTCATTTAATTAACATGTCTTCTCTAAAGTAGCGTGGTTCCATTTGCTATTTCAGCCTGAATTTTTCCTCCATTTTATTTTTTGTTTCATTTCAAAAAACGTTTAATTTTCCCATAATTCGAGTTTTTATTCGATTTAGTCATGTAAGGACAGTACAAATGTTTATCAATTGCACACAACAATTTTAAACATTTGCTCTGTTGTTTCTTAATACCAGCGCTGAGAATAGATTCATGGGTGTTTGCAGCATAATAAGTGCACGTACCTTTAATATGGTGACTATTTATGTGTAATGTTTGAACTCGCATATCGATTTTTCATTGAATTTTCACCTTTTAAAGGTACACTGTTCCGACAAAATGGATAATGATCTTGAAATCCGGCTACTAGCACAGAGAATTCTTCTTTTTTCTGTGTGAAGTCTTTTGATCTGAGGCGAAGTCGAACGTGACTTTTATTTGTCCCGTCCCAGGTACGACCAATATTTTATCAATACGTCTAGATTTATCAGTTTGGGACGATCATTTAAGATCTCGAAACACAGATCTGTTGATCCTTTGTTTCCATTCCCAGTCATCATGTAAATCATGGTAGCCTTCCTGTCTAAGATGTCAGGTCCTATTGCAGCAATTTCCGAAGGAACCACCTCGTAGTCTCCGAGCATCCTGCGTCTTAGTTGAAGAAATTTGGGGCAGTCACATATCAAGTGTGCACCCGTTTCTTCTTCTAGATCGCAGGAACATCACGGAGTGTCCGAAAGCCTCAACTTATTCATGTGCCGATTCAGCCCGCAATGTCCCGTAATCGCTCCTACTACTCTTCTGATGCGATTTCGGTCCATTTTGAGCAAATCTTTGGCCCATTTTTTGTTAGGCTTAGGGAAGAAGCATTTCGTGTGAACGTCTCCATTATACGCTTTCCAGCGTTCTGCTTGTTTACGCTTAACCCAGTCTTCCAGTGCTCTTTTACACTCTGACTGTGGAATCGGATCGGAAGGTACGGTTCTGGCCCGTTTGCCTGAGTCGCCGAGCCTTCTTTGGCCAGCTTATCTGCTTCCTCATTTCCCTCCACGCCGGAATGTCCTGGTACCCAGACCAAATTGATCCGATTGCTCAGACCAAGAAGGTTCAGGTATTCCTTACATTCCTTCACCAGCTTGGAGGTGACTACGGGCGATACGAGTGCCTTGATCATTCCTATATTGTCAAGACATATACGTCAATACGTCAAAAACGTTTCATGCTTCAAGCTCTACTGTCAACGCCCCTTAAAAATGAAAAGCTTAGTATTTGTTTATTCTCCTCGGCTGCGTCTCGGATGAACAAAAATCACACGAAAACTCTACTTTTCATCTCCTTGTCCCTATGTATGAAATGCAATAGTATTTTACATGACTAGGGATAAAAAGATGAAAACTCGAGTTTTCGTGTGAATTTTGTTGATCCGAGGCGTAGTCAAAATTTCGTATTTTTATTAACGTCAACTACGCCTCAGATCAACAAAATTGACACGAAAATTCTACTTTTCGCCTTTTTATCTCTAGTTATGTCTGAGGGAGATAAAAAGTGCTTGATTGATTAAAAACACAGTTTTCGGTGTCTAAACATGTAAAACTATAATGAACAGACGGCATGCATAAACTGTGTGACTTTTATCGGTGAATGCCCCAAGAATGAAACATCATCAACATGCGCTTTGCCACTTAATGTTCTCACACCGCCCGCAAAGTTCAAAGCATCCACGGTACTGGATCTGGGAAATATTGAAACGTAAGACTCCATAAAATTCCGCAATCCAATTTCAATTTGTTTACTTCAGTACATTAAAACTCTTTTATCCGCCATACAAAACACTAATAAAAATATTACAACGAAAATATTCGGTTAAATGGGTTAACCGTGCATTTAACATCGAAAACGTGCTATCATAATTTGCAATCTCTTCTATCCGTGAAAATTTTCTGCATAAGTTTTACTCTTGTTTTTCCGACTCGTGCAATGTTTTCCTAAAGAGTTTAACTTTATGGCACTTTGATATTACAGCGAACATTTCCAAAACGAACGGTGGCTGAGGTCGTCGGATATAAGTGTGTGGATGGAAAACACACAAAATGAACTTTAGAATGGTGTACGTGCAGTTGGTCGATGTTCGTGGAATAGGTTACAGAACTTTTCTCAAAGTATTTCGAGTGAAATTTAACCTTTTTTAGAAACTGATAGACAGCGACGTCAAAAATAAGCAACGATCTCCGGCAGGTGCTTTCCTATGTAGCAAAATTTAATTGCTAAATTTCATCACGGAGCCTTAACCTTACGTATCTTACTGGACAGTTGTTTTTAAGCAATTTTGCTTTACTTTGGTAGTACGAGCACACATACAAGGCCACGGAAATACAAAAAATATTGAACTCCCACACTTTCGTCTCGGTAACATGCAAATTTCGTTTATGCAGATGTTTTAGACAAACATTCTTATTATGGATTTGCATAGCAATGCAGAAGACACCTAATGCAAAATTCCACTTAAAATTTCTTTTGTACGATGTGAACAAACAAAAGAAATTTTAGATGCTGCGTCGCGTTAGGTTTCATTTGCATTGCTATATGTAAATCCAACCTTAAACTAAACGAAAATCATTTCTTACGTGACAATAAGGAGATTTTGCAGCTTGATTCTTCTTCTCTTCTTCTTCTTTAGCCTGTTTGTATCCACTGCTGGATGTAGGCCTTCCCTAAATTTTTCCATGTTGTACGATCCATTGCCACTTGTTGCCAGTTCGTGTGTCCATATGTACCTTTGATGTATTTCTTTATTCCGTTTGTCCATCTCTCTGGTGGTCTTCCGACAGGTCTTGTTGTGGGGGGTCTCCAGTCCATGATGGCTTTGGTCCAACGGTCATCTGTCCTTCTTGCAATATGTCCTGCCCAACTCCACTTTAGAGACGCAATTCTTTCCATGACATCAACGACTTTTGTTTGTTGGCGAATCCATTGGTTTGTCATTTTGTCTCTGAGTGTAATTCCAAGCATACTTCGTTCCATGGCTCTTTGTGCCACTCTCAACTTATTTTCAGATGCTTTGGTTAATGTTAACGTTTCTGCTCCATATGTCAACACTGGAAGGACACACCTATCGAAAACTTTCCGTTTTAGACTATTATTCATTTTGCTTTTGAAAATCAGGCTAAGTTTCCCGAAAGCTGCCCATCCAAGACCAATTCTACGCTTGATTTCTGCAGTTTGGTTGTCTAGACCTAATTTCAGTTTGCGACCAAGGTATACATAGCTGTCGACTCTTTCAATAACTGTATCTCCAATTTTTATTTGTCTGTCGTCGTCAATGTTTGTCATGATTTTCGTTTTAGATAAGTTCATCTTGAGACCAACTTTGTTAGCCTCTTCATTTAACTCTTCTAACATGACTTGTGCTTGGTATAGATTTAGTGCGACTAGGACAATGTCATCTGCGAAACGGAGATGACTAAGGAATTCTCCTTTTATGTCAATTCCCTTTTTGCTCCAGTCTAATTTCTTGAAAACACTCTCCAGGACTGATGTGAACAGTTTCGGTGAGATGGTGACACCCTGTCTTACACCTCGACCTAGCCTGAATTTCGTCGTGTTCTCATGAAGTTTAATACATGACGTAGCATTTTCGTACACATATTGGAGCACCTTGGAGTACCTTGAGTCCACTCTACATTCGTCCAATGAGTCCCATATCGACCATGTTTCAACTGAATCAAAAGCTTTTTCGAAGTCAATGAATATCAAGACTATGCTAATCTTGTATTCGTTGCATTTTTCAATCAACGTTCTCATCACTTGTAAATGATCGTTCGTGCTGAAACCTGATCTAAATCCACCTTGTTCGACTGGTTGGTAGAAGTCGAACTTTTTCGTGTTCCTTTTTGTGATGATTTTCATGAATAGCTTGTACAGTGTTGATAAAAGACTTATGGGCCGGTAATTTTCTAGCTTTGTTATGTCCCCTTTTTTGTGCGGTAATGTGATCTCTGCATTTTCCCATGCTTCCGGGATTTTTTCCCATTGGAGGCACTGATTGAACAAAGCCGTTATTGCACTTAATAGGGAGTCTCCACCTAGTTTAATGGCTTCGATGGGAACACCATCTTCACCAGGTGACTTTTTGTTTTTCATTTCGTTGACTGCAGCCTTTACTTCTTCAACAAGTATGTCAGGCAGATCTTCTGATCCTACGTTCCTAACGACTGGTCTGTCTTCTTCTGTCGTAGAATTCGGTCTGGGACGTTTCGATGAAAACAAATCTTCGTAATATTCTTTGGCGATATCTAATATCGTATTTCGGTCCGATTTGATTACCATAAAAAAAATCGCATTCGGTGGCAATATTTCGTTTATTTACCATTATAGGTAGCTTACTGTTGTGTTTGTTAGCACATCAAAACTAGAGTCACAACATAAGCTAACGCCGACCCGTACGAAACTCCTATTCATATCAAACACCCTTTAATATGGAACTATTCATCTCTGTCACTTCATTCTCTGCTCTATCCATTCTCTTCCTTGTTATCGAGATATTGACAAAATACTACACGTTCATTGTATGCGCTCATTCCAATAGACCTAGCTCACGCTCTGGTGAACCGAATTCCATAAACTTTTTTTTCCCCTGATACGGTCAATACCTATCTAATAAAGCGATCGAAGTAGTAATCCGTTGAAATTTGGCCGACCTACAAGCAAAAACTTGTCTCTGGAGAACCACAATAGGTTTTCCCTTACTCAGGGAATCCAATTCGACGTGTTACAAAATGTATGCGTTAACCTATAAGACCCCAGTACTTCGTAAACATCAAAAACTAAATTTAACGTTTTTGAGACACCAGGAACTATTTTTAGGAAAACATTTTCCCGTTTTCCCACTTTTTCCAGTATTTTCACAATTTTTCTATATTTTTCCAAAATATTTTTCAGGAAAAACTAGAAAATTTAGAGGAAAATTGGAAAAATTTACAGTTACAGTGAAATTTCAGCATGAATTTACTTCAGCTGATCCACACAAACAACCAAAACTGTTTATACGTCTTTATACGATTTTACCACTACCATGCGTGTGCGTGTAGCAGCTTCAACCGTATAAGCAAGTGTTAACAGTTTTGATTATATGTGTGGATCAGCTGAAAAACAGCTGAAACAAATTTATGCTGAAATTTCACTGCCTGTGACTGTAGGAAAGTTTTGGAAAAAATGGAAAAAGTTCCTGTGACACTCTTAAAATATGGTTCTATTGTCCGAATGTGGTACGCTGGTAGATAACGAGGAGAATAAATTCAGACGTCCTTCAAACAAATCCACTTAAGACAGACCTAACCTGAAACAAGTAACCCAACGATGGCTTTTTCTTTTCGTTGAATTCAATAAGATTGAAAAAAAACTTGAACCGGTTCCATTCGTTAATTCTCCCCACTTCTTTTCTCACTATTACATATCGCTTTCCTTTTTCCCACTCGTTCATTAAATTTTCCGAACCGAAATGGGTGTCACAATATACTTGTGTCGTGCAATGATTGCCAGTTGCAGAAATAACATTTGTTGATTTGTTCGAATAGAATGTTTTAAAGCCCATGAAACGAGAGTCAAATTTTCCAAAACATTACCTGTTCCATCCGTATCAAACTAATGTTTTCCGTTCATAAAGCTTCTATTGCAGAAAATCACAACAGAAAATATACTTCGTCGGAAGAGTTGCTACAGGCTACGCTCGTATACTCTTTTGCTAAATGTTAAATAAATTTCTACTTTTCACGTTGAAGGAAATAGTTTCCTTTTTGCTTTAAAATTTATCGTGTTTTACTACGGGCGAATGGCAGGTATATTTACTTGAAACTGTGGAATAGAAACGTAAAGAGATAAAGGAAATGGGGAGTTGATTTTTCATACAAAAACAAAGTCATAAGATGAAAGTTTATGCATTTTTGTTAGACAAAATGTCACGTTGATTGTTTTTGTGTGAATGTGAAAAATACAGACTTTCTATATATTACCACCCAGTGTAACGTTTGTACTGTAAGCGATATATTTGTTTTACAAAGACAGTAATATACGTTTCGTAAGAGCACCTATTACACACCACCGTTTGTAATGCTCAGGACGTTTTATGGAAAGGATGTTTGTTTTCATGAAAAAGAATTTTGCCAAAGTTTTATTGTCTTATTCGATCTAGCAGTTAGTATAGCACACTATAATGATTTATCAGTATCAGTAAAATATCAACAGTGATTCTTCGATTCCTGTTGATCCGAGCCAGAGGTTAATCCAAAAATAATTTTAGTAATTTGCTTGCAAATCATAGCTTCAGGTGGCGGTAAAAATAAACGGGAAAAACCACTCATAATGGACGAGAGACGCTAACGAATCTTTTTTGGACTTAAAATGAAATTAATTAATTAAATCCCCAAATCATTAGCTCCCAGAGGAATTACATTGTTTTTAGGATGAAACAAAAACTTAGTTCTTCTGTACGTGAGTGAAAAGATCCGTGATCCCTTCAAATATAATTGTTGATGGAATTGAGAAATGATTCGATAGCTATTTACAATATGGAACATCAGTTGATTATGCTCCCTTTTACAAAATGGAACATAAAGAACCTATGCTCTCATTTACAACATGGTTTTTATTGTTCTGTTAAGCTCGGTTGAAGTCTTGAATATGGTGAAAAACTGACGCTGAGACTCTGAGTGAACGATGGATCAATGGACGAAATTTCTTTTCTTAAACAGATAATCCGTAGACCCTCTAAAAAAACCCCTGTGCGTCTTTCTTAAGACGGCAGGTAAAAAAGTCCATTCTCATTGCGAGATATATCAGATCAGAGCATTGTTTTAACTGTATTTCTATATACATATGTGGTATTGGGTTCAGGAATGAATGTGTTAAGAGGTAGAAAAGACGAGAAGAAGACAATTGCTTCATGGATCGGCAAATTATGATTCACTTCAGGTTATACTCTTCAATGAGTATATAGAAGAGAAACGGGCAAGGTAGGTTTAGTCCCAAACACACCGAAATTTTACGACATAGAACAATAATTTCATAATTGACTATTCGCACTGATAGAAAAGTTAACGCGCTGGACGTGTACTGTACGTAGTGGACGTGTAAATTGGCTGGCAGACAGCTATTTTTGGATCGAACTTCGGGAACGTTTAGCACACGTGCACTGCGTCAGTAAACGTCCAGTACGTTTGCTCTGGTATCCGAAATAAAATGAAATTTTGATGTACATTATTTCGTCAAATTTCGTTCTTTTTAATTTTATTTTTTTTATTTTTCGTGTTTTTATTCATTTATATCGTAACTTTTTCTTAAATAAAAATTTTCTCCATGTTTGGTGCTGGGTTTGAACTGGGGACCTCTTGATCTCAAAGCGGCGCTTCAACCAACGTTGCAATTAAGACATACTTCATTGATAGTTGTATTGTGAAGCGTTGGTAGAAGTAGGTAAACGTGGAGCACGTTTGCACACAAAGTACTTATACATGCTATACGTTTACTTACATGACACACATATGAAACTTTGAAAATATTTTTTTTATTCTAATTAGAACTATGGTATATGACAATGACCTAATATCGAGAATCGTAATCGTAATTCCTTCTTCTTCTTTTTGCGCAATATTTCGATATTTCAACAGTATGAGATTGGAACTCAGGGAATAAAACGTTTTGAAATTTAAATGACTGAATTTAATATTTCTGTTTTTAAGTGAATCCTAAAATCCTGATACAGATACATTCATCTCATGTACGTAAAGGACTTGACATAGTTGCTATTAATATAAAATGCACAGTGTACGAATGTTAACGCACAACAAGTACGATCTTTTGACATCATACTTACCATGCGTATACAAACATCCTAAACGTGTGCTTTTCTCAAACGTGTTGGGCGTATGAGGTAATTTTGCGATGAAGTTACACATACCAAAATTTTACACATGTCCTACGTCGACTACACGCGTGAGATGTATGGCACACATATCGTACGTAAACTTACATACGACAGGTTTGCCATACATACCCGACGCATACTATGCATAACAGAAGTATATCATACATATCCGAAGTACACCGCCAAAATCTTTTTTATCAGTGCGCCACAACCTTATCGGTGGGGATGGTCGGAAAATGTGCAAAGGCGTGGAAGGGAAGAGATGAACTCAGAAAATGCCATTTCCTACTCGGATCGTATTTCAATTTTGCATGACTTTGTAATTAGTTCCTACGCTCTGACTCCTCAACACTTCCTGCAATCATAAAATTATCGAAATTCAAATCATCTTTCTTATGATCAGCGGAAAGATTTAATTCGTGTTACACTCTACTACCCATATCGAAACTCTGGACAACTTAAGCCGGCACTGATTCCCGCCCACGCAATTCCAAAATACTTGAAAATAAACCTACAAAAAATAATGTTATTCATTTATGTTCTAAATAGACTTTGAAAATAAATCAAAGATATTTTTAAAACGTTAAAATTGCTCACGCTAGTCGAAACAGAATCAAAAAAAAAAGTTGCATTATAATTCATTCGCAACGTTACGTAAGATAATATTTAATTTATAAACACAAATTTTTTTTTTTGCTCTGCTTTGCCTTCTGGCCTGGAATTAAGCCAGAGTTTATTTTAAAAGTGCGAAATCGGTGATTAGAGTCTGATAATTCAAATGTATTTGTCAACAACTAAATTTTAATCGTTGAAATAGAATGGTATATCCAGTCGCATTATACACTGCGTAAAAAACAGCGTTTTTGAATCCAAATCGAAAAATAGATTCGTATCCCCATGAAGCTACTGCTATACCCAGGAGCACGAAAATAAATTCACTTTTATTAATATCGAAGATTTCATTAAATTTTATAGACGCCATTGAACTGTACGTCGTCGTCTCCCTTTGTGCAAAGCACATTAAAACACAATATTGCAAATCAAAAGAAAAGAACAAGCCGCCCACCGAATTAATAATATGCCAAAATGAAAAATTGCAAATGTTTAAAAGGTTTTGCATTTCTTTGCAGGTATCGACAAAGCGACGGGGTTCATTGAAACCACGCCGCGGATCCATTGTGCCAGTACAAGCATCGAAAGAAATGCCATGGGACCTGGTAATTTATTGTTCTCGTTGTTATCACTAAAATATTTATTGAAATCAAAATTAATTTTCGCTTCTTTGGTTTAGTTATTTGCTGGTTTGATTTAAACTTTTAGTCATTCTGTTGTCAACAACATCCACAAGAAAAAGTGATGAAATCTAGCTACTGACTTCTTAAGAGCGCTCGCCCCTTGGGAAATTTCTAGCCTACATTTGTGCGCAAAAATATTCGTTTTTTGATGATTTCTCTTCAAAAAACGAATATTCTTGCGCACAAATGTAGGCTAGAAATTTGTCAAGGGGTGAACGCTCTTAAATAGCGAAATTTAGATATGTTAAAACAGTTGTTTCAGTCAAAGGAAGTAACAGACTAAGTCGTTTCTGAAAGGTATCTCTTAACTGCATAGACTCATTTACGGAATACCATTATTGTCAGAGATCTTCTTAAATCTTTAAACAAATCGAAGTCACGAGCTCTGGCTTCTGTCAGAGTTTCAGGCATCCAGTCAAAATGTTGATTTCACTTTGTTGGTTAAATTTGTTTAGTTTTTGAACTTGGTTAATGATTTCATTTAAAAACCGACGAATTAGTCTAATATTCAGGAGATCTCATTCTCAACTTAACCTGAATCTAACCAGTTCAGAACTTAACCTGAATCTGACCAGTTCAGAACTTAACCTGAATCTGACAAGTGCAGAACTTAACCTGAATCTGACCAGTTCAGGTCGAGGTCAGGTTCAGTTAAACGTAAATTAAACCATTTGGACCCAGAACAGTGCTTTATATAGCCTTCTACATATAGCAGAGCCTAATATTTGGGAATTAATTCTCTAAATTCCCAAAATTCCCAAAAATTCTCAAAAATTCCCAAAAATTCCCTAAATTCCCAAAAATTCCCTAAATTCCCAAAAATTCCCAAAAATTACCTAAATTCACAAAAATTCCCAAAAATTTCCTAAATTCCCAAAAATTCTCAAAAACGATTCCCAAATATTAGGCTCTGACATATAGGTGTGACCGAATATTTTGCTCAATTTACGTTACAATTCAATTCATAACCAAAATGGAATCGATAAACAATCAAAGTTCGTCAATTGAAATCATTTTTGCGGATAATTCTAATCAAATTATCGATGCCGAAGATAAGGGATGGATGCTTTGTTGAAAAGCCTACATAAGGGCGTTTTTTAGGTATTGTATTTAGCTGATATCTTTTTACAAGATCTAAGGGTGCGACGATTAGCGGAAAATGATTTTACCAGTCAAAATGCCAAGTTTGACATAGAAAGGAACACCACCTGGATTTTTCGAAAATACCACAAATTCGAAAAAAAAAGATTTGATTGTGACAGTTTAATCATCTCTGAGAGGTTAGGGAAACTATTGACCTCGGAACTGGTGAGGGATTATGTCATCAGTTTTCTTTTCTCTATTCTATGTCAACTCTAACTATAGAATACGATTTCATATTTCACTGAAAGATGTCGCTGCAACAAAGCCAATGTGAAGAGACTAAAGTTTGACTAAAATCCGTCGAGTAAAAATTTAATTATTTTTCTGTTGACATTAGCTTCGTTCCAGCGACATCTTTCAGTGAAAAAGTGAATCGTACCCTATCTTCCATGGGTAGAGTTGATAGATAATTGATACCACAATACCTCTCCTGGTCAAACTATCAAACCAACCAATTTTTTATTTAAAGCTAGCACATCTGTTGTGATTACATTTTCGAGGAAGCATTTTTGTAAAAAGATATCAGCGAAAACACGACAAAAAACCCCTAAATATAGAGATAGACTCTAGTTTAACCTAAGTATATCCATACCACTTCAAATCTATGTCATTGCTATGACGACTTCATGTCACATTTTTACACTCAAAAATAGAATTTAAATTCAGAGCGGGAATTGTTAGCTATGCAGTCGATTAAGCACAAGAAATTGTCTCGCAGCGAGAATTGTTAAATAAACAATAAGATTCAAATTTCCCTCATAGTTATCGTTTTGTTTCACGAGGAATAAATGATGACGCCCACCTACTTCTTCCTAATCAAATGATACATTCAGAATAATAAAATTCACCTTCGTCACATATTGTTAGTTTCTACCATAAAATGCAAATCAAATCAAAACGGCAACTAAATCAAAAAAGAAAGAAAAATTCAGAGATTCTACTTAAGCATAACTTTGCATAACGTAGCGACATAAATAACTTTGCCATTTTAACGTTGATTTTTCGTTCGCTTATTTTTTTTATCTAATTTCCACATTGTTTCTAGTTCGACAGACTATTACTTCCCCTATTGTGCTGTCACGCTGTGGCCATTATTTTGTCTGGTTTATTAAATTTATTAAGAATCTCACAAGTGTCAACATTCACCCTCTTTATATGGTTCGCTTTGTCGGTTGTTGGAGCTATTCTATTTTATCATCACTTGAAGGTATGTGAAAATTGCTATTAAGAATTTTAGTTTCTAACGTATATGGAACATGGAACGTACAGCCAATACAATTCTCTTTTCACAGAATTATTTTGTGATTTATATATGACCATGGTATGGTGTGCGAGTAAAATGAGTATTTACACTGATTATCTGTTGTGCACGACGTACATACAGTACAACAGTTCTCAAATATTAATGTTGAAAGTTTGTTTTCATTTGGGAAGGCACTAATGACGAAAGAAAATCCCACAATACTATAAATCAGACTGTAAAGGTTACATTAGTTGTTATGTATATGTATGTAATGGAGACGTAGTAGGTAGATGTAGATCATTTTGATAGTGCTGCCGGAGGCAGTCGGTCGAACACCAAACATAGGAAAATTTTTAGTATTGTTCTCCGTTCAGTGAATTGGTAAGTTTTCGTTATGCAACTTGTTGCGTCGTTTAACTTATAGAGGAGAATATAATTTCGCGCCTTTTACCATCCATTGAACGGAAGACATTTTCAGTGAAAGCACTTTATGAATCGGTTGTTCTGAGTCAATGCTCATGTGTTTCTACTTATAGTCTTAGTTGCGAGCCTGCTTATCAGGGTGCATAAATATGTGCCTAATAGGGCGTATCGAATTTTGCAAATTTTAAGGACCGCCATAGCCTGTGTGCGGAAAACGTAGATCATCGAAAACTGTGTCCGGGCATGTGGTTGATGGATCCGATGGAGCCCGGGAAGAAGTCCCCCCGGACGACTTTAAGTTTCCGATGGTCATAACTCGGAAAATTGAAAGCATTTTTGAAAACAATGTTCTAGTGAAATGTAGAGCTTTGAAAACTCTACAAAACTACCGAAGAAACCGATGGTCCAAAAGGTGCCACTGCCAAGATTGTCTAACATCGAAAATGTGACCTTTTGGTTTTTAACTTATATTTCCTGAGAGACAAATGATTTTGTTTAGCCTGTGGTATGAGGCCAATAAGTATACATAATATTCCATGACAGTAGCTGAACTCTTTCACAAAATAATTGTGATGTCGATGTGGCACACTTTGTACTACAAAATCTGAATAAAGTGAAATTTATGAGAAAAACGAGAAATAATCGATTTAATTAGTTATTTCACCCACGAATAGTAGTAATAAGTCGATTTCGTTGCAAATACACAAATTATACACATTTTTCGATATATTTACGAAAAATTGAAGTTCGTAGCATATTGTTTCAATACAAGTGCCACATCGACATCACAATTATTTTGTGAAAGAGTTCAGCTACTGTCATGGAATATTATGTATACTTATTGGCCAAGGTGTCCCCGACTCAACAGCACCGGTTGCAGTGTCTGCACTTGCTTCGTGGGCGACGTGGCCACTCTTAAAAATTCCATTCTAGTGCTCGACCTCCTCTACCACCTCATACCACAGGCTAAACAAAATCATTTGTCTCTCAGGAAATATAAGTTAAAAACCAAAAGGTCACATTTTCGATGTTAGACAATCTTGGCAGTGGCACCTTTTGGACCATCGGTTTCTTCGGTAGTTTTGTAGAGTTTTCAAAGCTCTACATTTCACTAGAACATTGTTTTCAAAAATGCTTTCAATTTTCCGAGTTATGACCATCGGAAACTTAAAGTCGTCCGGAGGGACTTCTTCCCGGGCTCCATCGGATCCATCAACCACATGCCCGGACACAGTTTTCGATGATCTACGTTTTCCGCACACAGGCTATGGCGGTCCTTAAAATTTGCAAAATTCGATACGCCCTAGTGCCTAAGTATAAATAGGAATAGTAAATTACGTTGGATGCGGTGGAAATTATTCATTACATGAGGGATCAATTTTGTGATTCGAGTCGAGCTCACGAGGGTGTTTTTAGGTATGCAACTACATGAGTCACAATAACAGTTTCCAAAGCGAGTTGCTTAAACCACACAAGTGAGTTCGCAAGTATCATAAATTGTCCCGAATTAATGAATTGCTACGTATACGTAATTAATGAACACCTTTACGTGGGGGCTCAAACATAAATGTAATGACCACTTTCCGCAAGGTACATGTACATGTAATGCCAACTTTCCGTATGAGATAGCATTAAAAACGTATTTGCCTGATACAACAATGGCGCTTCGCTCGACCCGAAGTGCAGTTTCTTCAGCTGAAGTGAACTTCGGCACAAAAATTACTGACACCAAGCTGTACTCAATTATGTTATAAAGAGTTCCTTTTCCACTTAAAATCATCTTTATTTTCAACGCGACTCATGCCACCGTGTTGTATCTATACCTTGAAGTACTAGATTTTATTTTGTTCAGGGGTTGGAGATCCGTCTTGTTGTTAACAGTGAAACTCTAGTACTTGATAAATTTCCTAGACGCACCTGTACTTCTGTAGGAGTAAGAGCTCTGTGGTAAATATTTTCACGATTTTTATTAATTTACAATAAAAAGGATTCATTAGTAACATGTGCCATGTAATTTAGGGCTGTAGAACATTCGTCTGAAATTGGCCCGCGTAGTTCCCCGATGGACTGTACAAACCAACACTAACAGTATAACCATTCAACGTAAAATAACCGAAACCAAAGTTTTGACTACTTTTCCAGACAAGCTGAGTAAAGTGACCAGTTTGTAGAAAGAATCCTGGGTTGTTATAGTTGTATTGACTGCTCTCGTCATACCACATCTTAGTCGAGACTTCTGCAAACTGGTTATTATTCCAGCTGGCACTGTGTGCCTCAGCCAAGTTTTCCCCAGCATCTTTCTTATATGGACAAGAGTGATTAATTGTTCCCAATCCTACGTAGTACTGAGCACATTGAACAGCCAACGAGTTGAGCTATAAAAGTACATAAAGGGCACAAATCATAGTCATCTACTGATAGAGAACCGACAGTAACAATCCCATTCTCTTTATTCTACGTTTCAAACAACATTACGACACGACTTATGATATCGCATTTGGAGTGAATTGGATTGAAATTGTCGGTTCATGTATGGTTTCACTATTTTTTTTCTCCCTGAATATCAAAAAGTTCCAACCTGATTGTCCATCTGTAGCGGTGGAGCATGATGTATTTGGCGATACTGGTTGTGGAGATTTAATGCTAGGATCTGATAAGCTATTTTATGAATGTTGAGCATGGTACATTTGTGAGTTGACCACTAGTGGATAGACAATAAGAAAAGTGCAACATACTACCTTCTTGTGCAGAGCTTCCATGCAGAATGGTGATGAGTGTACAAAGTGTAGAGATAAGTGACGGTATTTGTTTCATCCTTTGTGTGTTTCAATTTTCAACAAATTACCGATGGGTAGATAGACGTTAGTTCTTCTCGATATCCACGCAGATTAATTCAGTGGTCGATTAAATGCGGTAATATTATGATATCCACTAAGTAGTTCATTAGGTCACTGGTTCTTGACATATTTATTTCGATATTTAAAAATATCAGGTCCGAACCAGGTCAAGGGGCTTAATTAGGTCCAATGACGCCGATATTTATCATTATTAGTTTAAGGCCAATAAAAAAATTGTTTTACTCATGTTGCCAGCCAGGCCCGGCCTGATAAATATACAACAGGTAGGTAAACGAAATCTCCAGAAATAGAAGCAATTGGCCTCGAAATCTTTTATATTCTCGGCAGTCGATTAATATTAAATGAAATGTGATTTTCATGGCAGGGTGAAAAATGCACTTCAAGCCCCGTTACGTTATTATTCGATTTCCATCCTCCCTAAGTGTTCCTTTTTTGCACCGTCGAATGAAATTTATCAGATTTTTCATGCTTCGGGGCCGAAAATGAGGGCAATTTTCTCGGGTTTCCGGCCCTCTGCATGAAAACTCACATGTGCACCTGTTTGGGACGGTTGATTTAAGGCACTTTCGCTTGTAGACCTCACACAAAACAGGTACACAAATGACTATTGATTGCTTTATTGGATTTTAGTCACATATTCAACAGTTTCGTATCCATCAGAGGATGTTTAGTACCTTCTAATTGACCTTTTTTCTGATAATTTTAGCTTTATTCATGCAGATTTCAAAATATGCTTGCGGATCTTTCACCGCTTGTTTAAGGCCTAAGAACATTTGCCTTAAACTGACCCAAATAGTTTCCTGGTGGACTGTACAAACCAACACCAACATAATATCCGTTCACTCGAGCATATCCGAAGCCAAATTTTTGCGAATTTTTCCAGACTATTTGGGTGAAGTGACCGGTTCGATAAGAGAATCCAGGTTTGTTGTAGTTGTACAGTTTAACCTCGTCGTACCAATTCTTACACGACAGGTCTGTAAATTGGTTGCTATTCCAGTTACCTCCAGTTCCACTAGACAGATTTTCTCCCGCATCCCTTTTGTAAGGGCAAGAATGGTCTATTGTTCGCTTCCTTGCATAGTAGCCAGCACATTTCACTGCCAACGAGTTGAGCTAAAATCGGTACAAAGTCGATCACGAAATTTCTCTTTAATCTTCTAATTAGAATATTTGAAGAGGTAACTGCAGAAACTGGGCATGTCACATTAGCGACTTATAAGAAAAATGAAATTTCATTCATCTAAGTAAGTCAATTTGAAACGGAGCTAATTCAATTTCATTTTTCTTATAATTCGCCAATGTAAAATAACACATTTCTGCATTTAACTATTCATTTATACAAGCAGTTGCTACCCCATTGTCGAGCCGTAGGGCTGGTGCATGATGCTTTCGACGATACTGATTGTGAAGATTCAATGCTCTGGTCTGATAAGCTGTAATTTACGGATGTTGTTAAACATGTCGCGTCGTTAATTCACCAAGTGATAAGGCGAAAAAGCTCACAATAAGAAAATATTCGGATCGTAAAAATTACAAGTGATCCCAATGGTTTCGTAAAGTATTACCTTCTTGGGTAAAGCAAGTATGCAGAATGCTGATGAATGCGCAGAGTGCAGCAAGAAGATAGAATGATTTTCTCATTATCGTTGTCTTTCAAATTTTTTTCAGAATGAAGATGTTCCAACCAGCTTTCTGTTCAGACAACTAATCTAGCTGTTGATCAATTAACTTTATTTAAAAACCCCTATCAACAGTTCATCTTTATTTCGATAGGAAATAATTTAGTCGCAAGTGATCGTGTCAGTATGTCACGATTTTACGCTCGTAACACGTGTTACCTGCAGCAAAAAATGTGATAGCTCATAGCACTGCTCCTAGCATTAACTTAAAAAATATTCGGAAGCTGGTGAAACGACAATAGGCTCTATGTTTCCCTTGTAAAGATAGATGCCTTGTTTTCGTTGGATGAGTGGAAAAACGCACAAAACAATCTTAAGTATGAGCTCTTATTGCTACATCCTCCAAATTTAACGCTTGTTAAACCAGTGGCAATGCTAGGAAAAGTTCTATGGATCGATAGTTCCACGTTTTAATTAGTAGAGACAAGTAACCTCAAGATTTTTATTTCTTTTGTCAGTTTATTGGAAAAAGAAGTCGATAATTTTCTAATAAAAGCAATCTAGAATAGGCAGACACCTAGTTTTTAGATAATATAACTCGCACGAAATTGTTCATTACGAAATTTTCATCATGAAAATGCTTAGATGACTTCTACGCCCTGTAAACTAACCTCAGTCCAAAGGATCCGAATTCACAATTTTTGTTAATTTATTTATGTTTGGACTTCACTAACCACATGGAGTAGGGAAAGTAAGGAAGTAGAGGAAGTACCAAGAAAGTCTGTAAAATTCTACTCGAGTATTTTGCCCTGCCTGTCTAAGGTTTTCGAGATTTTGGCCAAGGAGCAGATTACGGCGTGTCTTGATTGTAATAGGCTTCTCGACGATTACCAGTCTGGGTTTAGACCACATCACAGTACTTGCGCGGCTCTTTTGAGAGTGTCGGATTACATACGGAAGTCGTTTGACAGGAAGCTCATGACCGTTATGGTGCTCTTGGATTTTTCAAAGGCTTTCGATTCCTTGCATCATGGAAAGCTGCTTCGTAAGCTTGCTTCGAACTTCGGTTTTTCGTCCTCTGCTGTGAGCCTTATGCGTTCCTACCTGTCGAATCGCTTCCAGTCTGTTTGCATCGATGGTTATTTCTCCGAATTGGCTGAGATTCGGTCCGGGATACCTCAAGGTTCGGTCTTGGGTCCGTTGTTGTTCTCAATGTATATCAATGACCTGCCGAGCTGCCTTAGATTTGCATCGCACCACATGTTTGCTGATGACGTTCAGTTGATGTACTTCAGTCCCAAAGATGCGGTCAATCAGGCCGTTTTTCGTGTCAATCAAGACCTATACGCAGTCGATCGCTGGGCTCGTGAAAACTCCTTGAAACTAAATGCCAAGAAGTCTCAAGTTATCCTGTTTGAGGATTCTAGATCCTTGTCGCCTAGCCGACTTCCTCCCGTCCTTCTCGGTGGTATAGTCATCCCGTATGCAGACAAGGTTCTGAACCTTGGGCTTGTTATGGATAAGAGGCTGACCTTTAAAGACCAAGTGCGCGGGATTTGCTCGAAGGTGTTTGCCAGGCTTAGTAGCCTATGGCACCATAGCCACGTGTTCTCTCGGAAGGTTCGGATGATGCTGATCAAGTCGCTCGTGCTGCCTGCCTTTACGTATTGTGACTCGGTTTACTCGACCAATTTATCTTCCGCTGATGCTAGGTCATTGGGTGGTGCTTTTAGTGCCTGTGTCCGTTTTGTCTTTGGATTGAGGCGCTACGACAGCACTCGTGATCGCGTCGACGAGTTATTAGGGTGTGATATTATGACGTATCTGAAGCGTCGGCGTTGCTCGTTCATGCATGGCCTTGTTCTTTCTCGTGAGCCGGGATTTCTCTTTGATAAGCTGACCGAGGGGAGGTCAGGACGTAGCCGCCAGTACGTCATTCCGAGGCATGTTTCGACCCAATATGGCCGGTCGTTCTTTGTGAGGACTGTAGCTGACTATAACGCGATTCCCGTCGGAGTGAGGATGCTTAGCTCTGTGTCGAGGTTCTCCAACGCATGTCGAGATCACGTACGTCCCCATTGAGTCAAAAACGCTTTGCACACGGGGTTTGCTTGTCGGCTCTGTGACTGGAGTCCTTCGTTTCAAGATTATTATTTCTTATCTTTATATAATGAATGTTTCTGCGTTGCTTGCGGGCGTGGTGTCTGGTAGCACCGTAGGTGAGTTTATTTGTTCATTTATACTCTGAACTAAAATTCTTATTTTCCCATTTAATGCCGTCACTTGCTTTTTTTTATATATTTTTGTATCTCAATGTTTATCTTTGTTATGTTTAATTATCGATAGAGAGAGTTGAATAGTGTTTGTTAAATCGAAAGGATATTTGTACAAGGTTTTTCCTTTTTGTCCTGCTGAATAAAGTTGAATTGAATTGAAATTGAATTGATTTGTAAGAGAAGACCTACGAAGTCGTATAATTAACCTGTTACGGCTATTCATCTGTTATCTACAACGACGACAACAGTAAATGATTAGCTCTGACTAATGCATTCTTATATAGCAAAACTTATGTTTTAACAAATGAAGTAGAAGATTTTGCAAATTCTTGAAAGTATTTGACGATTGGAAGTCACAGATTCGATCATTGTACTAGCGATATGCTCGCCGTCTGTCACAGGTTAAGAACGGTTTGTCACTTGTCATAGACAATAACTAAAAATAAGCATAAGGCCTTGGGCTGCTGCTCTTTTTTATTTTAAAATCTATTTAATTAAATGCTTTGTTGAATGGTAAAATCTATGTTTAAACTAATGAAGTAAAAGATTTTACAAGGTAAACATACTAAGGAAGGAACCGAATAAGTGATGTCGTGAATGAATTTCCAACATCAACATTTCATCAAATCATCGAAATGGTTGCCTGCACAATAATTAGGTTTCGATTTTTCGGAAAAAATGTAGAGGTGAATCGACCCATTTAATCAAACCAATAAACGCATAAAGGAGACCTAATTTACACACTGTCCTCTCCAATTCTTATTGGCTATTGACTTTAATTGAATTAAGTGTATCCACCTACGCCCGACTCGCACCTCATATACAGGCTTGTACCGTTCGGACTCGCGTCGACATTGACGTATTATTTTCACTCTCGTTAACATAATAGACAAAGACAAGCCCACAAGATCATTACTATTACTTCAAGTCTATATAAACAATTTGTCCGCACAACATAAATTGGATTTGTCGTGTTCACGGTGTCCACGTACAATATTATAAATATGGATTTCTGTGTGTTAACAACCTGGAGTAGACATCGAAAAAAAGAAACAAAATCAATTTTTGCTATTTTTAGCAATAGAAGAAAATGTACGGGAGCCCGAAAAACTGGCTCGTCAATGTGTCGTTACCACGTTTCCTCAAACCGTTCGCTTTATGGCTGAATAAAATAAATATAAATCGAATTTGACTCCATCGAAATGAACGTATAATTTGAATCGTCAATGCTTTCTAGATGTTTGTTAGTTTCTTGAGTTTCTCTTTTTTTTCTGCTTCGTTTCGGGCAAACTTATTTTTATGGATAGAGTTTATGATGAATCAACGAAATCGGCTACCGAACAAATCCAAATTTATTATGCCGGTTTCATTCATAAAATACAATTCCATACACACAACACACCGCGTTTGTATTATTGAATGAAATCATAAAAATTTGGTTTTAGCCAGAGGGGTAGAATACGCAAAAAAAATGTGTCTGATTGCCTTGCTCAACCACTTAGGAAAAACAGCTTTGCATAGTAATCAATACTTTGTTCAAGAAATCGATAAATTGTCTGTTTGGATAACAAGAAGATTTATATGTTTTGTTATCTAGCCCAGAGAAAATGATAACAGATGGCGCTGCGCGGTGAAGCAACGTCCTGTTTAATCATTTCTCTGATCTAGCCTCACCTCATGATGACTAAACATCCTGTACTGAGGCTGTTTAACCTGTTACAGACGGCAAGTATATGCATAAGGATCAATTTATTTTCGTCCCAATTGCATCCGAACAAACAGGCGTCATTGGTATAACGGGCTTACAATTATTGAAACAAATCGGAAGCAAAATCAAACAGGCCACTCACGAACGTCGAGCAACAAGTTATTTGATTCAACGAATTTCTGTTGCCATTCAACGAGGAAACGTAGCCTCGATTCTAGGAACGCTTCCTCCATCAAAGAATCTTGGTGAAATTTTTTATTTATAATTTTTAAATTGTTGAATTGATTTTGAAAACAATAAATTAAACCCATAATGTTACACTCGAGAGATGTCAAGGTGGCGCTGTTATTATTTCAACATGTCTGGTTTCCCACATATTTTTGTGGTTTCCTTTGATCAACAGCGCCACTATGCCACCTCTCGAGTATAACTATATGATATGACCAGTATTATTATCGGGTCCATTACTTCCATTGATCAAAGTACTTTTAATCGGTTGATTTCAAATCTTGTACTTCATTTTTTTTTTAACATTCATTTTACTATAGAAAGGACCATGTTACCCAGAGCTTGTAATTATTTTTGTCGTCCTAATCGATAACAGACGAATAGTATGTGACAGAATTAATGATAGCACTAAAATTTCAAGAATGAAATTAGTTCGATTCCTGGATCTCGTGAATGTGTGGTCCTGGACCATCTACATTTCAAGTCACAATACAAAACCTATACAAACAGATAAAGTCCTCTATGGTCCGCTATATCCTACAACTAACCAATTGTTGAACTCCGACTTTAACTGCTGACCGCACATTAGGAACAACTGACTATAATTTAAGAAGTATCAATAAAGGTAATCAATGACAAGCGTGAAATTTACAGCACAGTCAGCATGACAATCGTACACATACAAAACAGAATGGAGATATCTTGGAGGTAAAGATAAGCTATTCGTTCAAGCACGTTTGCCTCAAAATGCTTCCCAAATCGATTCACATATCTCCAAATAATTTAGCACTTAATACCCAAAGTAACCGACTCAACAGAAAAGATATTCCTTCACAAGCAACAATACCCCAGACACCTAAAATAAATAATAAGAGGAAGAACACGACTAAATTAATGATGGATTTTTGCCGTTCTTTCTTTCGCATATTTTTTTTTCGCTCTTTTTTCGTTGGAAGAACATGTGTCTGCTACAAATTAATGTTTGACTTTTCGCTAAGAATAAATATTTTGCACAAAAATTAATATTTCATGAGGGTTGTTGGTGTATGATCCTATAATAATAAAAAAAACATCACAGTCGCGTAAAACAGTTGCTGTACAATGTTTCAATGTCAAGAAAAACCAAGAACGAAAAAAATCCCAAATAAAATTGTGTGTCGTGCCTGTCTCTCTTGCTATATACATAACATTTTCCCATTTTGCGATTATCTGAATTAAAACGTAAAAATGTAAACGATATAATAGCGCCAGGCACGCTAAATAAATAACAAAGTTAAGTAGATGAGCTATTGAACTTTTGTGCAAAACAAAATGAATGTACTCGTTAAACAGCTGCGTTGAAATTTAAATAAAAAAAAGACAAAAAATTGTTTTGTCGTTGCCATTCAATTTCAATATTTATAAACTGCGTTTGAAGCCGAAAACAAACGTAGATGATTTTGAATTATTATACACGAAACTGAAGAGCAGATTCACGAATGTGAAATTGTGAAACAGCACTGTAACAGGTCTGTGTATTTGACAATAAAATTTTTAAATAATCTATCACAAGCGTCAAGCATATCACAAGCTTCTCATCCGAGTATTTTCAACAAAATAAAACTTGTTTTTCTCTCGAGTATAGAAGGAAAGTCAACCGAGTTGGTCCTGAAAGTCTCGTCGAATTAGATAGATAGATCGAATTAGATACTGGTTCAAGACTTTTCAGGTGGTGGCGTCATTTGTTGACCGTGTTCGACCGATTTGGAGCCTTACTACGAGCGTCCACCGGGAACTTTGACCTGAATAACTATTTACCAAAACATCTTAATTTGTACAAGATTTTTCTACTTTGTTCGAAATTAACAAGTTTTAACTATGTCCTAGGAAGTAATGTCATTCAGCCACTTGAAGGTTTCAAAAGAGCAAAGCTCCGAACTGCTCGAATAAAATGAATTTCCAGTAAAGTCCTGACCTGTGTCTAATTTTATCTGAACTTCCAGGTCTTGACTCCACCACCTGAAAATAGATTGCATCAGATGCAGGTGTTAGTCGCCCGAAATAGTTATTGGTTAACCAAGTGGAGAAGATAGGAAATTTCACCAAGAGCGAAAGTTTGCGACCAGAGCGAAGCGAGGGCAGCGATTCGCTCAAGGTGGAATTTCCTATTTCTCCCTTAGGTGAATACACCGTTTTTCATGCTTGTGTTTTGCGAAAATCCGTATTTTTGTCCACTTTGAAGAACATTTTAGGTGAGAAAATGATCATTTTTTCACCTAATATGGCTGGATGTTAGGGGAGAATAGTACATTACTATATCATTGTGTCATCGTGATACGAGATATCAAATTATTTCACGTGTAAAGTATGGCGTTTTACTTTACGAGCGAGGGAAAGGGTCTTCACTAGTGAGGGGAAGGCCACATTACCTCACTAGTAAAGTAAAATAATTATTTCAACTGAAATGGCGCCCAGAATGACAACAAAACGCAATGTTCACCAACGCTTCATAGTGGACAAAATAAGGGTTCTTGCATCGCTAGCATGGTTGGTAAAAGCAATTTTATGGTAGAATATTGTAGTATCGACTAAGACTATCATACATACTATCAAGTAGCAACCTAACTACATTTATTAAGGTGGTTAAAATGCAACGTAGCCTTTGCATTTTACAAGTAAAATTAGGAATTAGTCAACAGTGTATGATTCTACAAACAAAGGATTGAGGTGGTACTTTGACAGCGTCAAAACGAAGTTTGTTTGCTAGAGATGAGGGTATTGAATAAGACAAATATTTTTCTAGTGATAGATGTCGCTGTAATTCAAGATGGCATCGAAAACAAAAATCGCTTTATAGAACATCTTCAAGATAGTTTGAAATATTTCAAACTATCTTGAAGATGATCTATATGCCATCCACGTTAAAACAATTCTCATACAAATAAATGAATGAACGAAATATTTAACGAAACTTAAGTGACGTTACGTCTGACAGTACCGTATCTTGAACTATGCCGCCGTGAAGTGGCGCTGTCACTCCTCCTCAAGATTGTACATGAGAAGGTTAAGCCGATAGCTGGGGCCGTTATAACAAAAGGCCACTGAACTTTGCTGTAATTTTCATTTTTTGTAGCGTAATTTTCGTTCAGGCGAAATTTCGTAAGTAAAAATAATAATTGCAAAAGACATTTATCACTCGGTGGCATAAGTAACTATTTAACAACCGTATCGTGGAAAGCACGACTGAGAACAGACTATATTTAAGAACAGATTTAGGTAACCTCACATGTTCCAAGCTTAGGCTATAAGAAACTCTCCTGACTAGAACTAATTGCTCATTTTTTGTCACCGCTATCATATTGCCTAAGATCCTACTGTACCGTTTCATTTAGTCATTCCACAGTGCATGTCAGTAAAATTTAGATATGAAATTCAGCTTCAGCTGGTTTTCAGCAGGTTTACTCAACTGTCTCATCCATCTTTATACGGTTTTACCAGTACCACGCGCATGCGTGTAACTATTCCACCACACGTATAAACAAGTATTAACCGTTTTGTCTGTGTGAGTGGACCGGATAAAAAACAGCTGAAGCACCTTCAACTCAAGTTTTCTTTTCTTTTTCGACCCATACGAAGTACTGGGGTCTTATAGGTTTACGCATACGTTTGTAACACGTCGAATTGGACTCCCTGAGTAAGGGGAAACCTATTGTGGTTGTCTAGAGATGCCAAATCCGCGAAAAAAAAAATGTCCGTCTGTCCGTCTGTCCGTCTGTCTGTCTGCACGATAACTTGAGTAAAACGCATCCGATTTTGAAAATTCTTTTTTTTCCCGTTTGGTAATGTCAAAAGACAGGCTAAGTTCGAAGATGAGTGATTTTGGATCGACCCCTCCCGAGCTGTGGCCCAATAAGTGCTTTACGGTTTTTCAAAGATATCTCCGGACATTTAAACGTTAAACTTGTAAGTGATACGTCAAATAAAAGGTATTTACAATACCGATCGACAAAAAAAAGTTTATGGAAATCGGATGACCGACTCGTGAGTTAGACCCCTTGGTGTGGAACAGGCACAGGGCGGCAAGCAGTTTTTGCTTGTAGGTCGGCCACATTTGAACATATTTCGTCTGTTTTAGCTTTATTAGATAGGTATTGACCGTACCAATCAAAATTTATGAAATTATGTTCTCCGGAGCGTGAGCTAGGTCTCTTGGAGTGAGCTCTTATCTGGCTACTCGGCCGTACAGTGAACGTTGAGTATTTTGTCAATATCTCGAGTAAATTTTGACCGAATTTCATGAATTTTTTTTTGTTTGAAAGGTATTAACGAATGTAAAGCGTCGGTACTATTTCCGGTCTCCTAACAAAATGGCTGCCGGCGGCCATATTGGATTTTAGTAAAACGATATAAAGTGGGAAAAATGATGCTTAGAGAGTTTCTGTTAACATGGAAATAATGTGTTAAGTGTGAGGGGTTTCAGGGATTCCATATATGGACATCTATATATACCTATATACAGCTATATTGAGCTATATACAGGCATATAGAGCTATATAATAGCATATTTATCTGTGAAATGTTTATTTATAGTGAAATATAGGTAAATATAGCGGTATATAGCTGTTTAAATAGGAATTTATGAAATTTGACTTCGTACGGGGCTGTCTATATTGCCTCCGGCAATTTAGTTGTATATGATAACAAGGCAAAGAGTGGATAATGTAAGTGATTTTAAAGGGAGAATAGTTTTTCAGCAGAGAAGAAAATGAAGTAAGAGAAATGAAGAGTTTCACATTAAAGGCTTTTGATACGAATAGGTGTTTCGTACGGGTCGGCGTTAGCTATGTTTTAAAGACAACACACGCCGTCAAAGGGCTTTTCGCCTAACTGACTAAATGACATTATTAACGAACAATTACATGTAACACATAGAGACGTTATCGGTACTAAATCCAAGACTCAACCCAATAACCGATTCAAACAGTCAGATGTCATTATTGTGGACAACAACCTGATGAAACGAATTTTTTGTGTTGCGGTTGAGTTTTGAGCCCACAACCAGGCATGAGCGCCGACGGAGAAACCTCGGCGGCGGCTAGCCGAAAAAAATTTCTCGGCGGCGGCGAAAAAGTCGGCTTGAGCCGGCTTAAAACGGCTCGGCTGGAGGTTCCTTTTAACTTTTTTTTTTAATAAAAACGTTTAGATAAATTCATGGAAAATGAACTAGTAAGCATGAAAATGAAATTGTACGGAAAGCGAAAATGTAGGTAGATTAGGTTGTTCAAAGTGCAAGTGGAACTGGTCTTGTTACAAGCAAGTCTCTAAGTCTAAGGTTCACTAACACGTCAAGTTTTATTGCCTCAAAACTTGAACTAAATGGAAAATCATGCTCCGGTACACTCATTTAACTCATTAAGAAAATGGTTTTCGAGAAGAAATCGAAAGCTCACGAAAATCAAGTAAAAATTGAAAAGAAAAAAAATCGAGAAAATTCGCAAAGATCGATAAAGTTTTCTCAAATTTGTGAATTAACTGATTGTGCGCCTTCGGCTCGTTCCGCAAAGGTCATACTTGCCAAAACAACAAACTTAGAAGCGAGGACGTAATATACCATTCTGGAAAATTCATGAAAATTCAAGAAAATTTTCAAAATTTTCTTAATTTTGAAAAAAAAAAATTCAAAAAGTACTTGAGCTGCTTAGGATCAACAGGAATCTCGGTTTTCAAAATTATTTCACCCATTCACCTTTCGAAATCTTTATTTCATTTTCCAGCCGTGTTTTTGGCACCGGCTCGGCTGCGGCGCGGCTTGCTCAAAAATGGCAGGCGGCGGCTCGATCGGCGGCTTATTTTCGGCGGCACTCATGCCTGCCCACAACTGGCAATTCGATAATTCAATGTGAAGTCTCGACTTACACACTGTGCTGTTGAGTTGTTTAGCCTATATTTTTAACAGACACCCTAAAAGACAATGGGACGGCATAACGCCTAACTGAAAAATGCATAATTTACATTATACATCCGAATTGTTTTGATTTATTCAATGCTCTTTGTTTCTATGTACATCTTCGTTAGTCACTGACCCATAAAACTAAAACGATAAATGTCATGCCATTGCAAAGTATTTCAAAAAAGAAATTGACCTTTTCTCGATGGAATTGTGCTGCGGCGAAAATATTACGCAATTTTCTGCAAGTTGGAAAAGAAAATATTCGTTACGACGCAATTGAAATTTTTTCCCAGCACTGAGTTTAATACCGTATGCCTAGCCCATATTTCAAAATTACGACGGTGATATGGTTACATTGTTTGCATAACCGTTAATTCGAATAGGTTTTCTTGTAATCGCACATTCGCATTAAACAAAAAAAAAATGTTGCGTGGCTGTGCTGGAAAAATATTATTTTACAATATAAATTATCAGCACATTTTAAAACCACCCATCGGACCATTTAACCGTTAATCCGCATTTTACTTTCTTTTTTTGCGAAATACACCGATGAGTTTACCTTTAATTTACTAATTCACGTTGACCTTTCCCCCCCACTAATAATATAAATTGTGCTCACAACCACACAAAAACAACAAGAAAAAATGGAAAAGAAAACATAAACAAACAAGAGGATGACTCAAGAAAAATAGTCCAAACAACGCCGTGAAAAACTTCTTTAATTATTAAGATGTTACAAGAAGCTCATTATGTTAAAATATAAAAAAAAATTTACGCAAACAAATTTCTGTGTATCTCGTGTAAGCGATAAGAAAGAGCTTATGTTTGAACAAGGTGAGGTTATTTGTAGCTCTATATTTGGATGAATTAATTTCTGGTGGCAGAACGGTACAAAAAAAAAACGGAAAATTTCTTTAAAACGTAAAAGAAAATATAAAATTTCATTAACCTTTTGAAAACGGAGATGTTTATGATTTAGTAGGGGAAAGTATCGTTAATTTCTTTATGCATCGTGTTATAATCGCTCAGACCACTCACTCAAACAATTTTCGGAAAAGTATAATTTCACTTGTCTATCGAATGATCCCATTCCTCAATAGTACAAAGGTTAGGTGTTGCACAAAGGTTAGGACCGGACGGGTGCTACAAAAAAATAGACGTTTTACAACCCAGAAAATTGCAATTATCGACATTGCTAACCAACAAACAGACTCAGTTAAAGCTTTGCCAATACATTAAACATTAGTAATGAATTTACATGTAAAGGATTAGTATTGCATCGACGTTTAAGCTTCTCAGATACTGTAATGAAGACTTAATCACTAATATGTTCGCATACGCTTATTACACACAGCCAAACCATATTAAACGTTATCCGTGATTGCTACAATAGAGTCCGTAATCCACTTTTACGGCTAGATTAAACTGAACTCATAAAGTACAAAAGCTTTCATCATAAGGGTATACAATACAAGTTAATTCGAAAATGAAAAATACAAGTTACAAGGTATTGGGTATTGGGTAGCAGGCAAGTGGGTGAACGTTTTGAGATTTAATATATTAACCATTTTACGGGTCCATCTTTAGTGAATCGTAAACAAAATGTTGTTTCAATTTGAAATGCAACTGTTAAGGATACATCAATATAATTGTTGAACGAGGCCTATAACATTACAGCACTCACAGTTACTTCTTCCATGTCGGTTCGGTCGTTAATTGGTTTGTACTTTCGGTGGTCATTCGGGCGGGTGAGTACAACTCAGGTCAGAGTGACTCAGTACAATCCCCTTTATTGATATTCTGAAGATACTGTCAGACAATTGTCGTTATCTACGTGTATTGTGCACCGCGACAGTGCCTAATTTCAAGATTTTTTTTTTCAGAATCGTCTTTATCGGCATAAATAGCACAGTCCTAGCTATTGGTTAATTTATTACTACTGTTGAGGCGTACTAAATCTCTATACATGTTTGTAAAGAAATCAGTAAGACGTGTGTGGTATCGATGCCCAAAAAGCTGTATTGTTTAGGTTCTTATATTTACTTCGTCTTCTTTGGTGATGTCTAGCAAGAGGATGGCTTCTGTATTGGAGTTGCTTGAACGTCTCTTTTCGTGTTTGATGGTGTATTCACGTAATTCGAGACCCATTTTATTTCTAAGTCCATGTGAATGTTCTTGTTGGTTACGTAACTGTAGGCGTTGAGGTATTCTTTTGAAAAACAGCCTACCGAAATCGGACGCATTTTCCAGTGGACTTTTTTATATGTGCCTAGAAAGGTATTCGACCCTAGAAGCCAAAACCACTTTCGAAAAAATTCTTCGAAGTTTGCGTGGCTGGTGAAAGGTGAACTTGCACTTTTCTTTCAAAAATTTCTCCAGTTACACGAACCGTACAGGGTCGTGTGGCGTGTCATTAGACACGTAATCACATGTACTATTGCGCCGAATAGGGACTTATTGGGTTTAAAATTCATCGACACTGAAATATGTGCAGTTAAAGTTTTCAACCGAAGACGTACACTGTTCTTACTGAAATTTCTCGAGGTCCACAAAACGTACAGGGTCGTGTGGGGTGTCATTAGAAAGGTAATTTAATGTGCTTTTGGGCCAAACAGGGTCTTATGAAGTTTTCCAGTTTTCCAACGAACCCATGCCACCTTACGGAAATGTAATTCGGACTACGAAAACCCATTTTTCGACTTTTTGGGGCCTAGGCACCAAGGCCTAACTAGGCAAATATAAAAAAGCACCGAAAAAAGTAGCAACAATTTCGGTCAGTCGAAATTCAAAAGTATCCCTCATGAACAGTCTCTAATGTTACAGTTTGTACGAGATCACAACAGTCTCTAAAGCTTAAACAAAGGGATAATAAGTTTCCTTCGTTGCATTCTTTAAAATCCGTGAGAAGAATTAGAAAGGAAATAGATGTCGACGTCTAAGTTTTATCCTACTTTTATTTCAGAAGATAATTTCAATTAATTCCAATTTTTCAAATTAGTAACGAAATAGCGAATAGCAACAACATTGACTATTTGTATATGACTGCGAATAATCACTTCGTTATTATGCTGGTGGTTATTTGTATAACAGCTGTAAAACAAATTCTAGGGAAATTAGGGAGTTTGTAATCCCTGATGTTAAGTCAAAAGGTTATAGATCCAGGGACTATTTTAAGAAAAAACATTTTTCCATAAAATTTGGAGAGATATGGACAAATCTTTCCTCATCGTTTCGAGTTCGTTGTTCGATCTCCCAAAAATAGTCCGTGACTTTTTGGCACACCATCAGCAAAAGGTTACGGATATCTTGAGAGAGGATATCCCAGGTAGTGTCCATTAAGTTAAAAATTACGCGTGCAGTGTACGGTTACTTCTAATTAAAAAAAGAACCTGAAACTCTAAATTAATCCCGTCGGATTGGTAGATAATACTTTTCGACTTCGGTTGCAAATTGACCTTTTAGGAACAAGCTGTAAGACATTATTTCGCATAATAATAAAGTTAATGGCATATTTCGGAACAGACAATCCAATGTAAACAGCATCGTTGAGTTGATAGAGATAATCATAATACATTTTGCCATGTTGCTCGTTTCGCATACAGATAGTATGTATAGCAGTAACTATACTATTTTGATGCGGATAGATGGCTGAACGTTCCATATAAGAAAAACCATTTCATATTCTTAGCTTCTGTTTTCTTCTTATTTATTCAAAAAACTTCTCTACCGTTAACTCTAACACACAGGTATCAGCTCCCGGCAAAGTTATATTGATTACTGGTTGTGAATCACCGTTGGCTTGGTTTTTGGCAAGGAAACTCGACGAACTTGGTTTGAATAAAAATTTTGCTCTTTTGTCGAATTTTACCATTAACGATTTTTGTTGTTTTTTTGTTTTTGTTTTTTTTGGTGTGCTCGGTAATTATACGTCAATTCTCTAAGGCTTCACCATTTTTGCTGGCTTCACCAAACGAGCATGCGAAGATGCCGATCAACTGAAAGAGGAGGGCACTGGTCGCATTACCATTTTACAACTCGATGTAACTTCGGAACGACAGGTACGAACAAAATGAAATTTACGATGATTGATTGGGGTGATGCAGTGACTTTGCACATGGACCGTTGCATACGTAATTGTAAACCCACAGTTCAGTCAAAAAACTGTAAATGAATTCAGAGATAATATCAACCAACCAATGTTTGAAGAAACGAAAAAGCTGCAGAAAAGCTTTCGAAACAATTTGTTGAAGCTTTCATTCATCAAAACGAAAACTTTTGCTTTTACAGATGCTTGAAGCTTCGTTGCTAATTTCCGAAAATCTACCAGAGGGAACACGAGGATTATGGGCAGTTGTTCATTGCGCACAATGGGTGGCGTTGGGTGAACTTGAATGGGTTCCTTTCCCCGTTTTACGTAAATCGATCGACATAAACTTACTGGGTATGAACGCTTACCAGAGAGTGAAGCTTTTTCCATTGTACGGTTTTAACCGTTTGAAAAACGTTTTTCTATAGGTGCCGCCCGTTTAACGCAAATTATGTTACCATTGGTACGCCGGGCTAACGGACGGATTGTATTTCTATCATCGGGTAAATATTGGGTTCGACTTCTTGGTGCATTGTAGTTTTCGTTTCAAATGAAGACGAAGAACAAAATCACGCTCTTACACTCAGGTCAAACTCTTGAGAATTGAATGTGTTTCAGCTCTCTCTCGGATTCCCGCTCCAGTTCGTGGAGCCCAATGTGCTACGCAAGCTGGCTTGGAAGGATTGGCTGTGTGTTTGAGACATGAATTGAAACCGCGTGGTGTTGATGTGTCAATTGTATCAGCCGGTGAATTTGCAGCAGGAACTGCTTGGCTATCTGAGTCGTCAATGTTGGAACAAGTAAACTGAAAACGAGTTTCTTTCGATGAAATATTTCTAATCCTCGACTATTTCCCAGGCAAGAAACATGTGGGCCTTACTCAGTGATGAGCAAAAGCAGACATATGGTGAGGATTATTTCGAACAGGCACTTCGTTCTCTGGAGAAGTACACCAATGTGGTAAGGTTTAAAGTTGAACGGTAGACGAGCTGAACATTTTTTTAAAACATTTTTGCGGTAATTCGTTAAAGGATGCCGATATCTTGCCAGCTGTACGGGCTTTGATCGACGCTTGTATTCGTACGTTCCCATTGCCTCGCTATACGCCAGTGACGCGTGGAGAGAAAATTCAAACAATCATTGCCGAACACTTTCCACGTTCCGTTTACGATATCTTTTATGCCAATTAACAGAACGAGCCGCCTGGACATACACGTCTCTGATTTTATTGATTAATGGTATACATTTTGTGTAGATAGAGCCAACAGCATTTCTTAAATGTGTAATAGTTGTTTAAATTTGCGACAATTTTTTTTTCTCGAATATTTTCCGGCCGAACTAAATCAATTGTAACGTAAATAAAATTCAAATGAAACATTTATTCGATGTGGTTTGCATCCCAGCTAAAATACCAACGCAAGGTAAGTATTTTTAACGGAGTGACTATTCGACCGCGCGGCCAAATAGCCAGTTCTTCTTTAGTAGACTATTTGACCGCGCAGTCGAATAGCTAGTTCTTCTTTAGTAGACTATTTGACCGCGCGGTCGAATAGCCAGTTCTTCCTTAGTGTACTATTTGACCGCGCGGTCGAATAGCCAGTTCTTCCTTAGTAGACTATTTGACCGCTTCTATCGTGAAATCATTTGAAAATTTTTTGTTTCAAGCTATATTTTTGGGAAATATATTTCGTAAAATATCATCTAAATACCCGTATCGTCTAACTTTTTCATGCAAATAACAGGCACGATAGTTAACACATAGGTAAGTCTAGATTGATAATTTCCACTGTCGACTGCCAAATACAACTCGATGGTATTTGCTTGTTTTACATCCAGATACAATAATTTTACTAGGCCCCATCTTTTGGATGGGTCAGATCCCTTGACTGACTGACTACTTTTCTCAAGAAGATTTTTGTAATCCGAGCAAAAAACAAATCACTCTAAAAGTATATAAAAGTATACCAGGGTATGCGTACCCTACTTTCGATACAAAACACGTATATGAGAAATTCCAGCACTTGATCATATACTGGCTCATACGTATTTTCAGTACTTAAGAGGCATCGATGATTTGCTGAAAAGTATACATTTGGGTGATTTTTAAATACTGTCTTTTGGTGATATATTTCCACCAAAATTATCATTTTTCAAGTATGTACGACCGCAATAACGACCACGAATGTGTTAGCTTTCAACATAAAATAGATTTGGTTGTAGCAGTTTGACCAACCCTGAGAAAACTGAGCAGTTTATGAAAATTTCGGTACACTGGTTACTTTTTTCAGAACTGGTCAAGTGACTACAACCAAATCTACTTTCTGTTGAAAGCTAATACATTCGTGGTCGTTATTCACGCCGGTAGTGCGGTCGAAATTCAAAATGGAAAGTGCGGAGGTCTTTCTAACGTAGCGTCATTTTCATACAATGAAGCGTTGAAATGTATTTTTCGGTTCACTTTTTCATCGAATCGTTCACTTAAAATTCAAATTTTAGGCACACTTACGGCGTGAATTGCGGTCGTGTGTTTTGAAAAAAGGATTCTGATGAAAAGATACCATCAAAAAGGCAGCACGAGATACAGACCCTGGAAAGAGGCGAATTTCTTGCTTACATATTGAATAAAAATGAAACTCGTGTGATTACGGCCCTCGCTTCGCTCTGGCCGCAAAGTTCACACTCGTCCAAACTTTAATTGTTTTCTTATCATCGATATAAAGATATTACACACACAAAATTTTGGAATGAATCCTAGAATATTACTCCAGTATATTCCATTAACGAGCTTAACCCAAAAATGTCTTTCTTAGTGGGATAATTGTCTTTTGTGGACCATTAAGAATTACTCAACTAATAACACGATAATATCACGGGACGATACAAAAATTCTTTTAGGAATATCTCTGAGATCCCCCGACCGTCATAGCCCAACTTTGAACTTATCCTCGGGAATGGAATTCCCCGTTGAATAAAAAAAGTTTTTGAAATCCGTTGAGGATTACGTCAAGCTATCGTGTTATCTCGGAACGAGACAAAAATTCTTTTGGGAATATCTCTAAGATCACCAGCCCGTTACGACCCATCTTCGAACTTAGCCTCAGCAATTTTATTCCCTGTCGATTAAAAAAAAGTTTTTGGAAATTCGTCGAAAACTACTCGAGTTATCGTGTTATTAAGGAACGAGACAAAAATTCTTTTGGGAATATCTCTAAGATCACCAGCCCGTTACGACCCATCTTCAAACTTAGCCTCAGCAATTTAATTCCCCGTCGATTAAAAAAAAAGTTTTTGGAAATTCGTCGAAAACTACTCGAGTTATCGTGGAATCAAGCGACCAGACAAAAATTCTCCTGAGAATATCTCTAAGATCACCCGTCCGTTATAACCCATCTTCGAACTTAACCTGAGGAATTTAATTCCCCGTCAAATAAAAAAAAGTTTTTGGAAATCCGTCGAAAACTACTCGAGTTATCGTGGAATCAAGGGACGAGACAAAAATTCTTTTGGGAATATCTCTAAGAACACCCGACCGTAATAGCCCATCTTCGAACTTAACCTCATTAATTTAATTCCCCGTCGATTAAAAAAAAGTTTTTGAAAATCCGTTGAAAATTACTCAAGTTATCGTGTTATCAACGAATCATCAAAGTGTGACAAACATTTTCTGTATTTAAGGTTTTTGGTCATACATTCATGCATTTTCAATCATAGTAGTGATCATTGTGTGACAAACATTTTAGGGTGTTTATCATCCGTAAGACCCATGACTTTCGGTCAAGGGAATAATATAGCTAAGTTGTCAATTTTTATAAATTTTATAAATTAAATCATAAACCAAGGCGTTTCGGACAAATTAGAGAAAATTTCCCTTTACAAACTAAATTTTAAAACTAGGTGTTTCACGCAGATCGGAGTAGATTTTCCTTTTACGAAACTTTTTTTGAGTCTTAGACGTTTCACACATATTAGAGTAGATTAGTGCTGGAGGTCTACTTTCGCGATGTTTTGCGATGCATGGAGGGATATGTATGATGGATGTGGACTGTCAGATCCCCGGTAATTCTCTATAATGTTTCACTACATTGAAAATACATAAAGTAACTAGTTTGACTGCATGCACCACAGTAATATTTAAGTGCTAACATTTAGGACAGTCATGTAACGTGTGTAATGATAATGATGCCCTCTATGGTCCTGCAGAGAACTTGAAACTAGTCAAGGCAAAGGCGCAGTTAGATGTCATGTATGACTGCTACTATCGCTTTTAAAAATCTGTCTAATTGGGAGTGGATCCAGATCACAGCGCTCTATGTGAAGTGTGAGTCAGTCCAGTCCACTTTCGCAGTCCCAAATAAATAATTGAATTAATTTTACAATGTTTCGTGATTTGGAGGCTTTAGTAGAAACGTGAAAAACTGTTGCGCTATGCGTTGGTGAAAGTAAGACAGAAAATTATTTACAAAAGGGTGAATCAATATTAATATTATGTTATGATGTTTCTCGGTTTGTAGTAGCATGAATTTCAAGTTTTGAAAGCCCTTAACAGATAGAGTTCCCTTTCATCTTTAATAATTACAAGCTAATCCTGCCAGTGTAGACTATTTGAACGCTCAAAAAATGGTGGGACAAATAGTCTGGACTCATGGGAATGGCTATTTGACCGCGCGTTCAAATAGTCTACACTGCTAGATCTGGCAATTCGCCCGCTAGCGGTCAAATAGTCGTCACTGCTAGGAATTTACTGTGTAAGTTACTGTGCCGAAAAATTTACTGTGTTAGCGGTAAACAAATCTAGTGCCATGATGAACTAGGAGCGAGACTACTAGATATACCGGAACTCCTAACAATGCTTTTGCGTTTTTTTGTTTGCAAACCTGACAATCGGCTCCGCTCTGTCTGCTGGAAATGTAAATAGTAGACAAGCTATCCACTAGGTTATTGAGATGTTCAATGCTCAGGATGATTTACTGTAGTCAAAATTTGCGTTAGTTCAGATAATTCCTTTGATAGTTTTAACCTGATTAATTGAAAAGTAGAAAGTGAGCTTATTCTTCGAATATTAAATTCTCAAAATTTATTTTGTAAAAAAAATAATTAGAAAAGGATAATCATCTGTTATAAGCAGGAGAGACACAAAATAGCGATGACCTCCGGAAAATGTATTTTATTTGTAGCAAAATTCATGTATCAACGAATGAAGTAAAAGATTTTGCATTAAACATTAGCGGGTAGTTCAAACAAAAAGGTGTGACAGATTGATCTTACAGTTTGAGATTAAAATAAACGAACCAAAAACGGGGTAATTTTTAGTGACGGTTTGACGAAACTATGGCCCACCTGTTGGGTGGATCAGATCCCTTGACTGTCTGAAATTCTCAATAGTTTTTGTATTGGTAAATGATTTGTTAGAAATCAATGAAATGTATTTTTGATGGCCACAAAAACATAACTAGAGAAAGAACTATTAGATCTAATCTGTCTTAGTCACTTATTAATAATTTCATTCTATTTAGTATCACTGAAAATCTTCGAGGCGTTCTGTAAACACCGGTATATTAGTTTTTATTTTTATTTATTTTATTCGGAATAATCATCGACAGCATGTTTGCCAACTGATGATGAACGATTACAACGATTATCAATCAAACTCTTAAAAATTATAAACAACAAATGAAACCTGACGAAACTTAGAACGAAAACCAACTATCACTACAAAAAACTTGAATAAGAAAAATAACTATCGCGTGCGTCTTAGCAATACTGAAACCAATCTTCATCCAACTACCCGGCTATGGTATCAGAAAACGTATGAGCCAACGGCGAATTTCAGTTCACAATCAATTGACAGAGACTTGATCAAACGGCGATACGTGGACCTATTGGCTCGCGGGTCAACTAAACGACTAAAATTGTTAAAAATCCTGGACAAATTGCAAACCGGCTCGAAAAAGCCGTAAAACGTGCGATGAGTCGGAACGTGCAAACACTCATGAAAACGGAGGGACCTGGAAGGTCGGTTAACGACGAACTTTAAAGCGAGGTCGGGAGCATCAATACGACAGCTGAGAAGATCATGCACGAAAAATGCGCACAGATTTAGCCTTCGCCTCGACAGAGTCTCGATCCCGAGAGTTTTACACCTAGACACATAGGAGGGAAGCCTGTAATTAGCGTCTCTCCTAACAGTCCTACGGAGGGCATAAATGACAAAGTTCTTTTGTATCGACTCGACCTTGGCTACTCTGTCGGTTTGCCAGGGATACCATACAACCGAGGCATACTCAAGATGCGAGCGAACGAGTGCACAGTAGACACTAACAAGTTGGTGAAGCCGTAACACATTCGTTTCATGAATCCAAGCATCGAATACGCTTTCGATACAACATATTCAAAGTGAAAATTAAAATTGAGCGCACAGTCAAGAAAGACTCCAAGATCGCGAATAAGCGTCACACGTTCCAAAATGGAAGCGTCGATATAGTAGTTGAACAACACTGGATCTCTGGATCGGTGGAAGGAAATCACCTTACACTTATCAATATTTAGCGGAAGGCGGTTACGGCAACACCAGCGAGAGAGTGCGTCAAGGTCACGTTGAAGCAACACACAATCGAGTATAGAGCTCACACGAAGAAATATCTTCAAGTCATCAGCAAACAACAGAAACTTGGCCGAAGCAAACACTGACGTGACGTCATTGACAAAAACAATAAACAAAAGAGGACCAAGGTGACTACCTTGAGGAACTCCTGCCGTAACGTCAAACGAACGTGACTTCCAACTCGACAACTTCACGTATTGGGAACGACCACTCAGGTACGAGTGAATCCAACCGAGCAGACTTGAGTGAATGTCAATCTCTTTCAACTTCTGCACTAGCAAGCTGTGAGACAATCTATCGAACGCCTTACGTATGTCAGTGTACACAGCGTCTAGCTGACAGCCGGACTCCATGACATTGACAGCCTCATTAACAAAATCCACTAGATTCGACGAAGTTGACCTCTTCCTCATAAATCCATGTTGCTTGAAAGACACGACCCTCTTCAACTTACACATCAACTTACCGGCTACAATCGACTCAAAAAATTTCCCAAATGTCGGCAATATCGCTACATCCCTGTAGTTTTCGACACTAGACCTAGCGCCACTCTTGAAGACGGGGGTGACGTAAGAAACCTTCCACCGTTTAGGGAAACTAGTCCTCAGCGACATGTTAAATATAAAGAGAAGTGGAGCGGCTAAGACATCCGAACAGTTCTTCAAAAACAAGGGTGAGACATTATCAGGGCCATCGCCTTTTGATGTTTTCACTCCATTGAGCGACTTATACATCGATACTTAATATTACAGGTCTGGTTTTATGCTCACATTAGAGTGTTATTAGTGTCTATAAAATGCCCAGGTAAAAATATGCCTCGCTTCGCTCTGGTAGCAAACTTCAAACTCGTTAATTTTTTTCTTCTATTTATTAGCTTCTGTTCACAATACAAAATCAAATTCGTTTAGCAACAACAGCTAGATTTAGGTCAATATTATATCTATCTTGGAACCAAACCTCAGGAATTACATTCGTCACCAAACATTTTTTTTAAATCGGTTGAGCATTGTTCAAGTAATCGTGTTAACAAAAAGGAGAAAAGGCTTCTTTTGAGAACTACTCCCAGATGATTGAACCGCGAACCAGTACGCTCCATTTTCGAACTTGACCTGAGGATTGCAATACTTCAATCGAATAAAAACAACACATAGTGATCGGGTTACGTTCGATGTATTTTCTGTTGTAAGACCCTTGACTTACAGTCAATGAAATAAGATTCTTCTTGATTCTCAGCAAGACTTTATTATCTGAAACGAAAACTACGTTGTGCCACTAAAACGCACAAGTTGAGAAAGAAAAATATTTTCTGTAAAGTGAAAAGCTCTCCAAGTGAAAAGTTTTCTTTGGAACTTTACGGAATTCTGATTGTGGTAGTTATGGAAACACAATTTTATTGTCGCATCGCTACAACTTTCAAATATCCATAAATTTCCATAGAATGAGCTGAGCACGAGGAAATGTGCGTTGATTAACATTAGCCCCAAAAATTCATAAAACTTCGAAAGAACAACAACATCCAACAACAACTTTTATTGAATCAGGAAAAATATTAAATTATGAATGGAAAAACATAAAAGTATTTAATCATCGGCGCTGAACTTGCAAGACCAACAAAACCCAAACCCGAATCCAACAACAATGTTCAACAGATTCTGAAAATGTTTCGCAAAACAAATCTGGAATTATGTTTCATCAATTTCTGATGAATTTAACATTTTGTTGGCTAATTACGCCGGAGAGTAATTACGACGGAATACATAACCAAGGCAACATGTAGTAATGTCTAGTCTGGTGAGGGAAAGAAAAATGATTTACAGACTCCGCACCCAAACCCGGTGATACAATATACGGACCGAAATGTTAATCGATAAAAAAAATTATTTTGAATTGTAAAATTGCTATTAATTGCTAAATATACGTTTCGAGGTACTCCACACTCCCAAACGTACATTATGAGGCTTATACGGCTCGTGCCGATTCGTAATTAAAATTAAAATTTCTTCTGAACGTCACGACAGATTGATGCAAAATCTTTTACTTCATTAGTTTTACCATACGAATCTCTTTATAACATCCCATTGAATGCTCATCGCTTATTTCTGTCGTCACACTCGATAACAGATGTTGAAGACTAGTCTAACTTTATGACTCACAGTCAAGCTCACAGTCTGAGTATACCATAGTGAGGACTAATGTACTAATACAACAATGAACTTGACCCAGCTACACTATGGCATTGCTAAAACCATTAAAAAAATATTTTCATTAAAAATTCAAAGTTTCATTAAATTTACTCGTGAACGAAGTTTATTTTCCAAGCTTTTATTGCTCGAGCAAATATATTTCACTCTTCTGAACGTATATTGCACAAACATCATACCACAACAGTGTCGATGTATGTACAGATTCGCTCAGTTTGTTGTTGGTAACAGAGTTGTTTTTCAGTATTTGCTTCTAATGTACGACCTGTGTGAAAAGGCGATAAAAACGAAACGACCGATCGAAAGTTTTGTCCATTACTTATCGAGAGACCTCACACTAAATTGTGTTTATTTTATGTTTGGCAAACGTTCACTGCTATAACGTATTTATTGCCAAAATTCCTTCTTACTCCCATCAAATCGTTTCCCTTCTTATTTCCATCAAAACGTTCATAATAATATTCAGCAGCAGTAAGAAAGCACGTAAGTAGACCGTATTCTAATACCCGCTAAGGTGAGGTGAAGTGCTCACACACACGGGAGTTGTAACTCATATAATGGACGAATTTCGAAGAAGATTTTACACCACAAAAATTTCGCTCAGATTTCTTTGTAAAGAAGGAACACTTTTCGTTCTGTAAGCTTCGGAGTTTACATAAAAGCTGCTGATTCTCAGGGTGGCTATTTCTCCAGGTAATCTACAATAGCTGCCATGCAACAGCTGTATTGTCTCATACAAAAAATGCAGCTGTGGCAGACATTACTGGAAACAAAGTTACCTGCAGCAGGTTAGATTTTCAACTCTTTTTTTGTCAGTGGCCATGACTTTTCGACAAAAATTTTCGAATTTACTTGAGGATAAAATCTAATCAGTTGCCATGGAGGAACTTTACTCCCGGACTATGCATATCTTCAGAAAAAAGGAAAAAATCTCAAAATTTTCACAAAAGTGATTTTTCTAGAAATATTTGTCCTATAAAGAGTCTATCAAATACCCCATCTTTTGTGAATGACACAATGACCGAATATGTATTGAAGTGGGTTTAAATAACGAAGTTCTACTAATTCAGAACAAATCCAAGTGTTCAGCGGACAACTAGCCCCAACAGTAGTTATTTATCTCTCAGAAATTGAGATAGAAACTAAGTCATGATAATTAGTTCTCAGTTCTTATGCGTCGAAGTCAATAAATAAAAATGTTGGAAGTTTGAAGGAAACGACTACAAATCAAATATCCGATGCAAAACAGTGTGTTGGGATGAAGAATATTGCTAGATATCATGTCCGGAGCGATAGCGGAGGACTTGACGCAGTCTAACTTCCAAAAAAAGAACGAAGAAATTTTTTTGAGACGCGGCAACTATATATAGGCGAGAATTTAAGTTTCTTTCCTTTGGCCTGTATCACCACAAATCCTATTCTTATTCGCGCTTCAAATACGAGCAAAACGAGCTATGACTCGACTATGTAACTTTAAAATTGCCGGAGATACATCGTTTTGAAGTTGGTCATTTTGATAGAAAATGCACCAAATTAACGTTTTCCAAACAATCAAAATCTTTCAACTTACTCTGTATGTTTCTATCTATCTATCTGTCTATCTATCTGTCTATCTGTCTATCTGTCTATCTATCGACGGTCGATCTCGGAAACTAGTCAGCCAATCTCCATGAAATTTTGCAGGAACCTCAGGGTGGGCATAAAAATGAAAATGTGTCACGCCATTACCCCAGGAAAAACCATAATTTTGTTTTATTGGCCTCGAAGTGGTTTCTGAGTGTGGTTTTCGAGGGTCGGGAACGCGTTTTCGGCTGTAGCTTCGCTGTATTGAAACCTACAGAGGAGTGCGACCCATCAAATGAAAGGTATTCGTAACACGATTCGAACAAAAAAATAATTCGGGGCAGATTCGTTTGAGCTAAAGTGATTAGAGTGACCAAATTTTGAGCTACTCGAGCGTAGGATGAAAGGACTAATATTTTTTTGGGTTATGAAAGATAGAGAGTTACTTTTATCGGCAAAGTCTCAGAGTTTTACGAGTACAACATAGGGGCATATGTGAAAAATGTCGAAAGTTGGAAATGGGTGGGTCAATTATGTTCTTAGAGGTATTTCTTGAATGGTGGCAGATAGACAATTACTTTCTTCGTCAAAGTCTCAGAGTTTTACGAGTAGAAAAGAAGGGCATTTGTGAAAAATGTCGAAAGTTGGAAATGGGTGGGTCAATTGGGGTTTTAGAGATATTTCTTGAATGGTGGCAGATAGACAATTACTTTCTTCGTCAAATTTTCGATTTTCGTCAAATTTCAAATTTCGTCAAATTTTCGATTTTCGTCAAATTTTCGATTTTCGTAAAATTTTCGAATTTCGTCAAATTTTCGAATTTCTGTTATAAACTGTTATAAAAAGCAGTGTTCTAAAACTTCTAAAACGACTGATATCCCAACAAAAATCTCTTCGAGAAAAGTGTGACGCAGTCTTTGAAGTACAATTTCTAAAATGAATGATATCGCTAGAGTTGACGCTTTCAGCTTCGTTACGCAAAAATTAAATTTTACACCCAATTTTAGTTCAAACAAGCTGGCTTAGTTTTTCTCATCATCTGCCAAATAATTTTTACCAAAAAAAATTGACTGGAAACAACCAAAATTTTACCAAAAAAATCTGCGTCGCAAAGTGGCAAATGTTCAGGAACAGAACAGCAAGAAAATTTATCTGCCACATGCGACGCAGATTTTTTTGGTAAAATTTTGGTTGTTTTCAGTCTAAATTTTTTTTGGTAAAAATTATTTGACAGATGATGAGGAAAACTAAGCCAGCTTGTTTGAACTAAAATTGGGTGTAAAATTTAATTCTTGCGTAACGAAGCTGAAAGCGTCAACTCTAGCGATATCATTCATTTTAGAAATTGTACTTCAAAGACTGCGTCACACTTTTCTCGAAGAGATTTTTGTTGGGATTGCAATATTGTCACGTATTGAAATGAATTGCATTTTATGAATGCCATGCCAAATAATAAATGCATCCATGTCGGTCGGTTGGCTTTATTAAATTAGCATATGTGATACGTCGATTGTTCCCTGAAACGATGAATTTTGTCTGTCCAATTTCGCTTATTAAAAAAAAATGAGTGACGTGTGGCCACATGCACTAAATTAAATTGAATTCATTTTGCCAAGCCAAACTCAATGAAAAATTTAGCTGGGAAACATGGTCGTCTCTCTCATTGCCATTTTCTTGGTTGGTAAAGAACTATAAATTATAGTCGACCTTCGCCACGATATTTCCAGTCAACCAGCCACATATTCTACACCTGTGTATCCAAATGAGTGTTCATGAATTTTTAATTTTCCATCTGTTATCCAAAGCGAAGGTCACATATGGGTGGTATACGTACACGGTAAACATATTCACGTCGTACAGACCTATAACATGGAGTATTTGTTGCTTCACCAAGAATGCTCCTTTCATTATCCCATCCAATAAAAGTGTTTTAGCCAACATTAAATATTCACGTAATTCGAGAGAAATTTTGTTATGTTTCATGTACCAAACACAAACATTGCTCCAGGGAATGTGGCTCTATTAACCTTTCACTGGCAGCAAGCATATCAGACGTCTTACTATTGGATCTATTACTTTATTCCATCGAAGTATTTCCAAGAGATTGATTTCTAATCTTTTACTTCATTTCATTGAACGTGAACTTTTTGCTATTCTTGTCGTTTATTACATAACAGATGGTAGACCTTACGGACCCATGATACTGTATAGTTATCTCGCTTATTTATTTCGTTCATTCATTTCGTTTGCATAATCAAGTAACACTGTGCAGCTCCAGTGAGCTAAGTAAAACAATTTAAACGAGCTGCTTCTCGTTAGGAATGGGTATAAACTCTTGGGAAAGCCAATTATCACACATTTTAAGACGACAATGTTGTGCTAAACATGTAATTTGAGTTTGATTTATTTCATTTTAGCCAGATGGTCTCTGCAACCGGGTGCAAATAGTGTTTCAAAGACAAGTTGCATCGGGGTGTGGTGTAAATAGTCTATAATACACTATTTGTAGCAGGGTGGAAATAGTTATGTAACGGTATTTACACGAAACTGTCGAAACATACAATTATTAGGTCAGTTTGTACAAGGAAGATTCAAGTTGCTTCAGTTGAAACACCGGATTTACAGGTTACTTTGTGTAAGGAAGATTTAAGTTCAGACGATGCAAGTAATTTGTAGCCCAGTTTGAAGTATTTGATTTTAAAGAAGAAATAACTCGTCTGTTCTCGTCTCAAGTTGAGACACTCAATTGTTAGAACAGGGAAGGTTCATTTTGTGAAAAAATGAACTTTTGCAAGACCCTTTTGCGTGAAAATTATGCTTCATAGACTGTTTGTACTTGACTAACTATTTTTGGCTTACAAACATGGCCGGCTGGCTCGATAAAGACATTCGGGTGTTGTATGAAAAAAATTTGCAAAAAGCCCTTCTTCTTAATCCATAGAAAATATGGCGTCGCCCGAATGCCCATAGATCATCTTCAAGACCGTTTGAAATGCCATCCACGTTAGGAAATGCCATTCTTCTTCTTCTTCTTCTTCTTCTTTTTCAGCCTGTTTCTGTCCACTGCTGGACGTAGACCTCCCCAATTCTTTTCCATTCCGAACGATTGGTTGGCACTTGTTGCCAATTTACGCCTGCAATTCTCTTTATACCATTACTCCATCTCTCTGGTGGTCTACCTCTAGGTCGTGTTTTAGGTGGTCTCCAGTTCATGATCTTTTTGGTCCAACGTTCGTCCGTCCTTCTTGCAATATGTCCCGCCCAGCTCCACTTTAAAGATGCTATTCTTTCCATGACATCAACGACTTTTGTTTGTTGTCGAATCCATTGATTTGTCATTCTATCTCTGAGCGTAATTCCAAGCATACTTCGTTCCATAGCTCTTTGTGCCACTCTTAATCTATTTTCGGAAGCTTTTGTTAACGTTAACGTTTCCGCTCCATATGTGAGCACAGGAAGGACACACGTATCGAACACTTTACCTTTCAGACTATTGTTCATTTTGCTTTTGAAAATTAGCCTGAGTTTTCCGAACGCTGCCCATGCAAGACCAATTCTACGTTTTATTTCTGCAGTTTGGTTGTCTAGACCCAACTTCAATTTGTGACCTAGGTACACATAACTGTCGACTCGTTCACCGATTTTAATGTCTCTGTCGTCGTCAATGTTTGTCATGATTTTCGTTTTTGACAAATTCATCTTGAGGCCGACTTTGTTTGACTCCTCATTCAGCTGTTGCAACATAATTTGCGCCTGATCTAGATCAGCTGCCATCAGGGAGACTTAGGTGATATGGTGTCACCCTGTCGTACACCTCGGCCAATTCTGAATTTTTCAGTGCTTTTATGAAGTTTTATACACGACGTAGCGTTTTTATAGACGTATCGAATTGTGTTGGAGTATCTTGAGTCTACTCTGCACTCGTCTAATGAGTCCAATATCGACCATGTTTCCACTGAATCAAAAGCTTTTTCAAAGTCTATGAATATCAAGACCACAGCAATCTTGTATTCATTGCATTTCTCAATTAGCGTTCTCATCACATGTAAGTGGTCGTTTGTGTTGAATCCTGATCTAAATGCAGCTTGTTCAACAGGTTGGTAGAAGTCGAGCTTCTTGGTGTTCCTCTTCGTAACTATTTTCATGAACAACTTGTAGAGTGTTGATAGTGGGTCGATAGTTTTCCAGCTTTGTTATGTCTCCTTTTTTATGCAGCAATGTTATCACTGCATTTTCCCATGCTTCTGGTACTTCTTCCCATTGGAGACATTGATTAAACAAAGTCGTTATTGCACCCAATAATGAGTCGCCACCTAGTTTAATGGCTTCCACAAAGAATTATACATTGCCACTTACAATGCCAGAACACTGTCGTCAAGGGCAAAAATGATCGAAATGGAAGCCGAATTAGAAAAGATCAAATGGGATGTGATAGGAGTGAGCGAAGTGAGAAAACCTGGAGAGGAATGCCTTAAATTGCAATCAGGTCATACATTCTTCTACCGAGGAAGTGACAGTCAGATGCTGATGTACGGTGTCGGATTGTTCATAAACAAGCGGTGGTCAAACCGCATAACTCACAAAAAAAAAAATGCCATTCACGTTAAAAAAATCTCATACAAATTAACACGTAGGGGATAATGCTCGAGCAGGCACTTTAGGCACGCCGGAAGTGCTAAGGGAGTCTAGGAATACCTCCAAATAAATTTCTAAAAATCAAAAGTCAAATTTTTGATTTTTAGAAATTTATTTGGAGTTATTCCTCGACTCCCTTAGCACTTTCCGGTGTGCCTAAAGTTGACAAGTCGCAATAACCGGCAACGTGTTGAATGAACGAAACATTTAACGAAACACAAATGAGGCTACGTCTAAAAGTACCTTATCTTGACCTACAGAGCTAATTAAACAATTTATCTGCGGATAGGCGCTGTTGCAAGCCAGCAAGACTCCCCGAACATTTACCATATTTTCTGTAATAACTCCCGCCAGTGCAACTGCACCGAGAGGTGCCTATACTCCAATTGCAGTTCTTTCAGAGTTAGGTAGAACATTTCAAATTTTAAAATCATAATGTGAAATATTATACCAAAGAAAACTGTTTTCACGACCCTCTGACATGACTCTAATTTTGACTTGTTTACAGCGAAAATAAACGATTTATGAAAAGAAATGAAAGGTATGGGTTGTCTAAATTTGAACGACGATTTACCCGAATTGCCGAGCCTTAGCTTTCGAATAAGTTCAAGTTTTCTAAAGCGAATTCTGATGGGTGCCTCAAGTACGTACTACACAGAGAGAAATCCTGGATTAGATTTAAATCTTTTTCGGATTACATATAGGACCAAATTTATTTTTGGATTGAAATCTAATTTTTCGAAAGATTACTTGCATTTAATCTTTCGAAAATAATCTTTCGATGGATTAGATCGAAATCTTGCAAGAGATTAAAATTTTTTTTATTTTGAAATTAAATTTTTTTTTTCAACTTATATTTGAATATCGAATCAGATTTACTTGTTTTATTTATTCTGAAATTGGGAATTTTATTTGTTTAGTTGAAATTAAATGTTTTTTTTTTACTTACTTTGATCAGGATTTGAACTCTTTCACCTCGGTACCTCCGTATCTCCAGTCCTGTACTTTACCACTGAGCTATTGGGTTCTTAATCTTAGCAAGATTTAATTTCGAACCGTTGTTACGGAGATTTTAATCTTTCAAAGATTAAAAAATAATCTTCTGAACGAAACCTTTGTACCGACTGAGGTAACCATCATAGTAAACGAGTTCAAATCCTAATCGAAGGCAACATTTTTTTTCTTCATTTTTTTAATTATTATATTTCATAAATCTGGATAAGCAACGATAAGGAAGTTGAGCCTGACAAAAGTATTGAAAAGTAGGAAAATATTATAATAAAACGATATTTTGCGCCCCATATTTAATTGTACAATTGATTAAGAAGTATAACAGACCAATTTGCATGGAAGAATTTATTTAATTTTGCAACGATTTTCAACTCAAATTAATATTCCTAAAGAAAAGCAAAAAAAGGTCTCAAACATTTCTGTGCTGTGGTTTTTAGTTTTACTTTGAATCGCTAACATATGACAAAAAATTACACATCTACCACCTACTAGATTCTAATCATAAACTCTAGGTACCATAACAACGTTCTTTGAAAAAAAAAAAAAAAAAATCCGTGGCAAAATTGTCTATAGTTAACTTCACTTCTCACTGCTACTATCAATTTTAGCCATTTTAATCCGAAACGTAATCTATCGAAAGATTTAATTTTTGTAATCTTTGAAAAAAGATTGAAATGAAATCTTTAGAAAAATTTAAAATGTTCGTAATCTTTCCAAAGATTAAACATTTAATCTGACTTTTTTCTCTGTGTAGGAAACCATCAATTGAAATTTGAAATTGTATTGTTTAGGTGATGAATGGCGGTTCTGGCGGTAAAAATTCGAAAAAATGTTTTTCCCTTAAAAGTTTTCTTTTATTTTAAGATATCAAACTGATTTTTTTTTTTTAAATCAAATATACGAAACGTTTTACAACACATAGTGAGAGTTGATCAAGGATACATAACCTTACGTTAAGAAAAATAGAAAAAAAATAGAAATTAAAATGTAACTAGATACAAAATGTCGAAAAAGAAAAGAAAAACGGCTTAGCCTCGTGAAAGAACCTCACGACCGATGTCCCAATTAGTTCTGGCTAACGGTCCAAAATCCCACACCTCACGCAGCAGTTGTTTCCGTGATAAAGCAGCTTCGCGATGCGTTTCAAAGTCCAACAAGAATCGAATACCGCCCTTGTGATGGCAAATGGATATCTGAAACGAGTGAAATGAAAACTCGAAATATGGTTTTTACGGCAATCAAATTTCGCAGTCACGGAAGCTACACTGACAAAAAAGATTTGAAAATGTCACCTGTCATGCGTAACTTTGACTCCAGGTAATCTACAAAATCGGCCACAACTGTATGTTTCGTAGAGGGCGCTACAGCTGTGGCAGTTATTCAGATTAACTGGATAATATTGGTTACGAGCGACGACAGTTGAGAATATCAGCTTTTTTTAATCAGTTTTTGTCATTACACACCTCCATTGGATCAATTTTTTCCAAGATCAAACTGATGACTGTGTTCACGTCCATTTCGCCACTCACATTATCCAGCCACAGACGTCGCAGATTTCTGCTGATGGAGAGCTGCAATCGACACCAAGACGACACCAGAATGTTGTTCAAAAATGTGATAGCTCTGTATCCGTCATTTTGGTTCAAGTATATAATGTAGCCGAATCCACGGTTCCGTCCGGAGTAGTTCATCATCAATCGAAATTGCAACACAATTCCAATGGTTTCGAATAGCGGAATGAGATTGTCCTCGTACATGGTGTATGGAATTCGTCTGATGAACACCTTGATTTGATGGAAACAGAGAGATTTTTCAGTTTGAGCCACACTACACCGAGTCTGTTTCGGGAGTGAATTATTTCCCCTAAATTTCCACCAGAATTTCCCATGCAATTCTTCAATTTTGAATGAAAATTTTGAATGAAATCTTGGAGATGACAACAAACAATGAACAATGAACACCGATTCATTCAAAATCATACCTCTGCTGGATCTCGCAATCCTTTCAAGCAATTTTTAAATGTCTCGTTGGTTGTGATACGTTGGCCGTTAATCTGAATTTGGCTGTACTGCCACTTTCCAATCTGAACCACAGACATTTTGTTTGCTACGATGCACCACTGAGGCAATGTCCTTTTCTGGATGAATCAGTTCCTATATGGATGAGTAAGCAAAATTTGTAATTGAAAAAAGTGTGCAAAACCGGACATTAATGGATGGGTATCACAGGTGAATTTGGTTGGATTGAATTCACACTTTTTCATTTCGAAAAATCAATCTGCCACCCGCAGCTGTCTTTTATAATGACTCGAGTGAGTCGAGCTTCGCCGAAGCGAAAGTCTGTTTGAATGTGTCTGCGAATAACTGGTTCATTTGCATTCTTTTGAGGATCGACTTAAAAAAAATCGGACCCATCGTTTTCGTGAGTAGACCATCCGTATATGCCTGGCGAGGTCTTGAGCCCCAGGCGCCGAAACCCAGTCTTAAATTATTTACAGGTGAAAGTAAAAGTTAAAAGTGGAAAAATGGCGTCTCCTCGTTTGGACTTTGTCGCAATGTGGCCAGTAGACGTGATTGGCCTGCATATGAATATGGGTTCATAGGAGAGCGAAAGTCAAGTACTTCATTTTCTGTATCAAATGTGGTCTGCCAAAAAAGAAGAAAAAAAACCTGATGAGGGTCTACCATCTACCATTAGCATGTAATTTAAATATTTGAGACTGGTTTCGGCGCCTACGTCTTAAGACCTCTCCCGGCACATTATATAAACCATACTCCACGAAAATATGGGTTTGATTTTTGGAAGTTTATTTTCAAGGAATCACTCTTGATCATTTCAAGTTTCAATATTTGTCGCTCTTTGTCTTACATTGCAGTCCTCCGAATGCCAATGTCTATAACCGATTTTCAGCAGAAATATATCATGCAGATCAATCAAATCATATTCAAGGAGAGGGATTCTTTTGAAAAAAGGAGCCGGAGAAATTCACGCTAGGCGCATCGATGAATTTAAAAAAAAAATATTTTTGGCTTCTAGGGACCAATACCTATTTGGGCATATATAATCGCCCAAAACCACTTACAGTGGAGGTGTCGCAAGTCCTGTTATCCACTTACAAAAGAACTGATATCGGTGTAGGTGACGCTTACAGATTCGACACGCAAAAAGGTATGCGTCACAAATGGCAGCTGATGAGGAAAGTACGCGAAAGGCTTATCAACAAAAATCATACCAGAAAAATTTTATCAAGAAAATTATAATAAAAAAGTTTGCGTCACAAGGGGCAGATGTTGAGGATCTGCCCCTTGTGACGCAAACTTTTTTATTATAATTTTCTTGATAAAATTTTTCTGGTATGATTTTTGTTGATAAGCCTTTCGCGTACTTTCCTCATCAGCTGCCATTTGTGACGCATACCTTTTTGCGTGTCGAATCTGTAAGCGTCACCTACACCGATATCAGTTCTTTTGTAAGTGGATAACAGGACTTGCGTCACACCTCCAAGTGGTTTTGGGCGATATCAGCTCCTTTGTAAGTTGTGATTTTTTAGAATTGGGTCGAAGATAATAGACAATTATACTATGCAGTTTGAACGAAAATATTCTTCTTACAAAACAGTATAACTTTCTCTTTGATCTGAATCTTCCAGCTTTCATTTGACGAAAATCGAAAATTTGACGAAAATAAAAAATTTGACGAAATTCGAAAATTTGACGAAAATCAAAACTTTGATAAAAATCGAAAATTTGACGAAAATCGAAAATTTGACGAAAATCGAAAATTTGACGAAAATCGAAAATTTGACGCGCTTAAAACGCTCATAGCTCCCAAATAAGCGACTTTTTAGGGAAACAATGAAACACGTATCGACTAGAATCTAAAACTCTATAACTTTGTCTTTTACACGAGGTTTCTATCTGCCTTATTTTTCGAGTTATGGCTGACATAGCTCGCACTTAAAACGCTCATAGCTCCCAAATAAGGGACTTTTTAGTGAAACCATGAAACACGTGTCGAATGAAATCTGAAACTCTATAAATTTGTCTTTTAAACGAACTTTCTATCTGCCATATTTTCCGAGTTATGTATGACATAGCTCGCACTTAAAACGCTCATAGCTCCCAAATAGATGACTTTTTAGTGAAACCATGAAACACGTGTCGAATGAAATCTGAAACTCTATAAATTTGTCTTTTAAACGAACTTTCTATCTTTTATATTCTCTGAGTTATGGGTCATATAGCTCAATGGCTCAAAACGCTCATAGCTCCGAAATTATAAGCTTTTAAGAAAATTCCTTCAAATTAGTTTCTTAGAATTACGTCCTTAACATACCCTGAAAATTTCAGCCAAATTCACCGGTAAATTCAAAAGTTTCGTTGTAACAAAGTAACAAAGGTTGGTAAAATTCATCAATTTCAAAATGTATGAAAATGAATTTCTTCATACAAATTTCTGCAAATTTCCAAGTTTTGAAATTTAATATCTCGGCCAAATTTTAACCTTATGAGGCGTGTGATAGCTCGTTGAACTCGTATGGACGCCCAGATTACGAATAAAATACTTTGGGGGTAGTAGGAGCAAAGGGGGAAAAGTCAAAAAAATCGTGTATATATGTTCCTCAGTCCTGCGGAAAAAAATTTTTGTAAAATTTTTCAGTGTGAACGGACTTGCGTCACGGCCCTTCACTAATTTAGGGCCATGAAAAAGTCCACTGGAAAATGCGCCCGATTTCGGCAGGTCGTTTATCAAAATAATCCCTCGGAATGAAAAAGAGTGCAAATGTTATAACTCCGGTTCCCGGTTTCAAACTTCAATTGTCTTCAATTCAGTTGGAATTTCAAATTATAAGTGGGGGACGGGCGTAAAAGACATCGTTGCATTGCAAATACAATTTATCTCATAACGCAGATGGTGCATCGACAACGACGTCACCAACAATGTGTTTCTTTGAGACTAAGACTAAATATACATTCCATTCAAACCGTTTTCCTACATGAACAGTTTTCCCAGCGCTCTTTTGTTTTCCCATAGAAAAGAGTAAAAATTGATTTGTTCCTGTTTTCCTGGTTCAGTTTTTAAGTTGAATGAACCCTAAACCCGTATTTATACAGATAAAACGCTCGGCAATAATGGTGCCAACAAACGAAATTCTCCTCCCATGTCCAGACAAACATTTATGTCGAAGAATGTGTTTCCCCATTTTTATTTGTGTCTCTTGGATGTAGGTTAACAGTTTTCGGGGATGTCTTTTCCACCCGTTTCTTTATTAAAAGCGCGCTTATATTATGCGGCTCGCTGAAAATTATCTGTGTGTATGACTGCTTCTGGGAATAAATGTTCAATTTCCTTCGTTTTGTGTGCGCCCCAAATTCTTAATAAAATTTTGATTTAAAAGCCCAAAGTGAATTCAGTTCGATAATTACTTTAAAATTGGAAAAGTTATCATTTTTGTCGGTAATATTTTACATTTTGCATTAAATTGAATGGACTCTGGAAAAATTGAAATTCAGCTCGATATTCACTCGACTGAGTAATGTGATTTTACATCGTTAAGTATTAAGTAGAATCAGAGCTGTAGGTACAACGATTTTCGGTAATAAGTCGATTCAAATCGAATTGGGAATATTTTCTTTCACTCAACTTCACTTAATTGAATGAAATTCGTTGGAAAATATTTTAACGCCTAATGGGTATTTGAAGGAATGGCGTTGTTTTTCCAACAAGATTGTCAGCAGGCAAATTTGCCAGAGTGTAGTGTAACTTTCCTATTTCATTAAAACACTAGTGGTCGAAACGAACATCTCAGACACACTAGTGCTAATTTCATGTCTCTGCTAATAGTAGTGCTACAAATGTGAAGCCAAAACGTAAAACAAGTAAACTTCATGTTTAACTGGACATTTTAGCCTGAAGTTTACTTGTTAACTATTTTAGTCTCACTTGTAATAGACAAATACGTAAGGCGAAGGTGCAAAGGCACTAGTACCATTTCACAAAACGGTAGAATTTATTGCCTATTGTGACAGTGCACTTAAGCTTTGCCCACACTGACGTATAAAACTCAAATGACATTCCTAACACACCCAACAACCCTGACACTCTGAACCTTGCTGACACTCTGAACCTTGCTGACATTCTGAACCTTGCTGACACTCTGAACCTTGCTGACACTCTGAACCTTGCTGACACTCTGAACCTTGCTGACACTCTGAACCTTGCTGACACTCTGTACCTTGCTGACACTCTGAACCTTGCTGACACTCTGAACCTTACTGACACTCTGAACCTTGCTGACACTCTAAACCTTGCTGACACTCTGAACCTTGCTGACACTCTGAACCTTGCTGACACTCTGAACCTTGCTGACACTCTGAACCTAGCTGACACTCAAAACAACACTGACAATCCTAACCATACCGACACCCCTAATCCCATTTTTACTACTAATCACACCGTCATTCCAACCGCATTGACATTCCTAATAACACTGGCCCTCTTAACCACACTGACTCTATGCTTTACATCTTTCATTTGATTTTAGTAAATCGTTAGGAATCGTAATTCCTTGGGAATCGTAGCGGAGCCTATTTTCGCAGGAAAATTGCTAAATAAAATCATTTATTGATCTGAAGGTTGAATCCGACACTGCACTGGATTGTATATCATTCGCAGAACTATTATCATGTTTTATCTGTAAATCATCAATTACAACACCGAAAACTTGGGTCTTCTATGTCCTACAGCCTGTCATTTCATATTTCTTCGTAGCAAAAGTATTCAACGGCTTTGAAGCTACAGCATATGTTATGTTACGTGTATGAAACGAATGCCATAATAAAATTTACTCTTAACACCCACAACAAATAAATTTTGTCCATATTGTCAATGTAACCATAACTCATCGTTAGAGGTTCAGCGAAAAGACACCCAAGGGGTGCGGAAGTCTTGTTAGTTTTTCCCACTTTATCTTTATTTTGATTTTGCAGATTATTTATGTGAACTGCCGTTTTTGTACGTACATAAGATACCGTTAGTGGTGGACATATTTTACCGTCAGTGTCCTGGCTAACAAATCAAAAAACGACCCGAAATGTTAGGTGAAATTATAAATCCACAGAAAATGAGATTGACCCCAATTATTTGCGAGGAAAATGGATGTTATAGCATAATGGTTACTGTCAAAATGAAATACAAATGATATTACACCCAACAAAAATCTCTTCGAGAAAAGTGTGACGCAGTCTTTGAAGTACAATTTCTAAAATGAATGATATCGCTTGAGTTGACGCTTTCAGCTTCGTTACGCAAAAATTAAATTTTACACCCAATTTTAGTTCAAACAAGCTGGCTTAGGTTTTCTCATCATCTGCCAAATAATTTTTACCAAAAAAAATTTGACTGGAAACAACCAAAATTTTACCAAAAAAATCTGCGTCGCAAAGTGGCAAATGTTCAGGAACAGACCAGCAAGAAAATTTATCTGCCACATGCGACGCAGATTTTTTTGGTAAAATTTTGGTTGTTTCCAGTCAAATTTTTTTCCTCCGCTAACGCTCCGGACATGATAAAGCGGTCGACAGCCATGGGAAAGTTCTCGTAAAACAATTGTCAAAGAAACCCATTTAACTCGCTTATCATCTGCATAGATATGAATCGATTTCAATTTTTTAATCTGTCACATACGGCTGTTCATCTGTTATTGATAACGACGACAAAAATAATGACAGGCTGTGGGTAATATGGTCCTTATATAGTAAAATGCATGTTAAAAAATTGAAGTTTAAGATTTGAAATCAACCGATGAAAAACACTTTGATCGATGGAAGATGGAAGTAATAAGCCCGATAATAATACTTGTCATATATGCTTGCCGTCTGTAACAGGTTAAAATTTTTAACTTATAGTTTGCTTATTATTAGCGGCTCCTATCGAATGCTCTGAACAATCTGTGAATAAAGCGGTCTCAAAACGAATGTTTAAAAAATTGATGTAAAAGATTTGAAAACAATGTCTCAAAACTTAGATTGAATGAAGTAATAGATCCGATAGTACAAATGCTGATGTTCTTGAATCTTGAAAATTTTAAAAGGTAAAACAAGCGATTTACTTTGAACTTTGAACAATAGAAGTAACAGCTTTAATGGAGAAATCGTGTTGCATTTGTCGCATCTAGAAGTTTAATTGTACACTCTTTATATCAATTCATTCCCTGCTGAAACGGTGTAACACTACATCATCCATGCTTATACTGAAATTTTTGATCGAATATTCATATGAGAATGATTATACGCTCCCTGTTTGCAAAAGCGATTAGTCAAATGAGGATGGAAATGAAAGTAACTGGAAACAAAATTGCGATGTAAATATTTCCGAAAACGAGAAACACGAGAAAATATTTTTATTTGCTTTGATAAATAATCGAGAATAAAGTACACATGAAGCTCTTTGTTGGAATGGT